>NC_056034.1:15346227-15946227 GCF_004379255.2 Salvia splendens
CCATTTTAACTAGATTTATATTGTGTCATAACTAGTCAGAGGCTTAGCAGTACACACATACAAATTATCCATTTGCCTCTGAAAGGACCTAGGTGCGTAGGTGTCGTTCAAGCAAGGATATATCCTACTGATCAGGATAGAGATCCTAACTAACCTAGACCTTGGTTTCAAAGATTCCTCAACCCACTTCTACTGATCAGTATAGTGGTGGTAAGGGTCGAATCCCACAGAGATGGTGCGTTCTTAAACTACCGCGGTGACAATTGGAAGATTTGGTTAGCTACCACGCTTGGGTTGAGTTTCTACCTAGGCTGGAACTTAAAGGAGGTGTTCTACTGGTCAGACGGTAAGGAAAACATTTGGAATGTAACTGTGTACGTGGAATGGGGAGACAATTTTGTAACAGAAAATATTTGGAAGGTACGGGTTTCTATTTTGGGCTAAACAGAATATTCAGAGTGTAGTGGAAGTTTGATGACTAGGCTGACAGGGCTTAACTAAAAGTGAAGGACAAAAGCAAAAGCATCTCGAAAAGTAAGTGGTCCCCTCCAATTGAAATAGACATCATCTTCTTCAACAAACACTTCCAAAATTCAGATAACAATTCCAGATTCAACACGGAAAACTCAGATTAACAACTCACAAACACAGATCCAAAACTAAGAAATCAAATCTGAAATCAAACACTGAAACTGGACTTCTGCATACTGGTCAACATGAAAGAACGATTCAGAAATTAAAACTAAGCTTTGCATGCAACGATCTACTTTCCGATCAAACAGTACTTGTTTATCTATCCTAAAGAAATTTGTTACGTAAACGGAATTGAGAGATTCAGCACTTTAAACACCGAGAAACTTTAGATCTAAGCTAACTAGGCAAGGGAATAAAGAAACACCACAATAAACGAAACGGAAATCAACTTCATAGCATAAACACGTTCGGATCTTCAACAAAGTACTTCAAAAGCAGAAAATATCCAAAGGCAAACAAGATCCAACGTAAGGAAAGCGAGAAATTTAAAACTACGAAAGCAATGTAAAAGTGTTTTGCCACTCCGGGCGATGAGACTCTAAACTACGATCTTGCTGGCTGGAATGGACGATGACTGGAATTCTGGGAACATCTGAACGTCAAGTGATCATGGCTACGGCGAGGCAAGAAGCGGGACACGGCTGAAAGACTGAAACTACCGAGAGAACTTTCTACCTAAAGATGGTGGTGAATGAGTGAATGTTCTCTCTCTCTCCAATTTGGCTTCCTTTTATAGGGAGGCTACCCTTGATTTTAGGGTAAATCCTCGTTGCAATTTGACTTCTTTGCCCTTAATTGTGGGTAATCCGTCCCAGCTATCCGTCTTCTCCATCTCAAGCCGTTTTAGCACGAATACTGATCAGTATGAGATCATGCTGGCGCCTCCTTCACCTGAACATTCCGAAACTTCCCTACTGGCTAGAATGCTTAACCTGCACACTTTAAACAACTGTTTTGCAAATATAATCAATTAAGCACATCATACTGACCCGTAACCAAGGCCTAGAATACGACTTATCAAACTGCTCACACTTACCACAGGCTTGTCCTCAAGCGTGAAGAACAAACAAAGAAAAGAATAAGTCGAATTCTAGCCTGGTTACTCCCCTGACCGACTCTACCTAACTTAGACTCTAAACTATGACGCAAAGAAAAACACAAACAAACACAGAGAAACATAAACACATAAAAGACTGAAAACACATAGATCGGGCTATATTTTCAACCATCCCTCCCCTCTGGATCAGGTGCAATCCGGCCTTAGACAGCCTTGAACTTCTGCCACCCCCCTTTTCTCTTCCAGTCAGTATATCTGTTTGTCAAGATCGCCCACACTCTCGGCCCAACACTAGGTTCGCTCAGTCACTCATACCTCACCAGGAATGTTAGGACTGCATTCTCTCATTATGCTCACCACAATTGCTTCGGACTTAGATTCCACGAGCGGCTACTGAAGGACTTATAGGCTTGTAACGGGGTTGTTGGCTTGTAATGTTTTCGGTGGATGTTCCTAAGGCTCTAAGGTTCAAAATTTCTATTTTATTTATGCGGGGGGGACTGTGTATATTAGGCTTCTGATCAGTTGCTTCTTTAGTTGGCGCTTCTGGCTTTGGTCTCCACTGGTCAGTAGCATCTTGTGGCTTCGCCACCCTTATTCCTTCATTCATCTCTTTTTTTGTGGTCAAATCTTTCTGACCATTTTCTTCATTTTCTCGGTTCCCTCTTTTTTTTTCGTTCCTTCGTGGCTTCGCCACCCTTATTCCTTCTTCTTTTTTTGGACTGGGAATGACTCCCTGGTCGATTTTCTTCTAACTTTTTCGCCCAGCTGGTTTCTGCTTTTCCGCACTTCTTCCTGGCCAGTAAGCTCCATTTGTTTCATGCCTTACACAGTCCCAGTCGGCTGGGGTGTTTATCTGGGTATATAAAAGGTTAAGAAGAAAGGGTTCTAAAGGCGGTTTTTTTTTTTTTTTTTAAACGGGGGGGGGGGTCCTACTGCCTTCAGTATTTGCTACCCGTGATCACTTCACCCTAGGCGAATTGTGGCAGCCTCTCTTTTCTTTCCAATATATGTGGAAAGTGGTTCCACTTTAAGGCTTATAACTCACATTTTTAGAGGGCTTTCGTGTTTGGCTCTAAGTATGGGCTTTTCTCTCATACTCACCTCATCTATCCTGACTAGGAGGTACTAACGGGGATGGTTTAGGTTTTCCAGCATGTCCTATCTCCCTCAATTCCCCTCACCTTCAGCTCAAGACGGTTGAGTTTTAAGCCCAATCACACAAACATAAAACTAGACCTAACAAAACAAAACAAAAGCACAAACACAAAGACTACACATATATACATACATCCTACTGGCCATTGCGTCCCCCCTCTCACTTCACAAGTGTCTGCCCTCAGATAAGGCTGTGAAGTGGAAAAGGTAATGGCCAGTACGATGGCACACAGACAACAAACAGCAAAACTAAAACAAAAACTTCTCACACTTAGACTATGGAATAGGCTAAGTGAGAGAGGTTTTATCACCTATACAGAGATCAACAAAACATAACCACAAACACATATATACAAACTCCTCACACTTAGACCATGCAATGGGCTAAGTGTGAGCTAACATGCATGCGACATAGAAAACAAAACAAAAAAAACAAAACAAGAAAACATGCTCCAAAGAAACAAACCCTTAACTTCTCACACTTAGACTATGGAATAGGCTAAGTGTTATGAAGTGGGGTTTGCGCGCAAACACAAATTATACTACCTAAACAAAAACCAACTCATAACAACAATACGAAAAGTTAAAAGAAAAACTGAAACTTAAAAAGAAAAACTAACTTGGTCAGTAGGGGGGGTCTATCGGAGTCTCCTGCTCCTTCGTGGGGCAGGTGGTGCAGGTCGTTCTATCGGTTGGTCCTCCGGTTGGTCTGTCTCCATTCCAGCTTGGTTCTCATCATCCTTTGCCGGCTCCTCGGCAGTTGCCGGCACCTCGGCTTTCTCTTCCTCTTGCTCCTTCACTACGGTCTCTGGGACTTGTGGTTCAACATCCTGGCCAGCATGGCCGCTTGGTCCGGTATCCTGGGCTACACTGCCCTTACTCTCATAGCTTCAGCCGCCCTCTGGTGGCTCACCTCCTCTAGGATATTGTCGATCATGGACAACATCCTATTCATCTCCGTCTGTATCTTGTGGTTCTCCTCTCCTAAATTAGTCACGATCACTTCCATAGACGCTTGCCTCTGGGTCAGTATCCTCTGCTCCGCAGATTCCTTCAACACCCGTTCCACTACTGCGCTAGCTTGACCATCTCTGCTTTCAATTGCTTATTCTCTCTCTAACTCATCCATTCCTTCTCCATTCTGGCTTGACGCTGTCCTGGTCCGATGCCATCGATCATTTCTGCCCTTATCTGCTGTTCTCCTCCGCTATCTTCTCCACAGCTTTTTCCATCCCCTCTTGTCTCTGGTCGTGCCGGTGCTTCATGAGCTGCTGCCACCGAGCAGTGGGTGTAGCTTCCTCTCCCTCGCGTAGAAGTGTGGCACGCCTTGCCTCATGTATACCGCATTCGTCCGGACGAATAAGGGGGTATCAAACAATCCTAGGGCGTCCGCCATCGTCAAGGGGGTTAAGTCTTCGTCCTCTGAAACGGTGACGTTGTTTCTCACAAAGATTCCCAATATATGGCAGAGGGAAATATTCCGTGCTGGGTGGGTAGCGATGAGGTGACATGTGTATGCAGTCCAGAACCCTAAGTGCAACTTCTTGCCTCTCTTGGCACACCACATAAGATACAATTCCGTCATCGATGTCCGGACTGCCGAATTCGACTGTCCTAAAAGGTTGTAACCCAAGAAGAGTTGAACCAGGCGTAGATTAGGATCGTTGAGATGGATAGATCGGGAGATAGTGGACTGAAACTGTCCTGCCCCGGGGTGAGTAAGCTCTTCCCAAGCTACCTGGGGCTCAAAGTCCACATGCCTCGGGAATCCCCCGCTCCCTATCTCTCCACTCGGGCCATATGGCCTCCTCCAACTGCATATCCCTAGCCGAACAGTCCATTCAATCAAATTATCCTAATCTCTCCTCCAAATACTCTAAAACTGATGCACTCTACATCCAAATCCGTTGTGACCTTGAATCGAAAAGGTCGCGAAAAATTCTTTGGCCAAATCGACCGGAACATTCAAATTCTCATTCCTTAACAGCCATTCAAAACCCAATTCGTGGAAAAGGGCGAGAAACGATTCCCGAACCTTCAATTCATCTAACGAGGGGAGATGAATACCTTTCCACACTTAACCTTCTTTGCCTTTTGCGTTCTTGGTGCGATAGATGGATTGGAGCCTCCTTGGAGTCAAAAAATTGCATCCCCTCCACCACGTCATCTGTGAGCTCCCACCGTCCAACGCTTATATCGGAGTGGTTCTGCAGGTGGATGCAATAGTTCCCGATGATCGTTAGGGAGTTGCTGCTCCTTGTACTCCTCATCTTCCATGGTCGTATCGCTATCGGATTCAGACTCCTCACTAATCTCATACTCACTATCACTCTGCTCTTGCCGGCTCGATGGGATCCTCTGAGAAGCTTCGGTAATCACAATTCCTGTGTTTGCTGCCCTGGACCTCTTTGTTACTGCTTTCTTCTGGATTGGAGCCTTCCCTTTCCTCTTTCTGGCTCGCTGATATTGTGCTTCTTCCTCCTGAGCAGTAGGCTGTGCAGGTTCACCCCCTGCCTTCGTTGGAGTGGCTTGTTCTTCCTCGCTCTCGATCTCTACTGGGTTCTCAGCCGTGCTTGTCTTGGCCTTGCTGGCTGCTCTTTTGCCCAGGCATCGCTGAGATACCCGCGTCTTCAGAACCAATTGCCGCTTCACTGGGTGGGGTTTTAAGACGGGAGGCGCCACAGCTTCCGGTACTTGAGTGTCTACGGTTGGTCTCTCCTCATCTACTTGCATTCGATCATCCCCTGCTTCCACTTGGGTATCAACTGGCTCTGGCCCTTTCTCTTCACTCTGTTCTTCCCTCTCCTCTTCCCCTACTGACTGGGATTGCCTTATCCTTCGGTATGGGTTCTGTAAAGCTTGTTCATCCTCTCCTACTGCCCTCGATGCGAGGTCTAGACCCTCAGCCATTAGAGCAGTATCTTCCCTGCGATTCACCTCTTCCACTATTGATTCAAACTCCGTTTCCGTCATGAGGCCGCGCTTTTGGGCCGACTTATTTAGGTCGATCTCCCTCCCTAATTACTTCTTGGCGACCGCTTCCACTTCTGGCGTCTCCTCAATTCCTTCTCCCCCTTCCTGGTCTTGTTGCTCCCTTCTCAGCCTTTCCGCCTCTTTCTTCTTCATCATAGGCATAATAGCCGCAATGGCCTCGAGATCCTCAAGTTCGGCTTCCTGGTCGTCGGAAAAATCCTTCCGTCTCTGTCATTTCGGCTTCAGTTGGGGGTTGCTTTCTTGGGGAATCATCGACGGAATCGGCAATGTAGATGAAATAGGGGTCAAGGGTTGCGTAGTGGTTACTGGCATGGTTGCCGCATGAGTTGCTCCGGCTCCGCTCCCTTGCCCTCTACCTTGGTTAAAATACTCTAACTCCGCTGCCCAATTCCTATTCGGATCCTGTAAATCGGAGAAACTACGCCATTGCATCCAGAGAGACCATCGGCGGGGCTTGTTGTGTTGGCGCGGGACGTTGTGGGTTTAGTGGTGGTGGTATTTCAAGGTTTCCTTCCTCACTGGTTTTCTTTGAGGGCGGTTTGATTTTGGTAGCAAATGCTTTCTTCCCCATAGCTGAAAATTAGGGCTTGTAAAGAGTGGAATTTGGTCTTGATATCTGGGAGGAAAATGGAAGAAAATGAGGGTTTGTGATTTACGCTTTCTTGAGAGAGTATGGGATAATATCTCTTGAAAAAGGGAATTTGAAAATGAGGGTTTGTGAGGGATAAAGTTTGGGACGGTCGTTTAATTTAGGCGAGAGATAGCAGTTGCAGGTGGTTACAACCGGCTATAGGGAGTTGCCGGTCGCGACGCTTGACGGAAGGCGGTTAGGAATGCTGGCCCCTGATTGGCTATCGCGTCTTACTCTCTCTGCTCCACGCCAACTCCAGCCGCTTTGCCACCCTGCAAAAGCTGCATAAGTCTTAATTCAAAATTTCGTCTTTTCTCGAAACCTACCATTACTTGCCTAATAAGGGAAATAATTCAAATGGGCTCTTAAATTAGAATTGAAATAGCACCAAATAGGTAGTCTCTTGGTCAATGTGTACTCCAAATTAAATTTAAGGCCCGAAATATTTTTGGATTTCTTAGAAATTATCTGACATGCAAAGACTAATTACGTATTTACAATATTTACACCTTTCTTGGGTAATTTGGAATCCTACTTGGCCAGTATACGCAGAAAATTATCAAAATGGAACTAGCCATGTGGAATTCCAAATTCCTATCTTACTGATCAGTATGAAACCGATGTAAGTGTTTGCAGTGGAATTTCATCCACTACACCCACTTCGCTATTCTCCCTGAATATTTTCAACCTATGTCCATTTACTATGAAAGGTTCCGAGTTAGGAAAACTCCCTGAAATTTCTACTGCTCCATTGGATCTGAGTGCAGTTATGATGTAAGGTCCTGTCCATTTGGACTTGAGTTTCCCTGGCATAAGCTTCAATCTTGACTGGAAGAGTAGTACTTTCTGGCCAACGTGGAGCTCCTTAGTTCTCAGATTTCGATCATGCCACAGTTTGGTTCGCTCCTTGTACCACATGGCTGAGTCGAATGACTCCAATCTAAGTTCCTCAAGCTCCTGCAGCTGCAGCTTCCTTTCCTCTTCGCAGGCTGTAGCATCCATATTCACTTCTGTACTGCCCAGTATGCTCGATGCTCGATCCCAACCGGTAAATGGCACATCTTCCCAAAAACGATCCGGTAAGGGGACATGCCTATGGGGGTTTTGTAGGCTGTTCGATACGCCCAGAGAGCATCCTCTAACCTCACACTCCAGTCTTTCCTCGAAGTGTTCACAGTCTTCTCCAAAATCTTCTTATCTCACGGTTAGAGATCTCCGCTTGACCATTGGCTTGCGGATGGTACGGGCTGGAAAGTCTATGGTGCTCACCGTATTTCTTTATTAAGGCTTCAATTGTGCGATTACAGAAGTGTGTACCTTGATCTGATATGATCGCCCTTGGAACTCCGAACCGGCTGAAAATATGACTCTTTAAGAACTTGGCCACCTCCTTTGCTTCACACGTACTTGTGGCCTTGGCTTCTACCCATTTGGAGACGTAATCTACCGCGACTAGGATATACAGATTGCCATAGGACGAAGGAAAAGGCCCCATGAAATCCATTCCCCATATGTCGAATAGCTCGCAAACTATTATGGGTACCTGCGGCATTTCGTCCCGGGCAGATATTCCACCGGTCAGTTGGCAACGCTCGCAACTTCTGCAGAACTCGTACGCATCTTTGTTGAGTGTTGGCCAATAAAAGCCGCTATCCATAATCTTCCTTGCCGTCTTCTTGAATCCGAAATGTCCTCCGCATGCTAACGAATGGCAGTGGGTTAGAACATCCCGCTGCTCCCAGTCAGGAATGCACCTTCTTATCACTTGATCGGATCCTACCCTCCATAGGTAGGGGTCGTCCCAAAAGTAGTATTTTGCTTCACTCTTGATCTTCATTCTTGTGCCTTGGTAACACTTGGTGCTTCTGGAAGTTCTCCAGTTACTAGGTAGTTGGCCAGGTCCGCATACCATGGCTCCTGCCCTACCTTCTCCTTTCCTTTTGCTGTATCATTCTGACCAGTAAGTTTGTACACTTCTTCCCAATCAATTTTCCTGGGTGCAAAAATCACCTCACATAAATGTTCCTCTGGAAACTTATCATGCACTTCGTCACTGTTTCCATTTTGCATTATTCTGCTCAAATGGTCTGCCACCTTGTTCTCGACTCCTCTCTTATCTTCCACCTCCCAATCAAATTCTTGTAACAAGAGTACCCATCGGATCAAGCGTGGTTTGGATTCCTTCTTGGCAACCAGATACTTAATGGCTGCATGGTCAGTATATACTATGACCTTGGATCCCAACAAATATGGCCGGAACTTCTCGAAAGAATACACCACTGCCAGCATCTCCTTTTCAGTGGTATCGTAATTCCGCTGGGCTTGATTCAAAGTCTTGGACGCATAAAAAATTACGTACCTCTTCCCATCGATCTTCTGACCCAGCACGGCCCCTACCGCAAAGTCGCTGGCGTCGCACATTACTTCGAAAGGATGGTCCCAGTTAGGAGCCCGTATGATAGGTGCGGATATCAGCTTTTCCTTGAGAAGATTGAAAGCAGCCTTGCATTGCTCATCAAAAACGAACTCCACGTCATTTTGAAGTAGTCTGGTAAGGGGTTGGGCGATTTTGGAGAAATCCTTAATAAATCGTCGATAAAATCCGGCATGCCCCAGAAAACCCCTAATCCCCTTTTGATCAGTAGGGAACGGTAATTTAGATATAACGTCCACCTTTGCTCGATCCACCTGGATTCCCCTTTCCGAGACCACGTGTCCCAGAACAATCCCTTCGGTGACCATAAAATGGCACTTCTCAAAGTTCAAAACCAAACTCTTCGCTTGACATCTCTCAAGAACTATATCCAAATGATGAAGGCAAGAATCGAACGAGTCTCCGTAGACCGTAAAGTCATCCATGAATATCTCTATGCAATCCTCAATCAAATCAGAAAATATGCTCATCATGCAACGTTGAAACGTACCTGGAGCGTTGCATAGGCAGAAAGGCATGCGCCGGTATGCATAAGTTCTGAATGGGCAAGTGAAGGTGGTCTTATCCTGGTCTTCAGGATCCACGTAGATTTGGAAATATCCGCTGTACCCATCCAAGAAGCAAAAGTACTTCTTCCCAGCGAGTCGCTCCAACATCTGGTCGATAAAAGGCAGAGGGAAGTGATCCTTCCTTGTTGCATTGTTCAGCTTGCGGTAATCGATGCACATTCGCCAACCCGTGACTAGCCTCGTTGGAATCAGCTCATTCCTCTCATTTTGGACGACTTGGATTCCCGACTTCTTTGGAACCATGTGGATCGGGCTGACCCACTCACTGTCTGGCACTGAATAGATAATCCCTAGCGACAACAACTTCAAGATTTCCTTAAATATTTCCTCTCGCATGTTAGGGTTTACTTTCCTTTGGGCATCTCGATGTGCCTTTGCTCCCTCTTCCAGCCTAATATGGTGCATGCAGACGTCGGGGCTAATTCCAACTAAATCTGTAAGACTCCATCCAATCGCCTTCTTGTTCTTGCTCAGCACGGTCAGTAGCCTAGCTTCTTGTTCCTTCGTAAGGCTGCTGCTGATGATCACTGGATAGGAGTCCTCACCTCCGAGGAAGGCATACTTCAAATTCGAGGGTAACTTCTTCAGCTCAACTTGGGGTGGAAGTGTGTCTTCGGTTAGGGGGTTTTTCTCGGACTCTTCCCCTTTTTCTAAATCTCCTTCTGATGGTTCTTCTATACTGACTGGTAGCTGAGCCCCTGCGGCTCCTATGAACTCCGACTTTTGACAAAAATCCTTGATTGCTCCTTCAATTTCTTCATCGGTCAACCCCTGGCTACTGATCAGATCACACCATGCAGCAGCTTCTACGTCAGCCTGTTCATAAACATCTAAAGCCTGGAGTTTCTCCTGCAATAGTTCGGTCTCAAGAAAATCTTGGACTAAAGGGTCAATCACATCAACATAGCATAGATTTTCAGAATCAATAGGTTTCTTCATGGCATCATTTATATCAAAGGTAAACTTCTCCCCATGAAAATCAATGCAAATAGTCCCCTCAGCCATATCCACGATCGTCTTGGCCGTTCTCAAAAATGGTCTTCCTAACAAGACTCCACTAGACTCCCTCGCTTCATGCTCACTCATTTTGATCACATAAAAATCAGCAGGGTATGTAAAATCATGCACTCTAACTAATACATCCTCTAAAACTCCCTCCGGACTTATGCATGACCTATCAGCCAGTTGGATCAATACTCTAGTACTTGACAACATCACTCCCTTCAACCGGTTATAGATAGACAATGGCATGACATTTATAGACGCCCCCAAATCACACATTGCATGTTCGACCTTCACATCTCCAACAGTTATTGGTAAGGTAAACATACCTGGGTCGGCTCTCTTGGGTGGTAACGTCTCTTGCACTATTGCTGACGCTATCCCTTCCACCATAATCTTGCCATCTTTCTGGGCTCTCCTGGCTATGAAGTCTTTTATGAATTTCCCAAGAGGGGGTAGTTTCACGGCTTGGAGAAATGGTATGGTGACATCCAACTTCCCAAAAATCGACAAATAGTCAACCGGGTTCTCTTTCTTCCTCTTTGTAACAAATCGGAATGGGAATGGTTTCTCCCCTTTTTTCTCATCTACTTGTCCCTTAGCAACCTTCTTGGAGTCTTTCCGGGGTAGTTCCTGAGTCTGGGCTTCCATTCTGGGCTCTTCCTCTCGATGAGGTTCCTTCCTGGTCAGTAGGGTTTCGGGTTTATCTCCTACAATTGGTGTAGCATCCAAGAAGAATGGATCCTGCATCTGAGGCATAGGCTTCCCTAGTTCTTCCGCTGAAACGGTATCGCCTCCTATCTTCGTTCCGTTAGATCCTCCACTAGGTCGTTTGGGTTGAGGCCCGTCATAAGTAGTTCCTGACCTCAACGTAACCTTACTCACATTTGCCTTTTCGGGTATTTGGACTGTAGATGGTAGTTTCCCCGCATTTCCCTTCAAATCACCCACCGAACTGGCCAGTTGGGCTAACTGCCTATTCATCATATCCATGTTCGCCTTATGTTCTTTCTGGGCATTTTGCATCCCCTGCACGACCTCGTTATGGGATTGCAAGTCTCCTTTGATGCTCTGTTGTGACGCTAGCATTTCACCCATCATGTCCTCAACGGACCTCCTTGCCCTGTTCGGATTTTGGAAATGATTCGGCCCTTGGTGTTGATAGTTCTGGAAGTTTTGCTGGCCTTGATTAGGCGGGTATTGGTTATACTGGGCAGGAGGGACGTACTGATCTTGAGGATATTGATTCTGGTGCTGGGCTTGAAACTGATTTTGGTTCTGATGGTGTTGGGGTGCATGATTTGGCTGATTTTGGAAACTGTGGAAGTTTCTCTAGTGGGGTGGTACATAAACAGGACTCGGGTTTTGGCTTTGTGGGCTTTGATTTTGGGTTTGTTGGTTTCTTCCTGACCAGTTGGGCTGGTAGTCCGGGTTTGCTAGTCCACGGTTAGGGTTTTGGTTTGGATTGGGGTTATACTGGTTCTGTCCTTGGTTCTGATTTTGGCCCCCGTCTCCCCATCGAAAGTTTGGATGATCCCTCCATGGTGCATCCCGTTGTCTACCCTGAATCCAATGCCCACTGGAATTGAAGTACCCCGCAGCATTGACCTGTTCCATATTCACGTAGTCACTAGGCTGTTCATAGTTCGGTCCTTGATTTCCCTGTTCTGCACCTTTGTAATTCCCAGCTGGGGGAGGTGGTGGGGTGCTTTTCTCGATCGCACTCAGAAGTGACTTCTTCAGCTCATCCATCTTCAAGTCCATTCTCTGCTCCAGTTTATTTTCCTGATCAGCAGACGAGACAACAGCAGCCCGCTCTCGGTTGTATCCTTCCCTTGAATGGTCATACTCTTTCTTTGCATTCAGTAGCTTCCTTAGGACTCTCTTCGCTTCGCTGACCCGTAATTGTGTGAAGCTTCCTCCTGACGATGAATTTGCTAGATCCTTGGTTACCGCGTTCATACCTTCGTAGAAAGTATGATGCACTTCAATGTCCGCCATGCGATGGTTGGGACATGATTCCAAAAGACCCATGTATCTTGCCCAATAATCGCTCAAGGGTTCATCATACCCTTGCTTCACATTAGTTATTTCCCTTTTCAGCGCGCTTGTCTTTGATGACGGGAAAAACTCGCCTAGGAATGCTGACTTGAAATCGGCCCAAGTCTCAATGGAGTTGGGGGGCAGGCGCATGAACCAGGTGTTGGCTTCCCCCTTGAGCACAAATGGCAAGGCCTTCAACCTATAATCATCCTCATTCGCTCATGCTGGTCTCCTCTGCGCCCTACAAATTTTACAAAACTCATGCAGAAACTCATACGGCCCTTCATAGCTCTTCCCACAGTATGTAGGCAGAATCGCGATCACATGAGGCTTCACATCGCAGGCGGTTTGCCCTGGAGTGACGACTATGGCTTGCGATGGTTCTCCCTCGGTATGCGCGTTAAGGGTACCGATCTCTGGATCCTCATCTCCGTTGGCGGCCATCTGAACTGGAATGCCTTCCAACAGTGGTATCTCCTCTGGTATTGGTCCTTCTATGTTGTATTGCTCTTCGTCGCTACTCGAACCTAAGTCAGATAAAGCCGTCGACAACCCGGATCGAGTGGTTACGAGTATCGATCCTCGCTGAAGTATCTTCGGCCTCCACTGGTCAGGAGCCGAACTGCTTCTCATAAACTGAAAAGAAAAAAAAAAGAAAGGTTATGCACAATATATACACCGAAGTATCACTCACAGTAATTGCAAATAACTCTATCCATCCCCGGCAACGGCGCCATTTGAAAGGACCTAGGTGCGTAGGTGTCGTTCAAGCAAGGATATATCCTACTGATCAGGATAGAGATCCTAACTAACCTAGACCTTGGTTTCAAAGATTCCTCAACCCACTTCTACTGATCAGTATAGTGATGGTAAGGGTCGAATCCCACAGAGATGGTGCGTTCTTAAACTACCGCGGTGACAATTGGAAGATTTGGTTAGCTACCACGCTTGGGTTGAGTTTCTACCTAGGCTGGAACTTAAAGGAGGTGTTCTACTGGTCAGAAGGTAAGGAAAACATTTGGAATGTAACTGTGTACGTGGAATGGGGAGACAATTTTGTAACAGAAAATATTTGGAAGGTACGGGTTTCTATTTTGGGCTAAACAGAATATTCAGAGTGTAGTGGAAATTTGATGACTAGGCTGACAGGGCTTAACTAAAAGTGAAGGACAAAAGCAAAAGCATCTCGAAAAGTAAGTGGTCCCCTCCAATTGAAATAGACATCATCTTCTTCAACAAACACTTCCAAAATTCAGATAACAATTCCAGATTCAACACGGAAAACTCAGATTAACAACTCACAAACACAGATCCAAAACTAAGAAATCAAATCTGAAATCAAACACTGAAACTGGACTTCTGCATACTGGTCAACATGAAAGAACGATTCAGAAATTAAAACTAAACTTTGCATGCAACGATCTACTTTCCGATCAAACAGTACTTGTTTATCTATCCTAAAGAAATTTGTTACGTAAACGGAATTGAGAGATTCAGCACTTTAAACACCGAGAAACTTTAGATTTAAGCTAACTAGGCAAGGGAATAAAGAAACACCACAATAAACGAAACGGAAATCAACTTCATAGCATAAACACGTTCGGATCTTCAACAAAGTACTTCAAAAGCAGAAAATATCCAAAGGCAAACAAGATCCAACGTAAGGAAAGCGAGAAATTTAAAACTACGAAAGCAATGTAAAAGTGTTTTGCCACTCCGGGCGATGAGACTCTAAACTACGATCTTGCTGGCTGGAATGGACGATGACTGGAATTCTGGGAACATCTGAACGTCAAGTGATCATGGCTACGGCGAGGCAAGAAGCGGGACACGGCTGAAAGACTGAAACTACCGAGAGAACTTTCTACCTAAAGATGGTGGTGAATGAGTGAATGTGTCTCTCTCTCTCCAATTTGGCTTCCTTTTATAGGGAGGCTACCATTGATTTTAGGGTAAATCCTCGTTGCAATTTGACTTCCTTGCCCTTAATTGTGGGTAATCCGTCCCAGCTATCCGTCTTCTCCATCTCAAGCCGTTTTAGCACGAATACTGATCAGTATGAGATCATGCTGGCGCCTCCTTCACCTGAACATTCCGAAACTTCCCTACTGGCTAGAATGCTTAACCTGCACACTTTAAACAACTGTTTTGCAAATATAATCAATTAAGCACATCATACTGACCCGTAACCAAGGCCTAGAATACGACTTATCACCCTCAAAACCCTCAGATTCAAGACAAGAGTAGGAAAACAAGTTATAGCTTAGGTCATGCATACATCTCATATTGTTCAAAGTCAACAGGAAACCATTCTCAAACTTCAAAAGCACAGTACCAATGCCAAGAATTTTACACTTCTTGTCTTTGACCATTGACACAAAAGCATTGTCTACAGGTTTGAGAGAAGTAAAAGCATCTTTGAAATGAGAAATGTGAAAGGTGCATCATGAATCAATTAGCCAGTCATACTTGGTAAAAGAAGCACTCAGAGGCAGAATTTACAGAAAACAGGTCATGGTTCATGAAACAAACACCATCGAAATCATCATCCTTAGCTAGATTAGCAACTGACTCCAGTTGGTTGTTATTATTGTGGTTCTTACCTTTCTTTGGCCTTGTACATTCATTTTTATAATGACACACTTCTCCACAATTAAAACACGTCATTCTAGCTTAAATCTTTACTTTTAGATCTAGATCTGTCTCTACCTTGCTGTTTACCATTCTCATTAGAATGTTTGCCATCCCCTCTGGATTTGGACCTTCCTCTAACATTAAGAGCCTTATGTTGAGAAGATTTAGAGTTAGAGTTTTATTTAATTTCCATTCCATTTGATTTTAAAGAACTAATTATAAGGTCAAGAGGGGCATTGTCCTTTCCATACTTAATAGTTGTCTTTACATCACTATAAGTATCAGGGATTGCATTCATGAGGGCTATGCTAGTATACTCATCAATAGTTTTGTCCCCAGACCTTTTAATGCATTAGACAAGTTTTTGAAATCTGTCAATATTATCATCTATGTCTTTTGAAAGATCAAGTATGAATTTAAAGAGTTTTTCAAGAAAATACACCCTGGATGACACAGAGGTTTCAGTAAACGAAGTATCCAGCTTAGTCCACATTTCAGAGGCAGATTCAATGGACCCAACCTTCCTGATCACAGAATCAGAAAGGTTGAGAATTATAGTAGACCTAGCTAATTCATTCATTTCAGCCACTTTCTCAGCGAAACTCAGTATCAGGGATAGTCCCTTCTACAGTTTTGAAAACCATCTGCTGGATCAACACACTTGATTTTCTGTTTCCAAATCACAAAATTATTTTTTCCCATTAAAAGGGATAATGCGTACTGGCTGAGTCATTTTTTAAAAGATTTTAACACACACAAGGCACAACAAGTAACCCTGCTTACACAGATAGTGGACTTACACACAACATAGTCAAAGAGTCCACTTAGAACAAATATGCAGGGATTTTTCATGCACAAACTCATAGATGCAACTAGAGATGCCCAAGGTTTTCGGTTGGGCGTTTAACCGCCGAACCGTGAGATTTAAATCCAACTGAAACCGTCACTTTTGGAACCGTGGTTCGGTTCAGGTTCCAAAATTTCAGAACCAAAACCGTGCCGGAACCGCTGGTTCCGAGCGGTTCAAGACCGAAACCGCAAAAAACCGCCGAAAAACCGTGAAACTGTGCCGAAACCGCCAAAAACCGTCGGAAACCGGCGGTTCGGAATAGTGAAAAATTGTAAAAAACTGCCGGAAAACCGGCGGTTCTGAACCGTAACCGTAACCGCCGGTTTTGGAACCGGAACCGTAACCACGAAACACCCTCGCGGTTCGGTTCCGGTTCAACAATTTCCAAAACCGGAACCGACGGTTCCGAACCGTAACCGCCAGTTCCGGAACCATGGACAACTCTAGATGCAACTACAACAGACACACACACACACATGTACGGCACCAAAGTGATTCCAGACTCTGTAAACCAATCAGAAGGAGTTCCTCCCTACCTGTCACGTGTACCCCGACAGGAGGATTTCCCAGTTCGCAATCACCCTACGACAGGGGGTGCAGGGGTCACTCAAGGCGGTTAAGGCACATGGTGGATAGGTAATTCACCCTGAGACACAAGAAAACGTTTCTGGAATGCACACTTTGGAAGAAGAGCAAGCAGAAAGCAAGAAGCAGAAGCAAGAAAGCAGTAAGCACCAAGTGCATGTGAGAAAACAAGAGTACAGAAAACCTAAACCGCGGCCAATGTACTACCGCAGCAAAACCCAAACCTAGTGCTAAGAAAACAGTAAATGAGAGGTTTCACCAATTTTCCAGAGCGGATACACTTCGTTAAGGTGTATCCGTTTTACCTCAGAACCTATACCAGAGGTTTGAGCTTTACTCTGACGAGCTCACCTCCTTATTTAGTGACCCGGTGTTCCACAGTGATCCCCATGTGGCTCTGATACCACTGTAGGGATCAGGCCACCATGGATTCACTAATTACAGAATTACAACTATTCTAAGTAGAAAAGTTAGTAACACTAAACAATGATCCCGTAGGATCTATATGAAAACTGTACAAGAAGAGACAAGGTCAAGAGCATCAGGATATGGCTCAGGTCGCAACAGCAACTACCCCGGGCCAAGGACCTCCCCACAGCTTCAACTAACAGTCATAAGAGAAGCACTGTCGAACTCAGTGGTCATAAACCTCAGTTTCACCAACTACCGCAAACGTCAGCCTACTCAACACGTGGATATTCACCAAACTCACAGGTCTCATCGTCACAACACAAGATCGCTCCAATCATAACCAGTTCTGACAACAACACCAGATCTAACCCTAAATCTCAGAGGAAACCGAAGCAGTAACCTAACACCGAGAGAACGATCTCACTATAACAGAAATTCATCGGAGAGGGAAGAAGATTAGAGTGAATCACCGGCGATAACCGCCTCGGAGAAAGAGAGAGTGCGTAGAGAGAAGGGAGAGTTCATCGCACTAGAGAAAGAGTAGTGAATAGAATGACTGAGAAAGGAAATGGCGTCCCTTACTTAACTCACAAAAGAAGCACAGCCCTAGATCCAACGGCTGGTGCTCACAATCCGCGTGAAGTTGCTACGTGACGGTCATCGGGGACACCAGGTAAGTGACGAGCCAGTCAAGCAATGGGCTGCCCTCACCAAAGATTTGATATATAAGTCCAAAACCAATTGGTGCACAGTATTTTCAACCACAAAAATAGCAATAATCGCATTCCCCATATTTGAGGAATAAAATAAAGCCAACGTTACAACATTGGGGGCAGCCTGAGCTCTCATCTCATCTCATCTCATCTCATCCATGGCGGAGACAAAAACCAAGTAATTAACTACTCAGTGTATCTTGCCTCACTCACTTAGAGGATACTGCTTCCTTCATTCATCTGAATTTCTTTGTGATGCAGGTATGCCGTGGTCACAGGATCAAACAAAGGGATAGGATTCGAGATTTGTAGGCAGTTGGCGTCACAAGGCGTGACGGTAGTGGTGACAGCCAGAGACGAGAAGAGAGGCCTCGAAGCTGTTGAAAAACTCAAAGGGTTTGGCCTTTCTAATTTTGTCATCTTTCATCAGCTTGATGTTACCGACCAACCAAGCATCGCTTCTTTCGCTCAATTCATTCACTCCCGTTTCGGCAAGCTTGATATCTTGGTACCCAACTCATTATTTTCACTTTCTTTTTTAACAAATCAATTATCTGTTTGTTGTGTCTCCTTACCTTGGGTGTGCAGATTAACAATGCTGGGATCGGTGGAACCCTGCTCGACGACGATGCTTTCCGAGCCTCGTCTGCGGCTGGTGGTGGTGTAAGTCCGGTTTGATTCAATGTGGAATTGGAACTTGTGTTTAGGCCATGTTTGTTTTTGTTTGTGAAAACAGAGTGATCAAATAAATTGGAAAGAGTTGTTGAGTGAGAACTACGAGTTAGCATTAGCATGTCTGCAAACAAACTATTATGGCGCTAAACTCACTACTGAAGCACTGCTTCCCTTACTCCATCTCTCTGCTTCACCAACAATTGTCAATGTCTCATCTGCATCTGGCAAGCTTAAGGTAACTTGGCAGCTTCTTTTTTTTCCTTTTCCAATTATGGTCCTGTCATGTTTGTTGCTTGGGATTGGTCTTTCTTGATTCAGTACGTAGGCAACGAATGGGCCAAAGGGGTGCTCAAGGACGTGGAGAATCTGACAGAAGATAAAATCGACGAGGTGGTGAATGAGTTTCTGGGAGACATGAAAGAGGGGTGTTTAGAAGCTAAAGAATGGCCTCAGCTAATTGCTGCTTACACAGTCTCGAAAGCAGCCATGAACGCCTACACAAGGCTTCTTGCCAAGATGAAGCCTGATATCCGGATTAACAGCGTGTGCCCGGGATATGTTAAAACTGACCTCAACTACAGCACGGGGAAGCGGACAGTGGAACAAGGAGCAGAATGTCCAGTGATGGCTGCATTGCTGCCCCATGATGGCCCTTCCGGCTTATTCTTTGTTGAGAAGGAAATCTCATCTTTTGAGGAATAAATGTTGTTATTATCTCTCATTGGTCATTGCCATGTTTTGCACCACCCTTACACCAACCATAACCCTCTGCAACTATATACTACTACGTCTTTATTTTATTATTATATACACCTCCAGCCTTTGGGTAAATGGAAGTAACATATCAAAACCAACAAATATTCTACTCATTTTAAAAAATCTTATGTCAGGAAAGAATCGCAACAAGAGTAGTGCTCGCCATATCTTTTGACTGTAATATTATGCATTAATGCAGAGGCTCGCCTCATCCATCCCCTTCCTTTTCAGACATATGCTAATTAAAGCAAAAGAATATATTCTGCAAAGCTTTTACATCTTTATCTCAAGAATAAAGTAGAATCAAAAGAATGGCACAATATTTAGTTCGACGGAAATTAAGTTGACATAGTTAAAAAAAAATGACAGTGTCCATATTTAATATGGACAATTTTGTTGGAAAATATTTTATTAAGATTATGTTGATGACCAAGTATTGAAACCGTCTGTTTGGAGCATTAAGGATTTTGTTTCATTTGCATGTGATATAAAAGTGTGAACCAAGAAACTGCCATAGGAAAAATCATTGTTGTTGTCAACTTAATTTTGTGGGGCATACTTTGTCAAGGTCGAAATGTCATGACAATTGACAAACCTTACAGTTATAAAGGTAGCACAAGTTGTTTGAAACAAGAAACTTGTTATTACTAGTCTGGTTTAAGACAGAAAACAAAAGTTAAAAACAATGGCGGATGCAACACAAAGGTAGTTAAGGTTTAGTTGAATGAAATTAAATGAATTATATTTACAATTTAATTATTGGTGCAGGTACGCATTGGTTACAGGAGCAAACAAAGGAATCGGGTTCGAAATCTGCAGGCAGTTAGCATGTAAAGGAGTGGTGGTGGTTTTAGCAGCAAGAGATGAAAAGAGAGGTATTGAAGCTCGAGAGAAGCTTAAGGAATTGGATAATGTGGTTTTTCATCAACTAGACGTCGTTGATCCTGCTAGCGTTGACGCTGTTTTTGAGTTCATCCAGTCAAGATTCGGAAGGCTCGACATTTTGGTAAATCAATTGTGATCATTCTTGATTTCAATATTTATATTGTATGTGATGATTGCATTTGTGTGAGCAGGTGAATAATGCAGGAATTCGCGGTGCAGAGGTGGATGGAGATGTTTCAGTGCTTCAAGAGTATATTGAGGCAGACGGCGCCTCATTCCTTGCTGGCGGACAGGTTTCTTTCCATTGAAGATTCTCCTTCTTATTCATATATCTGTTTCTTAACGCGTATACTTGGCTTGCAGGCTGAGCCATTTCACGCGAAAGCAAGTGGAAAGCTTATCGAGACACTGAAGAGGGCGGAAGAATGCATTGAGACAAACTACTACGGTGCAAAAAGAGTAACAGAAGCCCTCATTCCTCTGCTGCAACTCTCTCATTCACCAAGAATTGTCAATGTCACCTCCACTCTAGGCTGTTTAGTGGTACTAATCTTTATTTTGGAAGATAAGCACTTCTTTAAATTGTGTGTGTATCTGATTGATCATGTACATATATCTCCAGCTTCAGCCTAACGAATGGGCGAAAGGAGTGTTGAGCAGCAAAGAGAGGCTAACAGAAGAGAGAGTAGATGAAGTTGCGCAACAATTCCTCAAAGACTTAAAAGAGGGTAAACTGGAAGAGAAGCAGTGGCCTCCTCACCTTGCAGCCTACAAAGTGTCGAAAGCAGCTCTCAACGCGTATACTTGGCTTGCAGCTAAAAAATACCCCAATATCTGCATCAATGCTGTGTGTCCTGGTTTTGCTAGAACAGATATAACCTTCAATTCTGGCCCTCTAAGTGAAGTCGAAGCTGCTGAAGCTCCGGTCAAGATGGCATTGCTTCCCCATGGAGGCCCCTCGGGTTCCTTCTTCCATCGGTCGGATGCCTTGTCTTTCTAAGAAACAAATCCAACTAGCTTTTTCATGTACTAACAATTAATAATTGTGTTTGTAGGAGTATTCACTTCTTTGTTATCCTCATTTCATATCACTGGACGCTTATTAATTTTCACAAGATTCATATATAATTAATCTGATTGGATATTAAAAATTAAAAGTATGGATGTGAATGGTGTAGCCGTATGAAGTGAAAATTATAGTTTATTAATTTTGTTAGAATGTTCTACTCTATCAAACTCTATCTGTTTATAATTTAGAAAAAAAAACAGACTTTCCATTAATATACTCTCATAAGCGCCTTTACATCCCATTATACCATGTTTCCAACAAGGAAAGTGTAGGTATGTGTATAATATAAATATTAAATGTGGTCGGCTGTCGCTTTCTTCCAATGATACAATCTTAGAATAATATAATGTATATAGAATGCAAAAATTGGCGGTACTGATTTGGAATGAGAATCCTAAGCTTGACTTTGCCGGGTTGGATGAGCACTATATATTGTGAAAAAACAAAGAGAAAATCTGGTGTCATCTAATCTCAAGGGAAATTACGGTTAGTATCAATGGCGGAGGCAGGTGGCCGGTATGCATTAGTTACGGGAGGGAACAAAGGGATCGGGTTGGAGATATGTAGGCAGTTAGCTTCGAAAGGAATTGTGGTAATTTTAGGTGCAAGGGATGAGAAGAGAGGCCATGAAGCAGTGGAAAGCCTCAAGGACTCTGGCCTTTCTGATTATGTGGTTTTTCATCAACTCAATGTTGTCGATGCTGCAAGCATAGCTGCTGCTGTCCAATTCCTCACAACAACGTACGGGAAGCTTGACATTCTGGTGAACAATGCAGGCATCGGAGGAATAGGACTGGAGGGAGATGCTTCAATTATTCAACAAATTATAGAAGCAGATGTTGCTTCAGTCCTTGCTAATGCAAATGGAGAGGTAGTACTATATTCTTTTTTCACTCTTTTTGTGCAATACTATTATGGTGAACATAAATACTAGTAACTCATAACGTCGTTTGGGTAGGCAGAGCCACTGCAGCTCAAGGCAGGGGCAATTCTTATCCAGACATACGAGGCCGCAGAAGAGTGCATACAAACAAACTTCTACGGTGCAAAGAGAGTAACAGAAGCCTTCATTCCTCTCCTTCGACTCTCTGATTCGCCAACTATTGCCAATGTCTCCTCCTTATTAGGCCACCTAAAGGTATACTATATTATATACATCAAAACTCAAATTCTCTAACTCTGCTAATCTCTGTTAGCGCCTTCAGCTCTTGCAGAATGAGCGCGCTAAAACTGTCTTGAGCAACGAGGCATGCCTTACGGAAGAGAGCATAGAAGGGGTGGTGCGAGAATTCCTCAACGATTTCAAAGAGGGGAGATTGGAAGAGAACAAGTGGCCAACTCATGTTACAGCCTATAAAGTCTCTAAAGCGGCTTTGATTGCATACACAAAAGTGTTGGCTAAAAAACACACAGATATCCGCGTCAACTGCCTCTGCCCCGGATTTGCTAGAACAAATATTACTTGCAATCTTGGCCCACTCAGCGCCGAGGAGGCTGCTCAGAATGTGGTCAGGGTGGCGCTGCTGCCTCGTGGAGGGCCTTCGGGCGCCTTCTTTTACGAGGATGCTCTGTATTCTGCTTGATGGATAGTTAGTGTGCGTGTGTGGAAGCCTTGCAATCACACTGTTCATGATTTGGTCTTGTTTTTTTTTTTTATGGATTTTGTGTTTGTTTGTGAGCAGGTTTTGATGCTTTTGTTGTGATGGATAAGTTGTAAAGAGTGAAAATGACTGTGTGTTTGTTTGTGTGATTTGATGATTTTGTTCATGAAAAACATTGCTCATTCATATGATTTGATGATTTAGCGTTTGTCTGTGCATGTGAAACTGACTTGATTTCATATAGTAATAAAGGTTGCATGTCTTTCTCTAAAAAAAAGATTGCATATGCACATGTTAATATTATGATTACTGTTTTATACTTTTATACGTGTGGTCGGACCCAATCAAATGCAGTTAGAGTCATTATTCAAGGTCAATTGGATCACATATCATCATACTGTAAAACATTTCAAAATATTTCACAATCAGAATTAACGATTGATAAATCTGAATTTCAAAATAATAAATCCCCAGTTAAAACTCTAATTAACGCCTAGTTAATCTTCACAAAATTGATAATTAATAATTATAAAAGTAACACTAATATCCTACATGGCCTAGGACACATTTAAGCTCGAAATTATTTCAGAAAAGTGAAAAATGATTAAAAAAAATTAATAAATAAATAAAATAAAATAAAAAATTCATGAATCACTCAAGATATTTTTAAAGTTTAGGGACGGTAAAGATGCCAACAACAAAATTTAGAGATCATTTTTGTAGTTCAGTCTCTTTTTAATTGCTTTGGTAGATAAAAACCACATCAAGTAATCAATTTAATAGTATAATGTACCAGTATGACACTGTTAGCGTGTGGTAATGTTTGAGGCTAAAGAACTCATGTTTGAGTCCATCGTGGATGGTCGTTAAATTTATATTCATTTGAAAAAAAATTACAAGCTAGTGAAAAAAAAACAGTTTAACAAAATTTTAAAAAATACCCACTCCATCCATGAAATATTTTCCATATTTTTCATTTTGGACAGTTAACAAAATTTTAAAAATACCCACTCAAGTAACATCATTACACTCACGTTCCACTATAAAATTAATTAATATTTAAATATGAAATATTTATGTTTTTATACAATTTTGTTTTGCGAGTTAAAAGAGTGACAATAAAATACTAACAAAGAGAAAAAAAATAAAGATAATGTTGTTTTAATTGTAGAAATTGTTTTATTTTTATGCAATGTGACAATCCAAAAAAGTATTCATACTCCATTCATTTTTTCGATTCAACTTTTTTTAAATTACTTAAAACTTGTGTAGTTAAATTTGGACTATCACAGTAGTGATTTTTCAAGAAGGGTACCACTACTGTAATAGCAGTGACTATTAGGGTAGTGGTACCTTCTTGAAAAATCACGAGTAATATGGAGTAGTTTGACTGTTTGAGTAAAGAGCTGCATCGTGTAATTTGGGAAAATTCTTGAAATCATATCAATGGAGCGCGAAGCAGGTGATCGATTCTTCGTCGCGGTGCACGTTGGCGCGGGTTTTCACGCGCCGTCGAACGAAAAGGCCCTCCGCTCCGCCATGAAACGCGCCTGTCTGGCGGCCGCTTCGCTTCTCCGGAAGGTCTTTCTTCTTCTCTCTTTTCTTCTTTTCCGTGATTCAGTAGCCTATATTCTTCACTTGCTTTTCCAAATTCAATGAAAAGAATCGCGATTATTACAAAATTAATTGGCTATTTCCTCTACCGAGAATCGAAAAGATTGGATTTTGTGAGCGATACTTGGGAAGATTAGAATTTTGAGTTGGATGGCGTTGATTTGGTGGTTGAAGATAAAGTTAAAACTTTCTCAATTTGAAGTTGAAGTTAAAGTTAATTCTATATATTTCCAGTTCAGTATCTGAATTATTCTTGTTTAATGTAGGGTTCTGGTGTATGTATTGATGCTGTTGGAGCTGCAATTCAAGTTTTGGAGGTATTTTGCTATATCTCTTTGGTGTAAATGCTGTAACACTTTTGTCTCGCTTTTGGGGAATCGAATGGGAGATCGGTTATGGGGAAAATTAGACATTTAGAACAAGTCTTGGATGGGCAAATTGAAATGTGATGGATGTAATAGCATGTAACCATATTCTATTAGCAGCATTAGGCGCCTTCATGTTAAATCATGTTAAATTTCCTCTCTGAATGTGATGTGAGCCCCTTGATTTTGGATTTACGAGGAACTATGTTTTCATATGTAGGATGATCCTTGCACGAATGCTGGGAGGGGATCAAACTTGACTGAGGACGGTCACGTAGAATGTGATGCCAGTGTAATGGATGGTGACTCTGGAGCTTTTGGTGCTGTTGGAGCAACCCCAGGTAGTTTGCAAATTATTGAACTTTTTCTCCTACAAAACTGGTGGGGTTATAATTACGGACTAATTTCATTCTTCTTAAGTTAATGGTCAACAGGTGTTAGAAATCCCATCCAGATTGCTGTGTTGCTAACCAAAGAACAGATTTCAGGTTCATCACTTCTGGGTCGAATTAGTCCTATGTACGGTTATCCTCCTCCTTTTTGTGCTTCAACAATATTGTTATCCTAGAAGTTATACAGTATGTATTCAAATGCATCCTTATCTTTGTGAGAACTGGTTGGCCTCTGTAGAGTATTGTGTTTTCATGCCCTGCCACTGGATCATGCTTCGTGATTGGGGGTCTATTGGAAAATCATCTGTTAATTAGAAAGATTATCTGCTCAGGTTCTTGGTCGGTGAAGGGGCACATATGTGGTTGAAGTCCAAGGGTATGGTTTCTGATAGAAGTATAGTGGAGGCTGATGAGGTAGCTTTTACTTCTTTCTTCTCTGTCTAAACTCTAAATATGGTGGCTTCTAATACTTCTGCCTGCCACCTTTGCTTCTGAAACCTACAGCATGAGCTGTATTTGTATTTTTCATTTTCCATAGCTTATGCATTTCATGATGCAGTGGTTGGTAACTGAAAGGGCTCGAACTCAATGGAAAAGATATAGGGAAATGCTTGATGATGCCAAAGCTAGAGGTATCTTTCATAGTTCTTGATAGTTGATACCTTGCTGTATCAAATGTTTTATTTTTAATTTACTTCTATATACTTCAAGGAGTATATATATTTCTTTCATTTACAAGAGTTCTCTATCAATATGACAGCCTTTATGCAACCCTACAACATGATTTTTCCTTAAAAAGATGATTGGGTCCAGAATATTCTTCCATTGCTTATTAACAGTAACATATTTGTGTTTTGGGAAGGCAACTTTGTTGTAAATTTTGGAACTATTCACTTTTGGCACTGATTTGTATTATTGATGTTTCATATGTAGATGCCCAATCACATGATCTTTCAGAGGTAAAGGGAAGTGGGACTCAGTCTCATTCATTAAGTACACTAGAAGAGGATGCTATATCAGACACGGTTGGAGTAATTTGTGTCGATTCTGAGGGACATATTGCTTCTGGAGCCTCAAGTGGTGGCATTGCCCTTAAGGTGAACTCTTGATGTCTAAAATGTGTATGTTGCTAAATAAATTTTCTGTTTGCATTACACTTGGATCCAAAAATAATTTATTCCTGATCACACATATTGAGCTTTTCGATTAATTTCATGATGTGGCATTGCTTCTGTGTGCCAGTTTAGTTATACTCTTATCCAGTGAGAAACATGACTGAAGATGGCATTAAAATTCTCCTTATTCTATAAGATTTATTTTCATTTTATCATACTTTCTAACTCAATTGAGCTTACCATAATCATGTTTTCCCTGTGAATTGACTCCTGATCAGGCTGAGATGATAATGATAATGATAATGATAATGATAATGATAATGATAATGATAATGATAATGATAAGAATAATAATAATAATAATAATAATAACAATAATAGTAAAAATAAAAATAATAATAATAATAATAATAATAATAATAATAATAATTAAATGCGTTTGCGTCTTGGAACTACTTCACAGGTCAGAGGCCGTGTTGGACTAGCAGCAATGTACGGTGCTGGTTGTTGGGCATCCTCAAAAGGCCCTTCTGGGGCTCCTTTTATTGTCGGTTGTTGTGTTAGTGGTGCCGGAGAGTACCTAATGAAAGGATTGGCTGCTCGTGAATCCTGCCTATCTTCATCATTGTACGTCCTTCCATAGGTTATTTCACCTAAACTTTGAACTGTATGTAGAGAGTTGAAGCTTGCAGTGTAGCTCAAATTGATCACATGAACAAGAACCTGTTGCAGGTCTCAGGCTGGTCCGGCCAATGCCTGCTCGAAAGTATTGAGATCTGTTCTTGAAAGTGGCAAATGCATGAGTGAGAAGAGTGCTGGAGTTTTACTTGTTCAAGCCGATACTTCTCCTCTGGTGAGATAAAATACTTGAACATATCAAGAAATTATGTAGACACTTGGGCTGATTATTGGGTCGTTGCATCAGGGCCATGGTGCTCGCCCAGAACTTAAAGCCGTCGAGATAGCAGCTGCGTTTACTGCTTCGTCTTTCGGAGTAGGTTATTTTGGGAGCTCGATGGAGCGGCCCAAGGTATCGACACATATTTTTCCTTCTCAAATAGATATTGTATTCTGTGTTGGTGATATAATACTACTTATCTTGTTTATTTATGGATGATGATGGTGATGATGCTGTGCTTCTTACTAGGTATCCATTCTAAGAAGTTCAAGACTGCAAAATCAAAATGGAGTTGATCAGTTTGTGGCAAGAGTTCATCTTGATTCTGATCAAATACAGTGGTTCCCAGCTTTGGATGATTAATGTTTTTTCTCGACTTTGCCAGGTAGTCTTGGACTCGGGGTCGGGGGTGCATTCCCTTTTAATTTATTTATTTTTTATTAATAAATTAATTTATGTTAATTTAGAATTATAGTAAGGATCAACAAAATGTAATTGGAGCCATTCCTCCGTTTTTATTTTTAATTTTATGAAATAAATCAGATGTCTCTTTAGATAAATTTGATCAAATTATTGAAATTTTTATTGAAAAATAATGAAGTCTAACTAGCAAATTCACAAGTTAAAACCGGGAATTAATGAATCAGAACTAGAATAAAGAAAATAATACTATAGTCAAAATTCTATATTTAGGATTTTAATTGAATTATGAGAGAAGATTATTATATTATGAATCATAAATTAACTAGGAGTACTAATTAACCCTTGATTGTTTTGGAGTAATAATTTTTTTTTACATCAACAAGAAACGTAAGTTAGCAACTAACCCAGAATCAGAATATGTTACTCACAATCATTTATACTCTACAATATAAGGGGAGATACTAAAAGGAGGCTAGTTTCCAAGCCAACAAGTGAATACAGGAAAACCATTTTCTCATTCTCAAATTTCAACCCAATATTTTGCTACTTATTAGCCAAAACTACGCACCGACTGAGAATATCATTCCAAATTGTAGGCTCGCTTAGCTGCGGTGAGAGTGTTGGAGAGAAGCATTGCTATGGTCATGGGCCCAACTCCTCCAGGAACCGGAGTGATGGCTGAAGCAATCTTGTTAGCCTCCTCATAGCATACGTCTCCAACAAGCCGATATCCACGGCTGCAGCTCATGCCCTGTTGTGCAAAAAGCACGAGTTTAGCCAAAATCGTATAACTAGGTGGCAACAAGGAAGGGGATTTCCAAGAGTAGAAGGCATACCTCAACAGGATTGATTCCAACATCGATGACAACAGACGACTCAGTGATCTCTTTGGCAGTTGCTTTTCCATCAATCACCTTAGCAGACGACTCAGTGATCAATGCAGTTGTATAACATCACATGTGAAATAAGAATGTATTCAGAAGAACAACTGCCATAAGTGAAGATCTGTCACCAATCACTGTCACAACAGCCCCCAAATATAAAGGAATATACACAGTTTGAGCCCAACTTACGAATTGGTGCTAAAAACTTCCAAGTTACTTGTATTTAAACCCTGATTCAGGGAGTACATCTAACAATAATCTATAACACGTTGCTGTCAGTGATATTAGACTACAATGAAAAGGTCTAAATAGATTCAGATATTAAGCCTCTTAAGAATTCAAGAAAAACAAAGCTTGGTACTGAGCTCAGCTCATTTACCAATGGCATACCAAGCTCAATCTCACAAAGATCAATCATCCTTGAGTTATTACAAAAGACATTGCTTCACTTGTTTGAGTTTTATCACATAACTGAATGAGTAACTAAATTCACTATCATTGCGACTTATTCTCGATGTATATATACAAAATTATAAATATACTAGTAAAATCAAAGTCAGCTAGAGGTCTGAACACAAACAGGGGAATGTATATGTGGGCTAATTACATGTTTAATACAAAATGTTTTACCTTTATTTCAATTTAGTACAAAAAATATTAAGTTTACATATTTCATACAAAAAATTTACTTAGTGTTACAAGAAAATACATTCCGTTAAGTCCCTACTAACACCGTTACTTCCAATTACATTATATATACAAAAAGTTTCATCAATGTTTCAAATTTGTACAAAAAGTTTAAAATTAAAAATTTTCATTAATTATTTCAAACACAATTATTTTTATTACTCACAAAAATGAAAAAACACATAGAAAAAAAAATCACCACTCTTCACCATCAAATTTGCGAATTGCATTTTATTGTCTAAGCTTTCTCATGTAACAATGGAGAATACAACTAAAAAGATATTGAATATTTTTGAAAAAACTAAATATTTACTTATTGACTATTTGAAGCTCAAATTAGCCATTTTGTAATTATGAAATACGGACTTATTTTATATTGTGTTCTATAAAGAATACAATAAAAATAGAGTATATTGATTGTTATTTTTTTCGAGTGATTAATTGTATTAAATCTCTAATTATTCTTTTATTATGATGATAAATTAGACAAATTATAAAATAACTAACGGTGTTTAAAATATTTAACGGAATGTATTAATTTAAAACACTAATGTAACTTTTTCTATGAAATATGTAAACTTAATACTTTTTGAACTAAATTGAAACAAAGGTAAAACATTTTGTATGAAATATGTAATTACCTTGTATATGTGGATAGTGAGAAATGAATATTTTATTAAAAAGTTGATTGAGGTTGGATCAGGTCAGGGTTACTAATGAGGGTGTTCATGGTTTCCTTTTTTTTTCTGATATTTTTACCACTTGCAATCAGGTGGAAACAAAGAAGATTTTGCAGACGACGCCGTTTCATGTGAAGTTCACTTTCCGCACAAAATATTGATTTAATTACACTAGGAGTATTATAGCTCTAATTTTTGTTTTTATCTAAACATGGTAATTACATTTCACGAGATTATACCAAAGTCCATTTTTTTAATCGAATCTAAATTTCATTTACGAGATTACTCAATAAAAGTACCTTAAACTATATAATCCCCAGTCGTTTTTTTAATCCCGATTTGAACCTCTAGCTTATTGGTTAGAGAGGAAATCGTCTTAATAGTTTAATTGCGCTTCAGCGTCTTTGGTTAGAGAGGAATAGTCATACTAATTGAATTGCGATTCAACGTCTTTGTTGTTTAACATTGTCTATTTAGCTAGTACTAGGATGTCCTAAAGAACATTATTCAATCCACTTTTAGTACTATCGAACCAATATATAAGGACAGATAGTAAAAAAAAATCACTAGCATAACTTAAGAAAATAATTAATTATCTCATAGCCAATACTCTCTCTGTCCCAGTTAAATAACCCATTTGAATAATTACACAAGATTTTAGAAAATATTGTTTGTATAAGTTAAATGGAGAGAGAAAATTTAACATTTTTTGTGGTACAAACTATTACAAAGGAAAATATAGCATCTACCTTAGAATAGAATAAAGGGAGACTACATGTTTTCATTTTTTTATGAATACTCTTTTGGGCAATTTTTCAAAAATACCCAAAAAAAATGGACTTATAAAACAACAATAATCGTCAAAGACATAATGCCATGCATCAAAAAATAAAGATGCAGGACGCTAGATTTTTTTGGTTGAGAGAATTGAAAAAATTATCAAATACTACCATCATACAATCCACTATTTTTAGAAGTTGCGAGATTGACTGAAAAGTGATTAAACTTGAACTATTTTGAGTGTCGATACAAAATAATCTCATACTTTACCCCCTCTCCTACTTTATTACTTTTCCCCTCTTGCTTACTTCACTAATTTCTCATTAAAACTTATTTGTATTATCTTTTACAAATGAAACTACAACTATTTTTTGTTCACTAATTTCTCATTAAAACTTATTTGTATTATTTTTTACAAATGAAACTACAACTATTTTTTGTTGACGAAGGGAGTATTATAATAAACATGGACCACCTATAAATATGATACTATCACTGCACCTGTCTCATGACATGCGACACTGAAAACACCATAAACGAAACATAGCAAAACGATAGCCTCTCAACCAAAATTAGGTGGTTTTTGCATTAGGCGCCGAAATATTGGGCAAAAGACACCAAAATTTTATGAAGCAGCAAGAATGAAAATCCATCATTCTTCCATGAGTCTTCTAAGTTTGATGCAGCAGCATCTAGATCAGCTGCTGTATTTCTATACAAACTTTTGCCAAAGGGGTAAAAATGCTATACAGTCGTTCGTGCCTCTTTCTTCGTTTTCTATGGGAGAACAAAAACCCCTTCTTTCTACTCTTTCTTCCTATTTAACGTACCTAATTTATCATATCGCCAGTGATCCTTCGGCCAGTTGGTTTTCATCTGGAGCATCTGCCTGGAGTTTAGGTTTGCTCATTGTCTGAGAAAATCCGTACCCAAGAGAGCTTCCACTGGTTTCTGAGAGCTGCATGGGGAGAAGGGTTGTGCCATGTTTACAAGATCTAAGTGACGAGATGTGTAAAATTTACATTTCTGTTTAGAATTTGCATACCTCTGTAAGCTCTGAGAGGTGGCGTGATCTGAACTCATTGATTGTGGTTACTATCTCTGACATAGGCAATTTAGCCTGAAACAATACACAGCATTTGCACGAATACAGTTAAATAGCTGATGAAAATGTACAAAGCAATCGGTTAGAAGCTTGATTGATTCCAATAGATGTTTATGCAGCTATGTGGGATCATTATTACATGGTAATAACAACTTTCCTCCTAGCCATCTGGGGGGAACTTTTATCCACCTCTATCTAACCGAAAACTAATGTGAAAATTTACTGAATGCAAGTTGTATTCAGCTTGCCATGCACAAGAATATCTTTCAGCACCCACTATAGCTTCTGCTCTTAGTTGAGCAGGTATAGAATTCACTAGGGTGGGATATGAAAAATAATCAGCAGACTTTCAGTCAGAAAATTTTAGTTCAACAAATTTTACTTTAAAACCCACATTATTGAGGTAAGCAATTATCTGTTAAATGTTACAAACATTTAACATGGGTAACCATATAGCGCCATTCTACTTACTTGTGCAAGAACAGCCGCAGCTAACTGCAAACTCGGCTCCAAAGTCTCAGGGACAACCTGTTACAATTTCCATACAAATTGGTAACAAGAATGATAAACCATATTATCGATAACTCAGAGCATGGGCTACTTTTATTATGAAGAAACCTCAATAAAATTTAGGAAAAGCAACAGTAGAAACATACCGCCGTTGCACCAGCTTTTTCTAGATTTAGGCCGTGATCAACATCATGAGCGCGGACAAATGTTTTGACATTAGGAAAGTACTTGCTTAAAGCCCAAACAGTTCTGTAATTAGCTCCAGGACTATCCAAAGTTATTGCTGCTGCACAGGCTCTTTCAGCACCCACTTTGTGGAGGACCTGAGTACCAGGTTAAAAAAGATTAGGTACCAAATGACTTTTAAGTTTAGATAGCCATAAGCGGATCTTGGACAGTTAAAAAAACTATGGGTACCAACTACCAAATGCCTTTGATTCTTAATAAACCGTATGCAGGTCTTGATGATTTTTTTACCTCTCGACTACCAGCATCACCAAAGTATACTGGAAGGTCAAGTGCACGCCCAACAGCAACTCTATCACTGAAATTATGAATATTAAAGATCAGCATGTTACTGGTTGAACAGAATGCCAGCCTATTCAAGCTCACTGCTCTTTCCAGAGATCTGGCCGGCCAGTCTTCTTTTATACATCAATCACAACAGAACTTTAGGTGCTTTACACAGTATGCATATCAAATATGGCCTTATAAGGCATAAATTTCCTAAAAGTCACGTCTTCCAAATGATGACAGTATGCCAAATGTAGGAAGTAGTCGTACCTCCTGACATCAAGCGCAACAAATGGAATTAATCGTTCAGAGAGAAGCTGGGCAATAATCTGTAAAATTTAAAATGGAAATCAGATAAATAAGTTTTAGATATAGTGACTACGTTAACGTTGACATAACCAGAGTGGTGTTAGTGGACTTTACGGAACATGACCCAAGACTGTATAGTTACCTGGCCAACACGTCCAAAACCACATATGATTATATGATCTTGCAAATCATCCGTCTGAAGAACACAAGGAAACAATATTATAACCTTTCATAGAAGATACCTTAGGAACATGAACTGACTAAAAGATGAACATGGTCACACAAAAGCTGGTTTATTTCACCAAATTACAATTTCAGAACCCCCTGATAAGAAAAATCAGCCTTTCATTGGTAAGTACCAACCAAAAATCCAAGTACGAAGACAATTGGATCACAACTTTAATATTAGAAACGGAGGTCAGAAGAAACAGAAGGAAATACGATAGGTGAGAGTAACAGAACTTGTTTTTAATCTTAATGGATCAGCTTGAGGGTCAAATACTATTTAGCAGAGAACTAGAAACTAAGATGAGAAAACAGTGCATATTGTGGTCATGAAAACACATTATTTAGTTACATCAAATCTTTTTTCCAGCTAACCTCACTCTCATCAGGCAATAGATTTCGAACATCATGCAGCTCAAAGCGGGATGCTATCAATTGGCCTCCAGCAGCTAACCAAGGAGTCAATGCCATTGAAATTCCAACCACAAGAAAAAGTAGTGACGACATCTGTGAGGACATTATTCCCTGCAAAGAAGAAAATTCATGAATAGTACTTCAAAATTGCACTATTTAATTATCTTGAGCAATATAATAGCTTGAAACAATCACTTGAACCTCATACACGTGAACAATAAGCACCTTAAATTAGAAATGCATGTCAACAAAATTATAAGGGCAGTGGGCAACAAAATCTCATCTGTCATAGACAGTGAAATAAAGGGGATACATTTTCTGTGAAACTGGAGAAAGTTATATCCTCAAATGGAGTATCTTTTAAGTCATAAAGTAGCAACTTAGTTTTGGTTCTTGAGCTTGCATGAAATGCAACATCATTTTCAAACCACGAGCATTACACATCTGAATTAACTGTCGACAGTCCTTTTTGTTTGTAAGAAATCTAGAACCGTTATATGCACAATAGCTTCCAGGAACTTAAGGCATGCAACAAACAAGGGCAAGCAGTCCAATGGTGCAAACAGGTATAACTTGTTAGTTATACCTGGTTAACAGCTTCACCAAAAGCTACAAAAGCAAATTCTCCACCCGGTGCAAGTAGAAGTCCAACTCTTATTGCTGATATAATTGAAACACCAAAAAGTTTTCCAACAAGGGCAACCAAGATGGTCTTGCCAGCAATTAGAAGGGCTAGTGTTCCTGTAATAACTGGGAAATTTGAAGCTAGAAGTTTCGGATCAATGGACATTCCAACCTGCGAATAATAACATGTTTCATGTGAAACACCATAGAGAAAAAGTTCAAAAAAAAAACTCACTAGAAAGTTGGCAATCAATCTGATCCCGAACAACCATAGCATTATGAAGGAACAAAGTAATCAACAAAATCATGTGCTGGAAAGATGCAGTTAAAAAGAATGGAGAATTGTAAAGCCAAGGAATACACAGCCCAAGTATCAATCTTGAATCATCTTATATAAGGCTCATGGGGAAAATGGCAAAGGCTTAAAATTTCAATCCAATAACTACAAGTTTACAACACCACTCATATATGACCATACCGTCATGAAGAAAAGTCCCAATAGAAGCCCGCGGTAGGGAGCAATATCAGATTCGACCTGCAAGGAGAATTCAGTTTCGGCTAGAAGCAATCCAGCCAAAAATGCCCCTAAAGCCATGGAAAGGCCAGCCTGTTTTAAGATCAAGAATGAGAAATATCAGCATTATTGTGACAACACAAAAGAACTACTACCAGGCACATGAAAACAAGAAATAACCACCATAAAAAGAATTTACGTACCCTCGCAGTCAGGAGACTAGTGCCTAAGATAACAAGCAGAGTACATGCAGAAAATATTTCTGCATTTTTGTTCTCAGCAATTTGCTTATAAATTGGGCGAAGCAGCTGCGAAAGGCAGAAAACACCAAACAATTTTTAATGGACAGAGCAACTGCAAAAATGCATTTACTTCATTCATGAGTGTGCTACTTTTAAACAGAGATAATAATAGTCAACAAACTCTTGTTAGCTCCACAGAAAGGAAAGAATGTCGATGACTGGATAAATGAATGGAAGAGTTGAATTCTTACCAAGCGTCCACCTGCAATAATGGCCGAGATGGCAACAACTGCCTTCACAGCAGCCAATCCAAGAGCTTCAGCAATTGCTTGAAAACCAATCTGGAAAACCATTGAGATAGTGGTGAATAAAACAGTGCCAACCAAAGTTGCAGAAACTTTGTGCTTGGTAATTATGGAAGTATTCAGAGATCCACATAGCAATTTATCATGGTACAATCCATTTCAATTAGCATCATATGGCTGAATATGAAAATATAGAGGGTAAGAGATAGGTTATCATGTCACAAGGAATTTTCCTTCAGTCAGTTGAGTAAAAAATAAATACAAGATCATTACCCCTCCTTTAGACGAACTAGGTGAAACAAGAGGTATCAGTATGAGCAAAACCACCACTGCCAAATCCTGTAACAAACACAGATATTTTGAAAAAGGAATGCATATAGTTAAAAGTAATAAAGATGACCCCAAAACTGACATCCCTGGAAGGAAGGCGGATGGGGGGATGGAATAGAATATTATCAAATAATGTGAGCACAGATAGTCAGATACCTGGAAAAGTAACACAGAGAATGTAGCTCGTCCATGGCGTGATGTGCTCTCACCGCGCTCTTGCAATACCTACAGACACCACACAGAGATTATGAACTTAAAGAAGAACAAGGAAAATTAAGCAAACTGCGAAAGTAAATCTTGAATGCAGAAGTAAGAGAAAGATTTATATAAAAACCCCAAAGTCTCTGACTAACTGTTGAAATTGTTCACCTGAAGGACAACAGCAGTTGAGGATAATGCAAGGCCATTCCCGATGACAATTGCAGCAGGACCAGCCAGACCAGCGGTATGATGAGCAATTAGGCCAACAACTACAGCAGTCACCAGCACCTAAATTTCACCAAAAATCAGAAACATGTATAAAGATAATAGGCTTCATCCATGCTCATGACAATGCTTTAAATAAAAAATAAAATAGGATTATGCAGTTTGATCACCTGAGCTGAGCCCAATCCAAACACGTATTTCTTCATTGAGCTTAGTCTTTCAACAGAGAGCTGTCACAAAATAATAGTTTGAATGTAACAAAATGAGCATATAGCTAGAAGGTGAATTGTCAAACACAGACCAAATTAGACAAAGCTCTACCTCAAGGCCAATATTAAATAGCAAGAAGACAACCCCAAACTCAGCAATGGCCTTAGTTGCATGTACATTGCGAATAATAGAGAGACCATAAGGTCCAATTAAGATCCCAGCAGCCAAGTATCCAAGAACGGGACTACCTATATTTTCCAGCAGAGAAGAGTATAAATCAGTAACTGCTAATATGACACAAAATCAAAATAAAATCTTTCTGAAAGAAATATGTAGGTTATTTAGAGAACAATGTAAATAAAATCAAAACTACTACAAGATCTGGCTGAATTATATGCTACCAATCAATATGAGCAACCCAAATAGAGAGAAAAGATACTATCAAGGAAACCACACGTTGTAATAAAACAAAGTTTTGCATAAGATGGAATCAATTGATTACAAGTAGGTCAGAAGTACTTCAATGCTGCTAAGATCCGCTCACTTTTCAAAGAAATCTGGAAGTGCTGTTAGAAGAAACACTTGTTACTCATACCTCCAGGGATTTTCTGGAAAAGAGGCACAAATATGACACTTGCAAGCAGTAGCCACAACATGTCAAAGAGGGAAGCTTCTTCCTCGTTTATCTGGTAAATCAAAGAAAAGGAAAAAATGACAGGACCGGTTAGTTGAAAACTGACATGTGCCCGTATCAAATTAGACCAAGTAGTATGAACTGGAGTTATGCCTCTTGATGGGGAATCATCTCCAGTAATTTCTTCAGTTTAGTTGGAAGTTTCTTTATTTCTCGGACCAGAGGCTTTGCAGTAGTTGATACTTCATCAACCCCAGTGGTGATGATGTCCGACTGTTGATACAACTGTTTAATCCTTTCACCTCGATTGACATAAATGATAGCTCTGCAATCAATTTCAGCAGCATTGAAAATATTAGCATCTTCTCTTACACATGGAAAGCTGAATAAGCAAATCTTGCATATTGGGTGAAATATTTTAAAATTCAACATGAATTCAAAGCATCCATTCAAGTTGTTTTTCGGAGGTAGAAGGTACTAGAAATGTCAAGTATAATGTTAACGTTACCCTGCTCCTAAAAGTAATGATCCAAAAACCAGCTTAGGCAATTGCTTCTTTGCAGACTCCACAAGGCCATGGAAAATGGAACCTGGCGTGAACTCTTCCTCATCTGCCGTAGAAGAAAAAAAAGATGCAGAAAAGAATCGGGATGATTTCTTCAGTAATGCTTTTGGAGCACTTAAAGGAGAACTCTCCTTTGTGGATTCTTTCTGCATCTCCTGTACCTTACTTTGAATAGATTTTAACTTCTCTTTATCTGTTTCACTGTCCTTGAGGACTTCCACGGTCAACTTTCCATTCTCTTTGTCACTCTCATATGACAAACTTGACTCCTCCGATTGTCCATGCAACTCTGCAACCTCAACAACACCATCTGCACTACTTCCTTGAGATACTTCTAAATTGTTGATTCCCTCTACAGTAGAGTCCGTATTCTCAATGCTAGACAGGGCAAGTTTTTTTTCTGCCCTCTGCAATGCAACCTCAGCATCATCAGCATGTTGCGCAGCCTCAAGTTCGTTAGCTACAGCTTGCTCCGCTAAAAGCATAATGTTTGCCACATCTTCTTCTGCTTTAGAAGCCTTAATCTGTGCTTGCTCAGCGGCTACATTCAAGCGGTCTACTTCCTTTTGTAATTCTTCTTTTCTGCTTTGCACCCTTCTGAGCTCATCCTCACATTTCTCTAGATGATCTTGACATTTTTTTACATCCTCCTGAGAAGCCAAGAGTACTTCATCATCACTTGAATCATCCTTTTCAATATCGTCCTCAGGATCACTTTCTTTAGAAGCATTTGAAAATCCATTCCTTTCATTTGCAATCTTCAATGAGTCAATAGCCACATTGAGTCTTGCCTCCGCTGAAGAAAGAGCCAATGTTGCTTTCTGAACTTCTTCTTTGACAATAGTCTCTTCATTTATGACATCTTCAATGTCACCAAGGGCCCTATTGACATCATCCCATGCATTTTTAGCTTCATCCTTAAGTGCTATGGCAGTTTCTGACAATGTCTGAGCTTTCTCCTCAAACATTGTACTGCTTAATCGTGCAACGTCTAAATCTTTCAGTGCCTTCAACAATGCTTCCTTTAGTTCATCCAAACTAGGAGCCTCGTCTCCTTCTTCCTCACCAATGTCCCCAGACACAATAGATTCAAGGCCGGCCACTTCCTCGCCAGTCTTAATGACCTCCGCATCTCTGCCATTTCCGTTTAGATAAGCTACTGATTCACTTCCCTGACATCGTGACAGAATCACACGTTTTGAAATACTATTAAGATTTCTAGAGTTGTATAAGGCAGAACCACTAGAACTGTTATGCCACTGCCAGAAACTGCCGTCATTGAGAGTTCGACCACTGGCCGAAATAACATAGCGCGAGCAGTTCTTCTTCAACTTCTTTGGTGAATTTGTTCCCGAATAAAGTCTTGAATCCCCAAAAAAGTTATGGCATATACGCTTATACTTCAAACTAGTCCCCAAATTCAATGTTTCCTGTGCCCTGCAACAAGTGATTTCACCTCCATAAAGCACATTTGACCGAGACAAACCACATGCTGCATCCATCACTCCTGTTTCAGGAATAACAAATACTCATCAACAAATTCTATTATACAATTCTGGAAACTAATATAGCTTCAGATCAATCTGAAAAAAAGGTGCAAATCCTACGCAACAGAATGAAACATAAGCATTCCTTCTAAACAGCATTTCATGTTCATTCTATGTGTAATTCAAATACGACGCATCAATACCAGATCATTTTCTAAATATGTTGGAAACACCCGACAATATTATGCAAAATGCTACTCATTTAGCTGATTATCATAACTACAATCCAGTCAAACACAGTCGTACGGTCCGCACAGCTCATTTATCTCTCATCGACCTCACATCATCACAGAACTTGCATCGAAACAAAAAAAATCTCGAAAAATTAAGCATGAACAATCAAATCAAAGGTACGTTTTCCCGAGCTAATTTAATTAAAAAGCATAATCATCAATCTCCATACAATCCACAATTGACAAGGCAGAGTCCTAAACACGTAACCGAGAGAGAGAGAAAGAGTAGTGAGAAGGTAACCAGTGGAGAGCGGAGGAGAGCGAAAACTGGTGCGTGGAAATGGCGAAAAATGGAGGCGGAAATATTAAGGCAGGCAGAGAAAGTGACGGAAGTGATAACGGCAGTTTGACGGTAGATATATTTGCCGTCCGCCTTGTTTGCTTTATTGAAAAATAAAAGTGGAAAATTGGAAATAACAAGTTTAAAATAGAAATATTACAATAGGCGGATAAATAAAGAAATATTGGGCGTGGAGGCCGTGATATTCAACATTTTCTTGAATATTAAAGACTCTTGCATTTTATCGATGAAATGAAACATATCTCAACAACCACAAATTATGATATACAACTTGTACTTCCAAATCTACTCATTCTCTATATAAATTACACTCTTGAAGTTTTGACTTCTGATGTTTCTTTTGGGGCAACAGATCAACTGGAATTCATTAATGATACATTTCCTTCTCCAAACAAATAACGAAAAAGAGATTTAATTTTATACTCCACTTCGTATTTTTTAGTGAAGTCTGCACGCACTATATTGTAGCCAGATTTTATACATTTGGGCTTGAGAGAGAAACATTTCCAATGTCTATTTGATACGAAAGTATTGTAGTCAATTTTTATGAAAGCGAGAGATTGTGTGAACGGAGGGGATTCTCGAGTAATTCCAAAATACCAACTGTGTGGTGTCTTGTTAAAAAGTATATTCCAGGGTGGCAGAATTGTTCCATTTCTCATTTTTCTTAAATAATTTATTCATTCAGGAAGTTATATTCAAATTAAAACAGAAATTAAACGTTCCTAATTACATTCCCAGTTATTTACACAAAGGGTAGGGTTGCTGGTAGTGGTAGTGGTAGTGGTAGTGGTAGTGGTAGTGGTAAATTATTTAATTCATTCAACCATACAAGTAATGAATGCACGCACGAAGTCCAATAATACTAGTGTTTTGGATACTATAATAGAATAGTAGTATGTAAATTACATACGAATGAGATGATATTAATTTGCATATAGACTCCATACCGCTCGCTCTTATTAGAACCAACTAATTATTGTATTGCTTGAGATCAATATTTGGTAGGCGGTGATGATATATAACATATCACTTGGTAGACGGTGGTGAATGGTGATGATTTCAACATTTTTATAGGTTGGTTCACTTGGTTCCAATTATTTTTTCATGATTTCAACATTTTTATAGGTTGGTTCACTTGGTTCCAATTATTTTTTCATGATTTCAACATTTTTATAGGTTGGTTCACTTGGTTCCAATTATTTTTTCATGATTTCAACATTTTTATAGGTTGGTTCACTTGGTTCCAATTATTTTTTCACTAGAAAGTGGCCGAGTATAATATTTATAGGACTACCTTTGTATTTTAAAATAAAAACCTTTGAAATGACATGAATTTAAATGCATAATTGATAAAGTAACAGAAAATAAGAGAAAAATTAGTAAAATAAGAGAGAGGAGAATAAAAATTGGTAATAAAAGATAGAGGAAGAGAAAAAATAATGGAATTAATGTTAGGCTCCATTTGGTACACGGAATTGAAATTGGAATTGAATTGGAATTAGAATTCTGTGGAATTGAATTGGATGGAATTGAATTGTAATTCAATTCCAAATCCATTGTTTGGCATAATTAAAGAATTGATATAGAATTGCAATTGAATTTCAAATCCTTTGTTCGGTATAATTAAGGAATTGATAGAATGGTAGATTATAATTTTAAATACTACTTTATTTAGCATCTCAAATAATCGACATTGATTTGTAATTAGTTATCATCATTTTAAAATAATTATCTTTTGACAATGATCACATTCACTTAATATATTATATAAGTTGAATAAATAGAAAAAATATTCTTATATTCCGTTGATAAAAAAAATTCCAGTAAGACATCTAAAATCAATGTAATATGGGGATGAGACTATCCTAAAAGCTACGCCTATTTTGATAATGGAGAAACATAGCTTCGGCTAGACTATCCCTAAATCTAGTCCACTCATTTGTAACTTGAAAAATTGTAATTCGATCCGAGTGTTGAGTCTCTTCCATCCCATTATGATAATCACCCGCCATATGTGGTTGACTCTCTTCCTCTTCAAGATCATCACCTTGATGATCTTACTGAAATAACTCTCATCGTCACTTTCTTCATCCCACCCAGACATATGGATATCCATATACTAAAGCTAAAAGGTAATAAAAAGTTATAAGTAAAGTAATATATCAAACTGAACAGCCATTGCAACTAAAAAATGAGGCTTCACTCCATCTATATAAATGTGTTGTGTGATAAAGAGTGAAAAACTGAATCATTATATGTAAGTAGGAAGAACGAGCTGTTACAAATTAAGTTATAACTAGAGACTCTTATCTTATTGTTCAAAATTCACAAATGATATATGCAAATAAATCACCATTAAAGACTCCCAAATAAACCACCACACCAATAAGATTCAGTTTAGATATAATCTAGTGATGTAAACTTAAACACATTTTTTGGAAAGAAAAAAAGCAGCAAAGTGATGACAATAACAGAGCAGTAGCTACTGTTCTTTAACCATTTCAAAATAAAGTTTGACAACAGTGCTACAAAAAATATCCTCTAGAAATAGCAAAGGGATGACAATAATACTTGAATAATGTAGAACCAAACCTTTTATTAGCTTTGCTGGTAATTGCTGCACTCACCTCTATAAAACCAAAAGAAAGCTTTAGCAAAAACGGACGATAGATATTTAGGAAAGTGTAAACTGGGGTGACAACTAAATGATCATAGGACTAACAAAAGGCTTTAGATTATCTCTTTCTATCTTCTGCCACTTAAACACTCAAAACATGAAATGTAAAATTGCTGTCAAGTATATTATATAGAGCATGTGATACGATTATATCTTCCAAAATATCTCACATATCTCTATTATTATATTACCATATCTTTTCTGTATCCTTATTATCTTGTTCACCAAATTAGGTTATTCATAGGAGTATTATAAATATGAGTCTTTGTTATCATTTGAAGGAATCATGAAAGAAATATAATTATCTTTATCGTTCCGTCTTTTATTTTTCTACAATTTACTTTTCCGTCTTTGTTCATCGGTTGCTCGACGGGAGGATCCCGCGAACGGACCTTCAATATCCGGCGAATTCTCGCCAATTATCATTGATACGGGTTTCTCCGTATCAGCATGCCATGTGAAAAAAGTTTTTGGTTTTTGATTATTGCATGCTTTATGAGGCTAGGATATCTAGATCAGTAAACTACGCGATGGTTGTAATCAAGATCCCTCCAAATCGACATTATCAGCCAAACCAATCAACTTTGCAAAGGGTTCATTAGCAATCTATAAACTGATGCAGTAACATCTAAATGATGCATTAGTGGTAATGAATTTTTTTGGATTAGGATATTGGTTTGGGAAGATGGCTTTTGTAATTTTGCAGCTTCTAGTAGGGAGATGGGGAATGAGTATCAAGGGCTGTAGACTGACTTCTTCTTCAAAATGTCACATGAAATATACAATTATGGTGAAGGGTGTGCTTCGATGGTTAACCAACTCATATATGGCTTAACTATTTAACTAGTAATAAATAAATAATGTTCAATTTGATTGGGAAAGTGGCGGCTGATCACAACCACAAATGGATCCACAAAGATCCAAATGATCTATTTTCTATCTGCGTGGCGCAACTCAGCTGATTCTGGGAGTAAGTAAAAATTACTGGACTCAGAAAGCATGTGGCAATCAAATCCTAGCTAACAAAACCCTCGAACCCTCAATATCGAGACAGTAAACACAATCAACCCTAGCTAACTACTACAATCAATTTGAACAAAAATTTGACAGATCTGCAAAAATGGAGATTTAAAAAAATTGAAACAAAATCAAGCACAACACAGGATGGTGATAAGAATTAACAATTTTTTAGTTTTCATACTTAATTAGGAGATATCTTAATATTGTGGGATCCATCCATATGCAACTTATAAACGTATAACGCCTTTATATTGTGATTATTTCTCAAAAAAAATGTAATCCATATGTGATTTATAATAAATAATAGTGAGCCTACAATAAAATGGCCCAATACATTTATTAGGGCTTCGAGTATAATACTACTAGTAAGGTTAAGCAGACCCAACTTCATCGGACATTAATGAATAAAACATATTACTACTATATATAATTATATTCCTGTAAAAAATTGGAAAATTCGAATTACAATACACAAACAACATAACTAGAAAACCCAAATGTCGAGAAACAATGGGCAAATCTTGGTGTATAATTAATTAACCAAAAAAAAAAACAAACAAAAAGAGCGTGATGAAACGAGTGTCATTATAGGACTAGTCTTCTTCTGGCTTCTCCTTAGACTCATCGTCCCCTCCCCCCTCCTCGTTGTCCGGATCCGGCTTGGGCTCGTCGTCATCTTCCGCAGCAGCGTCCCCTCCCTCCACGTTTTCGGCAGCAGCAGCGGCGGCAGCACGGTGCTCTTCGTCATTCTCGGCGGAGCTCTTCCTACCAGCCTCGATAACGTGCTGGTAGTTTCCCTTCTCCATGAAGAGCTGGTGGAAGTGGTGCTTGCAGTAGAGGATTCCGTCCAGAGCAGCGTACGACGAGTGCGTGAGAGCGCACCCGCCGTGCGCGCACTTGAAGCACGATTTGTGGAACGACTCTCCCTCCAGCCCTATCTGCATTTCCATCAAATAAAATTAGGGTTTCCAAAGAGGGGAAATAAATGGAACATCACCTTCTCGAGTGGATACACAGTTTTGCCGCATGCAGGGCATTTCTCTTGGGTCCCACAGAACATACTAGACATTTTGCTTGGTGCCCTTGTCTACATGTCAAATATTGAAATTAGAACTATGATTTTTATTTTAATCTTATTTTTTCTGATAGATTTGATAAGTGCATAAGAAAATCAAACATTTGAAGTACTTACAAGATCCTTGCTATCATGCTTTCCTGTATACCCATTCATTACAAACATAAAAAAAAAAAAAAGGAATTACTATCAATGACCACCACAAAAAAATATCCACCAAAATCCATTATATATATAGAATTGAATGATCACCGGATTGGAAATTCTTGCTGAAATTTCCAGACTCCTTAAAAAGCTGTTCAAAATGTGTCTTGCAGTAGAGAACTCCATCCATGGAAGAGTAGTTACTCATCTGCCCATATATAAAAGATTAATTGCGTTAAAATATTAACATAACATGAAATAAACTATATATGTTCAAATACCACAAGAGTGCCTTTGCAGTGGCTGCATTTGAAGCAGGATTTGTGATAAGTTTGTCCATCGGCAGACAACAAATCCACGAAATAAACAGTCTTGTCGCAAGCACTGCATTTATCCAGAGTTCCTGTGAACGATGATGCCATTTTCCTCCACTCACTTTTTTCTTCAAGAATGATCTAATCGAAAAAGGAAATCCAATTATTTGTCTGACTTATAAATATACACGATTTGCGTCTTCTTCTGTTTGTGTCAGCAAATTTGCCACAATTTTTTCATGCTCCAAAATGGCAATGATTTAATCCTATTATTAAACTGACACGTGATTGGATATAAGTATATCCCAGTCTTTTGAAACAATGGAGGATCATCAATGCTGCCATAAAAATTTGATGGAAAATCCGACTAAATTGGAGGTAAATAGGGTCATGTTTTTTTCGCTTGTTCCATTACACTGATGTGAATAAGGGTCTACATTTTTTTGGAGGGAAGATTAGTTTTTTCTCTTTATTATTTGATCGTGGTAGTTATGTTAACAACGATCAGTGTTTTTTTATGCATATTATAGGACTCTTATTTTCTTTGAAAAATGAATGAGGAAATTGTTTATCATTAAATTACATCTCTGTATGTTTCATTATAGAAAATCTTATGTTACTTCAATTTGGTAGAATTAAACATGCGAGATTAATGCTATATATAGCCCCAATAACATGGGTTGCTTGATATATGTACACACATACGAAAAAAAAGACGAGGATGTGCCTGTTTCGAGCATCAAATAATTTATTTTTTTCCATCATCTTCAGTTGATTCATAACAACTTAACGAAGCATTTCCGTTAATCTAAATGCATTGCTACTAAAAAGTTTACTAGGCTTGTAAAATAGTTATCGGTTTAATTTGCAATTAAACCATGTTTATTAGCAACCATCTAACCCAACCCAACCCAACCATCTAGTTTTTTAATATTTAATTAAATTTTATATCTTCCACGTTATCTTCCACATCATCAATATTCATTCAACCCAACCATACTCTTTTTTGATGCTTTATCAATGACCACCCAACCACACCATTATATATATGTTTTTTTATAATATTTTTATACATGAAATATTTATTACTACACAATAATAATTTTAAAAAAAAACAATAATGACAAACTAAAAATTATAACAACAAACAAATACAAAACATAAATTACAATATTTATAGAGGAGAAAATATGAGATTTTTTATTTTACCAAAGAAGGATTATATAAGAAGAAAAGATGATTTTTTTGTGCAAAACTAAAGCAAATGTAGTCTCTATTCGTAAAGGACGAAAAATTATGAATTTTGGTATAACTTTTATAATTTTTTATATACTAATATATTTGAAATATATAAATTTTAAAAAAGAAAATTATCAACCAATGAGAATGTGTTATTTGAGACAATCTCATTGGTTGAATCATTAAAAAAGTTGATCAACCAAGCGGTTGGAGGTTGCCTCCAAATCGACCTTGCTCAAGGAGAGAGACAGATCCTTACAATCATTTTTTTTAAAATGCATAATGAGGTGACGGTCGACCCTCCTCAACCGGTCTTAGAAATAGGCTTGTAGTAAAATATAAACCCTACTTACCTCGATGATCGCAAAATATATTTTCTTATCATTCTTTCTTTGGTCCATACTCCGTAGCATAAAGCAGTCATACATATGTAGACTGTAGCGTAGTAGTATAAGAAATTACTACAGTACATAATAAAGTTTCAATTGATTCGAGCCCAGTCCATCGCTCTATAAAGAAACGTATACTTTGTTCTTTAATTAGAACATAGTATTTGAAACGTTGATTAAAAAATTGTACTACTACTTAACAAGATTTCATAATCTGCTTATAAGAAGAGGTTGTCCAAAGACAAATCAGCTTGCCATTGACGACACTAATATCAATGTAACCAACCATGTAAAGTTGGGCAGGCCACGTTGAGAGAGACATCTTCTTACATCTTGGATTTCCAAATGATCCTGCCACATACATAATATGTCTATTTATAAAATCAAAGTATATTCTAGTTCGGCCCTTGCTTTAAAATCTTATAATAATTGAGTTTTCCCCCCTTTTCTACGAGTTGGATAATTGAGTTAATCTTTAACACTGGCAAAATTTTAATTTAGGAGAGATCTATCATTTTGAGCTTCCAAATTTGGGAAGCTATTTTTTAAACGCCAAGTTTGTGAGAGACGCATGAAGCTCATGCGTCTTTCACTTTAATGAAACACGTGAAAAACTCATCAGCCTCATGCGTCATTCACAAAAATTTATGAGATTCATGTGGCTTTCACTTGAATTAAGTCCAATAGAAGAAGTAGATGGCTTCATGCGTCTTTCACTTTAATGAAACACATGTGAAAAATGCATCAGCCTCATGCGTCATTCATAGAGTTTTATGAGATTCATGTAGCTTTCACTTGAATTGAGTCCAATAGAAGAAGAAGTAGATGAAAAGACGCATAAGACTCGTACATTTTCATATGAGACATACATGAGGTTCATATGTCTCTCACAAACTTGGACTTTAAAAAAGAGCTTCTCATATCCGAAAGAGCTTCTCATATCCGAATTAATGGCCAATGGTAGAAAGCTTCCAAAATAGAATTCCGGCCAATCAAGTGTGACAGTTCCAAATTCCTCAAACATCTTCTACGTCATGCACACTTCTAAGTAAGAAAAAACAGTAAGGAAAGACAATAACGAAGGAAAAATGCCACAAGGGTTTATTATATATCCCAGATAACAACAAAACCCCACTAAAAAAGAGGAAAAGGAGGTATATCCTTGAAAATAATAATAAAAAAAAATACTTACAGCTAACAAGATCAATAAATTGGACAGACCCAAAGATTCCAAAAAAGCACAATCATGAAATGGCTCTCATCAAAGATAAATAAATCACCTAGGAAGTGCAGCAGCATAGAATGCACCATCTTTGCCTGTCATGCGCTGCCACAAAGCAAATACTTCTAAAGTATTCACACCTGAAATCGATAAACGACAAATGCAGTATACAAATAAAAACTAGTTAACACAATAGGAACTCAAAAGGGATTGTTATACGCATTTTGTAAGCTTAATACAGCACATACTCACTCACGCATTGTCGAGGCACCTATAAAACAGAGTGTCTCGGAGGTTGGTACTAGGAGCAAGTAAAAATAAGATATCAACAGCATGGAGGAAGATGGACTGAGAGCAAAAAGTTTCAGGGACGAAGACTACAACACAAGAAGGGTGTTCCTGAGGAGTTATCCACTTCACTGGGGTACAGAATCTGAAGTCGAAGAAAGCGCTGAAGCAGCAATTGAACGCAGCAAAGAAGAACCTGCAAAAGTTGCACTAAGAAAAAATGGGAAAAAGCCTATGAAGAAGATAGTCCTTGCAGTTGTCCACTGGGGAGAGGAGAGGATCCTAGTATTCAGAAGGTTCAAGCATAAGATCACTATTTATGTTGTTAATTGTGTGCCTGTCCGTCCAAACTACCTATTGCAGTGATATCAGTTAAATGAATCTTTTAAAACAGCTGGTGATTTTACATTTGCTATTGAGTATTGAGCCTTGTGTACTTGCAAATATAAAGTCTTCATTCTTTTATAGAAAATGTAAAGGAGATAGTTAGAACCAAACCAAATATATCAACTTGTACGGTGTCCACCCTTGCCCGGGGGCTCGTTCAAGAAAAAACGAGCACTTCCTACCCAGAAAATGATATGACTGTACGTGTTCTCATAACACAGGGTACTATTATACGAATACTAGTACACTTTCTTGTCCTCCATTTATATGAGAAGAACCGTTAGGCAGCAAGCCCTATGAGTTTTTGGAGGATGAAGATTAGGCTGATGCTTAACAATTTAACTTAGGCAAGATGTGAAAACACCAAGCCAATGTATATAAAAAATGCCAATTGTTAACAATTTTCAGTATGAATTTATAGAAGCTGGATGACAAGGATGCAAGGCATAACAGAAGAAGTTTTATCCTTTATATATTTATAATCTCAGTAACTAAACTTTTAGTCCTTGGTGGAACCATTTTGTGCCCAAGTAGTGAATCTTAAGTTAGCAGCATGGGGAGGGAGTGGACCTCTTGATTTCTATTCATACTTTCATAGCGTGATTCGTGAAGGTGATGAAAGGAACTGCCCAATTTCTCTATAGGTTAAGAAAACTATGCATCAGCATCTCTGTTATAGCCGTGACTATCAGAACTGTAGAGACTTTTTAGACTATTAGGTTATTTCCTCTGCAAACCAATGTATAAGCTAATGGCAGACAATTAAATCCTTGCAACAAAACAGCGACCACTGAAACTCTCTCTACTCACACTGTAGCATTGAACTAGCACGGTTATGTTCCCCCCAAAACAATGTGCATCATACTGGATACTTTTTTCTAAGTGGACTTCCAATAAAGCATCTACACCTTAGAAAAGTAGGGTTTTAAAAGAAACACAAGAAAAAGTACGAACATCTTCATACAGTTATCATACAAATAAGCGGCCATGATCCAACTCATAGTAGTAGTAGAAAAACCACCATCAATAACCATTGGCTCAAAAGTGAATATCAAATCACTCAGCTACATGATAGAATCAGTAATAATGTTATTGGAGCTTACGTCTAACAGACAGAGAGTCTGTTTAGAAGAAAATTATTGAAACCCCCATTGCAAAGCTCCCCACGGCCACCTGTAAGCAGGTCATGGTCACATAGTTGGAGCACAAGTAAATTTGACAGGCATCACTAAAATCTCAAGTTATGACAGATAGGATAGACCAGTAGTTGGAATTTCTAGTTCAACAGAGTATGATAGAACAGGGAACCACAAGATCCTAATATTTTATAAATTGATCGATTATCTTATTAGTTTCACACTTCACATGAGATATGTCCTCATAAAGCAATATTCTCAAAAGATCCATGGTCTTGGGTTTTTATGAAAAAAAGTGGTGGGCTTTTGTGATTTAAAACGTGTTGAATCCCCGTGCTTTTCATATTGGGAAGACTTGTTCCAGAAGATATATTCGCAGAGATGATAAATGCTTTTCAAAATATCTTATTCCACCCCAAATAACCAACCCAACTCCTATAACCCAATTAGCATTACAAGTCCTATAACTCAATTAGCATTACAAGTTATTTATTAGATTCTACCTATTGTAGCAGCTTTCCAGAAAACCCCTCGAAACCTGCCATAACGAAAAAAATATCAGAATGGAATTAGACTCATGTTTATGGAGATCATGGCATAACCAGTCCAAATAAACACTTGTAAAAAGTGATCACATACAGGTCCGAAAGATGGAGGACCATATTCAAAACAATACAATCGAAATATTTAGACTCAGCCATTTGGCTGTAGAGGTAACAAGCATTTATCTGGAGTCTAATCTAGAACACCAAAACCAAAAAGAACTCTTTCTTAGTAATGGAAATAAGCACCAAGGAGCAGTCACAGAGCAACAATCAAATCAAAATTTCGAGCCTGATCTGAAATGTTTGACAGATCTTTTGAAAAGAAACCTTGTTGCTGCGGTTGGGCTATCATTACTGGTGACAAGTTGACATTATGTGAAGCCGGATGAATTAATAAGAACAGCTAACTAAACCGAGTTATTGAGAAGCAGCAAACCATTTTTTCGACAACCAAAGTCGAAAACTAAAGTCTGACATAAGAAACTTACCCAGTTCTATGTTCAAGAAGCGCAGGAAACTGCATCTTCAAATATGTGCACTGTGCAGACACATATGCCCAGCAATACTACTGTCAGGAACGAATGGAAATTGAAGAGAGCTGACTGAAAATCATCAAGCATAACATCAAAACCAATCTGCAGTAGTCATGAGAATTTAAACAAAGAGAGGTACGCAAAATATCATACTGTTCGTCAACCAGAAACATCTTACCATGTTTAAGCTATCCTTGCTGAGTTATTTCTCTGCCACTCAAAAGGATTTAGAAAACACTCACTGACATAGAGAAATTTAAAAAAAACATAGTACTACATTAATTTCTAAATAAGAATATGAAGTATACTAGTAATTCATATTTCTAATGCTTAAAGAATCACTAAACAAATCCGCATAACTCAAATGTTTCATCTGTGAAAATAAGCATTATATAAATCATATACATGTCCTAAAATATGTAATGTACATATATAAAAATATAGTACAATAAAACAGAGCTTGCAAATCTAGGAAATAAGGTGACTGAACACTGAAATTCCAGGTTCAATGATGTCATGGCGAAGAGGTGAGTAAACAAAATAAAACCATTCCTAGAAACGTACTAATTATTTCAGCAACTTGTGGATTATGTAGAGCATGCAGCACTGTTCAACAGGCAATGAGACGCAATTTGGAAATAAGTAGTCAAATTCGAATAAAGAAACTAATACATTGATCAACTTGATGCACTTCACCAACAATGATTTTCAAATTCATAACAGTGAAAGAAAAATCTCACATTTTCGAATCAAATATTGACAGAAGAGAAGGAGAAAAGATCAAAAGCTAATTGGGGGAGGGGAAGATCACCAAATTCTGGAATTTGAAAATAATTGAAACAAATACAAGTTGGTAAACAATATTGTGATTGAAATTACTCAAATTCGATGTTACGACCAAAATCTGACGCTTGCGTTCGAGCTCAGCACTGGAGACGGATTGATGTGTATGTGGTGGGAGAGGAACCGGGTTACCGAATTAGGTCTCGCCACGTCAACGGCTGCGCAATTTTAGCTCAGGTCAGCGAGCTTTGCTCAATCATCAGTTTTTCAGGCCCCAATCGATTTGGCCGTCTATTGAAATATTTCATAAATGATAATAAGCCTCACATATGAATAACTTTTTTCCCGATTGAAATATTACATGAATGGTAATAGGCTTTATATTCTAATAACTTTTTTTCACTCATATTTTATTATAAAACTAATATATAAAAGTAGGATCGACATTTCACTATCTTTTTCATCAACTTTCTTTTATCTTTCTTAAAATACGTGCTGAACTCAAATGAGACTGCTAAAGTGAGACGGATTGAGTATGATTTAGGGGAAGTATATGAATTTTCAAGTTTTGAACAAAAATAGGAGTAGTTCTTAATTATAAAAATATTAAATATATTTATAAAAATAAAATTACTAAAATGACTAGTAACTAAAAATTAAAAATTTAATTATTCAAATGACTTGTAACTAAATGAGATAGTTAAATATAAAATATACATATTGGACCTTTATTATAGAAAAAATAATCATAATAAAGAATATAAACAAAAAACCAATAACGAAAAAAAATGGTTCAAAAAGCTGACGTATACATACTACATATATGAGAAGATGAGAGTCGTGTTATATTCGATTGATAATTAATTCATCTTTAAAATATGTTAAACTAGTGACTCAAACTACTTTTACTAAGGGCATTAGCAATGGGGCGCCCTAAGGCGCGCCCTAAGGCGCGCCCTATGGCGCGCCACGTCAGCAGTTTTATCCTCCTACCTCCTCACCTGCAGTGGGGCGCCCTAAGACGCGCCCTAAGGCGCGCCCTATGGCGCGCCACATCATCATTTTTTTAATATTTATTACAAAACTCATACGAATTTAACAAAATTAATACATTAAAATACGAATTTCAAAAACTTCATTTCATTGAATAAAAATTAATACATTACAATGCGAATTAAAAAAACGCGAACTCAACAACGGCGGTTGCGAGCCCACACTTCTTCGATCATGTCGTTCATGAGCTGCGCATGATCCTGTTGGTTGCGCATTGAGGCCTGTCTAGATAGAACCTCGTTGAAGCCTAACGGTAACCCTCTATCGGGTGGCTCGGTCGACGCGCCGGCCAAACTAGATGCACGATCATCTTCATTCCAATCGGTGATGCTTCCGCCTTCATTCTCGACTATCATGTTGTGCATGATTATGCACGCATATATGACATCGGCGATGACATCCTTGAACCAGAAACGAGCCGGCCCTTTCACAATTGCCCACCGTGATTGGAGCACGCCGAATGTCCGCTCGACATCCTTCCTCGCCGACTCTTGCTTTTGCGCAAATAAAACCCTCTTCTCACCAATTGGGCAGCTAACCGTCTTCACAAAAACAGGCCACCGTGGATAGATGCCATCGGCCAAGTAGTACCCCATATGGTATTGGCGTCTGTTGGCAGTGAACTCGATGGCCGGGCCGTTGCCATTACATTGATCGGTGAAGAGGGTGGACGAGTTGAGGACGTTAATGTCGTTGTTCGACCCGGCTACGCCGAAGTAAGCATGCCAGATCCATAGCCGATGGTCAGCGACGGCTTCGAGGACCATCGTCGGGTGGCTGCCCTTGTATCCACTTGTGAACTGGCCTCTCCACGCCGTCGGACAATTCTTCCACTGCCAGTGCATACAGTCGATGCTCCCGAGCATCCCAGGAAACCCGTGCGCCGTCTCGTGCATCTGCATCAGACCCTGGCAATCAGTGGCAGTCGGCTTGCGCAAATATGTGTCGCCATAAGCCTCTACTATCCCCCGGCAAAAGCGCTTCAGACAATCGCGGCCTGTAGAATCCCCGCAGTGGAGGTACTCGTCGAAAAGGTCCGCCGTGGTGCCATAGGCCAACTGACGGAGTGCAACCGTGCACTTTTGCAATGGTGTAAGGCCGGGTTTGCCGATGCCGTCCTCCCGAAACGTGAAGAATTCATCACGTGAAGACAATGTCCGAACAATGCTGAGAAACAGGTACCGCGACATTCTAAATCGGCGCCGAAAAACAGCCGGGCCCCATCGCGGTTGATCGGCAAAGTAGTCTTCAACCAGACGTGTGTGAGCTTCCGCGTGGTCGCGTCGGATATACGACCTATGTCGAATAGGTCTATGGACTTGCTCAGAGGCCGCTGCCGCTGCCGCCTGGCGCTGCATCAACGCATAGCAATGCGTCATCGCCGTTTCAACGACTGCATTTAATGCTATATCTATGCTATTACTGGACTCATCAGAGGAACTAGAACTATTGGTGTCGTCGCCGGGATTCATATTGGTTGGATTTGTGAGAGAGAATATGTAGAGGTATGCACAAATGAATGACAAACGCTCTTTAAATAGAAAACCAAACCGCGTGCCATCGTCCGCGACCTATCGTCCGTGTACGCCACAATGGGGAGGACGATGGCGCGGACGATGCCTATCGTCCGCGGCCATCGTCCGTGTACGCCACAATGGGGAGGACGATGGCGCGGACGATAGGCATCGGGCGCGCCATCCTCCGCGCCCTTAGTATCGGCCGCGACGATCGTCCGCGACCTATCGTCCGTATCCGCAATGGGCGCGGACGATCGATGGCGCGGACGATGCGCGCCATCGGGCGTGCCATCGTCCGCCCATTGCGGATGGCCTAAGAAACTACCGCAAATGTACGGGCCAACTAGTTGGTGGCAAGTGAAATTATCGTATCCACAAGGACTAGGGACTAGATAGACGGCTTAAGCATCATTACTTAATATCAAACATTCAAAGGTACGCCAATTGGAATTAGTTGAGATAAATTCAATTTGTATTGAATATCGTCTTAAGGTTCTTAAATGATTCAATGTACAAATATTGCCTTTACCTATTTGAGGGTGGTTTAGTCCAAAAATAATGAGAAAAGATGACCTTGAAACGTGCATTAAGTATAGTATACGGGCCGAAAATGATAGTATTTGAAAGTAGAACAAATATACATGAGATAGAGTATAAGTCCTAAATTTGTAGTTCACTCATTTATGCTTTATCGTTAATATGGATGTGATCAAATGCTCGAAACAGAGAACTTTTTCAATTTTGTATGTCTAAATTATCAACACGAAAATATAAGATATATCAACACAAGACTGTTGATATACTTATGTCTTTGTGTTGATATTTAAATTAACATGTTGTATTTAAAGTTATGTCTTTGTGTTGAAAGTTCTGCATTCTGGATTGAAAATTAGTTTGATTATAAGAAACGTATCGTTAATACTAGTATATAGTAACTCCATATGCTGAATACTCTGTTAAGTTCCACATAAACAGAACCATTTCCCCTTAATTTGTTTCAAGAAAATTTAATGTATTCGAAATAAAAAAACAATAGTTAGCAATTAATTCAAGGATCATTTAATTTTATGGAAAAATAGAAATTTGTGTTTTCATGATTTTGAGCGGAGGCAGTATTTGCACGGAATAGGATAGAGTAAGGGTTTCCAATATACATGGCAGAAAACATGCATGTGCGTGAATAGAATCGACCTCGCATATTCCAAGACACGACAATCTTGTCTAAATCTTTATTCTTTCAACAATATATCTCCATTTTCTTCAATGTGTATTTTTCTTCTTCCTTTCTCCATCCAGTCTAAAACAAGCAGATGTCGCAAAATCAGTAATTGCAATAGACTTTCAAAGTTTCAAACTTGAAATTGAGCCTCTAAGTCAGACAAGATAATTTATGAGGTTTCACAAGAAAATATGGATCCCTCTTAATTGATATTTTTCCCACAGCTTGTAACCCCTGTCCTCCTGCATGAATCTCTGTCCCACCCATCAATGCTTACTCTCTCTTCAAAATGTGCAGTCATGTGCTTGGTGGAATGAGAGAGAGAATGAGATTTTTCATTGAATGCAAAGTATGTCCTTTCACCATTGAAGAAAACCCTATTAAATGCTTTGCTCTTCACTGCTCTCTCTCTCATCCCATTTCCTGTGTTATCTTGCATTTACTCCTCACCTCATGGCATGCTCTCTACACACACACACACACACTGGAAAAACAGTAGCAACTGTTGCCACAAATCTTCAAAGTTCAATTTCCACTTTTCTTCTTTCCACTTATTTTACTATATATACCAAACATTCAACGCCAAAAGTCTAATAGTATCATTTCCTTTTAACTTTTTCCTTGTTATAGTAGCACACCTAAATCATTGTTTCTCCATTTATTGTTGTGGGCATTCAAAGATTAAATATAAATAAGTGTGATCATGCATACACCATCTCAGTTGTTTGTAAGTAATTAGTGTTACTCATGTTATGCTACTGACTTGATTGATCCGCCACATATATATCCATATTTCTGTGTGTGTGTGTGTGTGTGTGTGTGTGTGAAGTCTGTGTCTAAGTCTATGCACATATATATAATAATGTGTATGAAATAGTAATGGTGTCAGAAATAAATGGATGGAGGTCAAGACAGAGCAATAAATAAAAAGAATTGCTTTATTCCAATGAAATCAATCATTCAATATCCTCGTCCATGTTGTTGAACAATCTTGCACCATTTATAGATTAACAAGAAGAGAAGTCTCTCCAGATATAGTGTATGTGTATCTATCTGCTGCTGCATTTCTATGATACCACCCTAAGTCCAAGCATTCAATGCCGTTTCCGGCGCTCTCATCTCTCAAACTTCACTCACCTTCTTTTCTGTTTCATTAAGAGAGAGAGAGACACTTGTGTTTGTGTGCATTTGCTTTGTTTTAGAGTGTGGTGATGGGGAGAGCACCATGCTGTGAGAAGAAGGGGCTGAAGAAGGGGCCTTGGACTCCTGAGGAAGATGACAAATTGGTGGAGTACATTGACAAGCATGGTCATGGCAGCTGGAGATCCCTCCCCAAGCTTGCAGGTTTATTTCCTCTTCTTTTCAACTACTGAATGACTTGAGATCTCATTCAAGTTCAACACAACTTAACTCTAAATTATTGCACAGGTCTTCTGCGTTGCGGGAAGAGCTGTCGGCTGCGCTGGACGAACTACCTTCGTCCAGACATAAAACGGGGGCCCTTCACCCCCGAAGATGAGAAGCTCGTCATCCAGCTCCACGCTATTCTCGGCAACAGGTTTACCTCAATCTCACCAAATCTCAATCCTTGATCTTGTTGCTAAATGTCTCCGCCTGCAGATGGGCCGCCATCGCCTCCCAGCTCCCCGGCAGAACAGACAACGAGATCAAGAACCTATGGAACACGCATCTCAAGAAGCGGCTAATGCTCATGGGAATTGACCCTCAGACCCACGAGCCCTCCCCGTCGTTTGACGGGGGAGGCTTGCCTTCCACGCGCCACATGGCCCAGTGGGAGGGGGCCAGGGTCGAAGCCGAGGCCCGGCTCTCCAGGGAGTCGCACGGGGGAGGTGACCACTTCCTCCGCCTCTGGAACTCTGAGGTTGGGGAGACCTTCCGGAAGTTCAAGATCAAGAACCAATCCTCGAGCCCATCCTCCTCTGCTTCGAACAAGTGCTGCTCGATATCAGGCACGACCACTGAAGTCGAGCTCAAGGTTGCACGCCCGTTGGTGGAGGATCCAAGCAGTAAACACAGCGGTTCGAGGGATTACAAGAGGATCAAATCTGATGTAGAAGACTCCTCTGAATCTACACTGCAGCTGCTGCTGGATTTTCCAAGCAACAATGATATGAGCTTCTTGGGAGATGCTGATTGCTACAACTTGTATCCAGATTTTAATACTGATAGCTTGTTCCATTCCTCCCCTCAACATGGCTTCGTCTAGTTACAAAATTGGAAGCTCTGTTTATGTGTGTTTTTGAGCTGCAAACTTTGGTAGCTTTGCAATGGAAGAAGTTGCACAAATCTTAGCTATTCCCACTTTCATATCCTGCATCAACTTTTTAACATTTTGTGTTGCAATACATGTGATAGTGAGACACCAGATGTAATAGGAGAATGCAAGAAAAGTCGAACAATTTGCAGTGGATTTATTCAAGACCATTGTTTTCTTGTTTACAATACAAATATATGACATAACATAGTAGTAGAATCACACAACAGAAGAAACTATCTATACATAAGAAAAATAAAAAAACTAAGCTTCAATATTCAACCATTTTGTTGTTGGAGATAGATGATAGATTCACTAGTGTTTTAGCCTCCGAGGCATCTGCAGGCCTTTGGTGGGGCTTGCTTCGTTGCACGGAGTTTTTCAGCTGTCTCCTCAGTTTTGAGCAGTTCCTCTCCGCGTTTGGATTCAACCATGGCCTTCTTCTCCTCTGCTTGCTTGTGTACTAGTCCCACCTTGTTCCTGATCTTCTCCGCGTACTCTCCCCTCTTCTTCTCAATTTTTTCCTTTGACAAGTATATGTGGTTAGTCTCATTGCCCGGTTTTGTAAATAACTTGTAATCATAATGAAGCTTCATCAGTTTAAGAATGTGGGTATTACCTCAATGCTCTTCAGCTCACTCTCAAGGGCGGCCTTCTTCGTGTTCTCCCACGATGCAACGTCCGAGAGCTTCTTCTGTGCCCTGCCTCATCATAAGATAGAATTACTACCACTCTCAATTATAATGAGAAATTTCTATGAACTTCAACGTGTCATCATTGAGGCGAAAAGCATGGTAAGGATGAACCAGATTCATACAAGAACATGTTGGAAGAAGAGAAACGAGAAGAGATGTAGATAAGCCCTACTTGTTTTCGACTTTGGTTTTTTCACTTTCTTCCCATGCCTTGATATATGACAACCTCTTCTCATCTTCGAGCTTTGCAAGAGCAACATCTACAAAATTCAGACAGTCCAACTTCTTCACTAAGTAATTCCCTCCCATCATTTCAATCCCATTCACTACAACCCATATCTGCTTATCCTCATTTCATTTTCATTTTCTGATATAATCAACTCCTGCTACTAGTACACAGAGCAAAATCCAAATTCTAAGACTAAATACAAGTTTTAATCCAAATTCAATGACTAAACACAGGTTTTACTGCATCTAAACCAAATTACCCTTCTAAAGAACTATCAATTCGAGCTAGTAACTTACCTCTATCGAGGGACCCTTTCGAGCTGCTCTTGGCTACGGGTTCTGGGATCTCTGCAGCACACAAAAACAGTCGCACAATTCAATTTCAATCAGAACTTACAGAGCTAATTAATGACATCTTGTTTTGACATCATCGAATGTTTTTTATGAGCCATGACTGTGTATTGTTCAATCTTGATATACAAGGAGAAGCAACCAATTAATCATCACCACATAATATGTGTCTCCTACTCTATAAAGATAAACATTTCATCAACATTAGCATAGAAAACCTTCAACAACTTAATTCTAGCAGTTAAAAAAAAACCCACAAGGATCATACATTCATACACATTGGAAAGATCACCGCAGATTTTTTAAAAATGTTGATGAATTTATTCTAAGAAGTGATCAATTTATTCGATGTAGCTAGCCTATAATAATATAGCTACTGTGAAAGAGTTCAGCTCAATTACAGCAAAAAGTGATGAATTCCCAGCAACCAAAATTCAATCTTTAGCATGTTCTTTAACAAAAATCTTGAAACAAATGCAGGGATAGTGACTTGTTCACAACAGCGTCTTGAATAGACGAGTTGTAGCTTAAGTGAGAAAGAGGGAGAGAGAATTGAAGAAAGGATTTACTTGCAAGAGCTTTGGAGTCGTCGAGAGGTGGCGGGACAGCAGGATCATGCTGCTCGTTGGACTTCTCCGTCACGGCCACAGCTGGTGGTGCCTCCTCCGCTTCAGCTTTCTTTGGAACAACTTCCTCCGCCGCTGCAGCCATTCTTCTCCACTAACAGAGAAACAAGTAGAAACGGTTGGCGATGAAGAGAATTCTGTGAGGGATTTAAAACGACAATGCAAACTGCGTATGCTAAGAGCTGCGATACTCTGCAATGCGGCTCATGGTAGTAGGAAAACGCTTTTTCTGGACCGTTGAAACAGTTACGATCGGCTGGATATAGGGTGCGGATGAAGGTCAGCGTTTAGAACAGTATCATGATCTTTGGGGATAAACACTTCTATAATTATAAAATAAGCATCTTCTGTTTTTTACTACTCCCTCCGTCCCAGCATAAGAGTAGTGTTTTGCTATTTCCATCCATCCCAATTTAAGAGTCTCATTTAGAATTTACTATATTTGGACATAAAATTTAACCTCATTGTTGATGAAATTTACAACCAAATGTCGTTACTTTCATAAAAATAAAACAAAACAAAATCTTAAACATTAAAAAAAGTCAAAATAGTCTCACTTTTCACTATCTCACTTCAATTATTACACACTCCAACAATTTCTTAAAACTCATGTTCTAACTAAATTGCACTCCTAAATTGGGACGGAAGGAGTATTAACTAAGTTGTGTTTCAATGCTGTGAAATTAATTAAGTTATGTTATTGATCTTATTCCATTCTTCTTATATTTAAAAAAAGAAAAAGAAAAACAAATGTAGTCTATATGTTATTAATAATTTTCCAACAATAAGTGTCACATTTTGTCATTTCAGTTCGTCCCATAATAAGAGTCGCATTTCACTTTTACCACAAATGATAAGTAGACCTCACATTCCACCAACCAATTGTACTCATATTTTATTATAAAAATAATATACACAAGTGAGACTCATAATCAACTAACTTATTCAACCCACTTTTCTTTACATTTCTTAAACCTCGTGCTAACACTAAATGTATACTTATGGGGGTAGTATTATTTAAATCGAGTCAAATTGTATAGCCATATGTAACTATAAAAAGAACAATACTCTTTGGGGTGATCGAATTAAAATAAATTAATACGATATGATAGAAAACACGCAACATCGTCGTTAACTACTGTTACTTTCAATGTATCAAAATTTAAACAAATGGCACTGCCATCTTGCAGTTTAGGACGACCCCAGAGAATAGATCCTTCTACCATCTTAGGTGAGGTTTTTTTTAATATAATGACTTAATTCCTTTGTTTCTTTTTTATACTCTGTATTTACTCCCATCATCCCATAGAAATAGATTATATTTTTTTTCTTTCCGTCTCATACAAATAGTCTATATCCATTTATGGTATCATTTTTCTTATTCTCTTTTACTTTATTATTTATAGACCTGTTATTCATTACACAATTTCAACTACTTTTTCTCTTTTCTCTTACTTATCAATTATGCATTAAAACTCGTGTCCATATCAACTGGTTTATTTCTATGGGACGAATGGAATATTATTTTTAGCGAATTAATATGAAATTCACTAACTCAACCAAAAAAACAATACAGTGAATACAAAATATAAGCGTAACATCGTGTTTATGTTTAATCTTTCTTATTTCCTAGTAAAATTTGTCACATATGGGCCATCACAGTTAGATTATTTTACAGACAAAATGTTGAAAATTTTGTGAGTGTTGTAACGAAAATTAATTCAAAATCGATATAGCAATGTTTTTGAAGTTGTTTGCGTTTAACTCATAAGAATAACCTGAATACAATAAGAGTAATTAATAAAAAAACCATAACAAAATATGTACATTGGTTTATAATTTTCACTTGATTCTTCAAAAGGACCCCTACGCGGTCATGTGCAATATGCAATACTCCTTGCCATTCGAGTCATTCGACTATATGTTTTCTTTCAAATATATATATTCATATTGTTTTTTTTTACAATAAAAATTGGGTCAATATTTATGATCATTGATGCTTTAAAAAATTGGAGATCGAAAGAAGTTTGGAGTATTATTTATTGTCGAACGTGACATGTTGATGAATAATAGAATCCCATGACTTGAGCTTTCAACTCAAGTGCGTGACACGATATTTTGATTTTTGACGAATTAATTGTTTTTCACTAAAGTCCAAATTCCCATCACTCAGCCACGTACCAATAATTGAGATTTTTTTGGTTGAACTCTCATCTAGTTTTTAGAACGTCGGCAATTATCTTTATGGTTGTGATATGAATACGTTAATTTGATAAAAACATACTCTATAAGTCCAATTTCCCATCTCACTACAGCCACTGAGCAACGTACTATTAAGATTTTTTGGTTGAACTTTTTTTTACCTTTTAGTTTCAGGGCGTCGGCAATTATTTTTATGGGTGTGATAAGAATTCCTTAATTTGATATAAACAAAATATAATCAAACATTATAATTGTATTAAACCGCTCGAATCACCCGAACCAGAGTAAAATTAATTCAATTGGCCTAGAAGGAATCGTCGTTCATACTAAATCCAATCAGAGGGAGGATACCCCCTTAGAGTGTTGATCGGGGTGTGGGCATAAACAACACTACTTTTGATAATGGATTAATCGAGTGACATACAAGCCTCGGCGGTCCGCTGGGCCACGTTTCAGTGGTTTGTCGTATAATTCCTAGAGAACCAGAAGAGGTTCAGTAAAAATATTTATTGGTTCATTCTCTGATTTGATAATAATTGCCACTCAAACCAAGCGTACCTCAGTTGGTAAGATGCTTCCTCTCCAATTAATACGTTGATGGTTCGAATCATCACAAGGGTAGATGGAGAACCATTGTTGATCTTCTTTAAAAAAATGTCGCTCAAACAAAGAAATTTGTACTATAACAATTGCCGACCCAAGTGGCAGAGTGGTTGATGTCGGACACCTTTAAATTATGTTTATTTGCTCATAAAGAAAATACTAAACATCTAAAAAAAATTGAACGCTGAAATTAAGAAGAGCATGTTTAAACTAAGTGATAACTTACTTACTTAGAATTCAATTAAATAAATGAAAAGTATAAGAAAAAAATTTAAAGAAATGCTTTAACCAAAAAGTATAAGAGCATGTTCCCTCTAGGACAATGGGTCTAATTTATTTGGGACTATGAAAATTAAAAAAAAATTATTAATGAGACAAATAAAATAAATTAGTTATAAATATAGGATCCGATGCTCGTTATTAATATGAGAATTGAGAATACACAAATTTTGGAAAATATTCGTAAATGATTTTCTGCTGCCAGCAATTCTTGGTCGTATTGAATTAATTATTGTCGGTAGGGGCCCTCTTAATTTTATCGATACACACTATTCTTTTCCACGTTATTTTAATTTCTCTATCAAATTTGTTAATTAAAGATGATTGAGTGGGGCCTAACTATATCAGTATCTCATGTGTGATTCCGATGATCCAACTATTACGCCGAAATTAAAGAGCCGGTCCGGGCCGGGCCGGGCCGGGCGTACTGTTTTCTTTTCTGTTCAAAGGTTTTTGAAGTTTCAAATTATATCTCTTACTTATAAAAACTACTCCTACAAACAATTATTGTTAAAGAGAAAAAAAATGAATCAAGTTTTGAATAAAAGTGAGACCTATATATTTAATATACTTGTGTTTTGTTACGAAGAACTTTATAATTTTGGTAAACGAACAAAATAAAAACATGAAGCTATTTTTATAAACGGAGGGGTTATCATTATGAAAGAAAATACTAACACTAATAATAAAAATATAAAAACAGAAATATAACATAAAAAAACAGAAAGAAACTAACATAAGGAAAAAAAAATTGAATTATTGTGTTATAGGTGGTGTGAAAGGAGAGTACTAAAATATGTTTCAATTCTAATTGGGGGGATAAATACACTATTCATACAAAATATATGTTTCAAACTAGTACAAAAAGTTTCTGATTTACATAATTACTACAAAAAGTTTCACTCAAGTTATGATTTAAATACAAACTGTAACCACAGTTTTAGCTCCGTTAATTATTTGGCATTTGACTCTTTAAAATGCACAATGTGAGTAGAAGGATGGAACAAAGATACAGTAGGAAAATTGCCATTTTGCTTCTTCGATAAAAAAATTTGGCACGAATTGTTTGTTTTTGCCATTGTTGGCCTGCTAGCCCACTTCCATTTTTTTTTGGGCTTAATCTTTGTCAACAAGACCTTTTAGATTATGAATATTCTGATTTTCAATCCAAAAGCAGAAAAAAGAGATACTAATATTAAAAGGCGATAAGAAATATTTGCTAAAAGTTTAAGCAACACAAAACCTGTGCTATAAATTTAACCAACACAGGAACATTCAATTTTGAGAGAGAGAGAGATGGTTTACATAGAGAGAAGTTGGAAGTAGTAGGCTTTTCTCGCCCAACTCACTCAATCGTCCAAGTTTGCCATAAATCACTTGCATTGCTTCCTGATAGTTCTCCAAAAATGGTAATTCTTTTGGCATGGAGTTGATGAGTCAGACGCTACATAAGTAAATAATTAACAGAGTTAAACTGTCGTTAGGATTTGTATTAACATTGTATGTAAACTGGAAACTTTTTGTAGTGATTTGAAACAGAAGTAATACGGTGCATTTACCCCCTAATTGGGCGTACTTCAGTAATTGGGTCTACAACATAATTGGATCAATTTTATAACCCATTTACAGCCGGCCTTTGTTTAGCGGTTAAGCACAACTGAAATTACGCCGTACAAAATTTATGTTCCCGCTCAGAAATTCATTCACTTTCGAGCCTCACCGCCGACAATGACGTCGTCCCCGGAATCGGAGAAGAAGCCATGGGCAGACAACGTTTCAGAAGCAGTGACGTCGATGTACAATTTTCTCGCCAAGAAAGGGAAGCCTCAAGGCCGCGAGGTCACCGTTTTAGCCGCCTCTCTCCTCTCCAATCTTCCTCAAGGTTAGTGGATTCATATTTTTACGCATTAAATTCATGATTTCCCAATTTAATTTGGTGATAACGACTCTGGATATTTTCCGTTAGTTATTTGTTATAAGTGACTGGTGTTTCCGTTTGTATGAAGAATTACGAGTGGTGGCATTGGGCACGGGGACAAAGTGTATGGGGAGATCGCGGTGGAGTTGAGGCGGTGATGTCATGAACGATTCGCATGCTGAATTAATCGCCAGGCGATCTCTTCTAGGTAATGTGACCTCCTAAATGTTAATCCAAAGAGCATGTAGGTAATCACTAGCTGAACCTGTAAAAAGAATGAAGAATTTTCCCCCTTGGTTTAATCTCTAACTAATTGGTTATTATGAGCTAGAAGTTAATTAGCAAATCCCTTATATGAGTTTTACTCATAAAATTAAAGCCTGAAAGTTGGCAAGTATGGTAATACATTAGCTGCTTCTGATTCGAGCATGCTCCATATTCCTACTCACCGTGCAGTACATAAATGTTTTATCAGTTCTTTAGCATGTTTCTGTATAGTTCCCATACTAGACAACCAAGTGCATCATGTTATATGGTTCCAACCACATAGTTTGTGTAACTGTGGATGTAGTTTCCAAGAAGATCTAATGATATACTGTATGAATTATAATCTAGAAGTTGATTCCTATGATATATTCAAAACGTATGCATCTTCTCGAGTTTAAAGAGTCTGAGGAAGCACATGCTTTCTCTGTTGTGCGAGGAATATAGGGCAGCATCAAAGACCCTAAAAGCTAGCCCACATTTTAGAAACTGGCCGGTTAAACCCCAAAGCTTTGAGTCCCCTTGCTAGAGGCGTTATAACAAGAAACAGGGTGTAAATGACAATATTGTTTATAATGTTCTATTTACACATTTTATAACTGCACCCTATTATCCTTTTCTCTGTAAATTCCCTGCAGCAAATCGTGCTTTAGTCAAACTTATTGTGAAACTAAAGTGGCTATGCAGTATACTACGGTCAAGGAAAACGATTTCCTTACTTGCGTGCTTCGTTTCGCCAATAAATGAAATTCATATTTGACAAGGATCGGCATTCTTATGTGCAAATAGCTTTTCTGACATGCTGTGTTTCAACTCAAATTATATTTGGAGTTTATGCTGAGAATTTATGGCTTTCTAGCTGCTTCTGATTTGAGCATGCTCTATGTTCCTACTAATATATGTTTGTGCGGCTGTCCCTTACCTTAATACTAGTTGTCTGGTTTTGCATGACCAGATTGCTTCAACTAAACTATCATTTCTCTAATAATATACTACGCATGCATGCATCATATATATCTACAATTAAACTTGAATCGTACTAATTTTTTTATAATTTCTCTCTGTTCAGCAGTTTGTTGATGGAAAATGAGTGTGGAAATGGCCATCATGTGTTAGTGTCACATTTCCAGGTAATCCATTCTTCTTGATTGTTTTCTATAGCATGAGTTTGCATGTGTTTTGAGGTGAAGGAATTGTGGGCTTAGTCACATGTTTAATTCTCAGTATCACGCTTTTTCACTTCCACATAATTGCATTTTCATGCTGTCCATGCTGCCAAGAAATGTATGATCCTTCACGATAAACACCTAGTTAGGTTGCTCAATTTAGTGGTGCTTTTCGAGTTTTCCCTATTTATAAAATAGTGTTTTTAGATCCTTCACATCTAACAAATAACCGATTTTTCCTTCGGCGGCCTATCTACAAGGCATGATTTTAGGAGAGTCAATTGACGTCCACCAGCAACCAATGAATAACCTTCTAAAGGGAAGATACATTTACTTCTCATTACTATTCCATTTTCATTTGTCTACCCATACATAATTCTACAAATCAGTCTTGTTTTTTGTAAAATGACCGCAAAGAATTATTCACATTCCTTCCTCTGTTTTAGAATTTAGAGCAGAAACCTCTTTCAAATTCTCTCTCTCTCTCTCTCTCTCTCTCTCTCTCTCTCTCTCCTCACACACACTATTGTAGAATCTTGAGTGATGAGTTTTAATTAAGCACTAATCATTGAGGGTAAACATGAAAGGGCATGAAGAGAAGTTGATGAGTATATATTGGCTAAGGCCTGCTTTCAAGAGATATTCTCTGAGGTCGCCCTCCTGGGCATCCTTCAACAAGGCACTCTGTTCATCATATTCACTTCTCCCATTCTTCGTCTTCTTCCTCCTCATTGTTGCTGTTCTCGTCTTCACTGGCCAGGTCGACCTCGTAAGTCTCCTTTCCTTCAAACTTCTCATCAATGCGTATGTTGTGTTTAATTTATCATTTTTGGTTTTCCTCATAAGATTATTGCATTGCGAAATAAGAACCTGATATCATGATTGTTAAATGATTTACTTTTTTCTGAATACATTTTGTTCTCTCTTTCTGAGACTCATTATGTTCATACAAAATCTGGAAAAAACAATGTATCTCAATGGAACAATCAAACTCTGTCTGATTGGCTCATGAATGTTTTCTTCGCATACTAAATTTAATTAGGCACAGAGAATCAGTGGACTTAAATTGAGTGAACAACATCGATATTGAAAAAAGGATTTGCTATTTTAGATTTTTTACTATAAAAAGTTAGTGGGATAGATTAAATTGGTCGATTCCATTCAACTAGGGTAAATCAACCGGCAGCCCTTCATTAAAACATTTAATTTGGATATCAAGAAATATTAATTGGAGGATCTTGTACGTGTACCGAGACTAACATGAAATAGTGTAACATTAATTAATAGTTATACTAGTTACTCCTCATAATCTTTCAATGTAACTTATTACGGTTTCCTAAATATAAGGCGTGCAAGAGATTTTCTGCGGTTTATTTAGGCATAAATTTTGAAAGCTTCTCCGCATTTCTGTTTTATGTTGGTATAACTGAAAACCGATATACTTCATATTCCACCATCTGAATAGCAACAATATATCAATTCTTGGTGCAAAAAATATATTCCCTCCATCTCATAATGGATGTCACACTTGGGTGTGTATTAAGTGAAGAGAAAATATATTTTTATTTATATTAATGTGAGAAAACATTTTAAAAAAAGAAAAAAAATTAGTGATGTTATTGATTTGAATAAGCAAAATCTTGAAGGGAAACTATGTAAGTTATTCTTACATAAGGAGCTCGCGCGAAAGTAGCATAGATGGACTGAACTGCGCGGCGTGGAACTATACCAAGTCCTGCCCGAGATACTACCCGGTAAGACGCCAACCGTCTGCAAATCCGCCGCCGACCTGCCCGGACTATTTCCGATGGATCCACGAGGACCTCCGCCACTGGAGACAGACCGGAGTCACGAAAGAGATGGTGGAGAAAGCGCGGGAGACGGCGCATTTCCACCTTACCATCCTCGACGGGAAAGTCTACGTGGAAAATTTCCGGCAGTCCATTCAGACACGGGCTCTCTTCACGGTGTGGGGGATTGCGCAGCTCGCCCGGACCTATCCGGGGAGATTGCCGGACCTGGAGCTAATGTTCGACTGCGATGATCGCCCCGTCGTGGAGGCCGAGCGCTTCGGGCTGCCGGACTCTGCCCCGCCCCCGTTGTTCCGCTACTGTTCGGATTGGCGCAGCTTGGATATCGTCTTCCCCGACTGGTCGTTTTGGGGATGGTAATGTTTGTTTCTCAATCCAATTCAATGTGATTTCTTTTCTTTAATCATAAGGAATGGTTGGTGTAGGGCGGAGACGAACATTAAGCCATGGAGAAGTGTGTTAAAGGATATAAAAGAAGGAAACAAGAAGGCAAAATGGGAGGACAGAGAGCCGTATGCTTATTGGAAGGGAAACCCCGATGTCTGCCCATGGAGGGCTGACCTTATGAGGTGCAATGCCACTCCTCAAACTGACTGGAACGCTCGTCTTTATGTTCAGGCATGCAATCTCCTCTCTACACCCAATCATCTGATATCACCATCCCTCAACCTCAACTACTATTGTTCTTATTGTTGCTTGCTTGCATTTCAGAACTGGATTGCAGAGTCCCAGCAAGGATACAAGCAATCCAATCTTGGAAACCAATGCACTCACAGGTGACAAATTGTAGTATCTACTTATCTCTAACAAGATTCGATTGCTATGCAAAACCCTCAAAAGAAAAAAGTTGTTCAAATTTAGGTACAAAATCTACATAGAAGGGTGGGCATGGTCGGTGAGCGAGAAGTACATCTTCGCCTGCGACTCCCCCGTCTTGCTCAATACGCTGCGTTGGCATGATTTCTTCATAAGAGGCATGGTTCCTCAGCACCACTACTGGCCCGTGAGGGATGATGACAAATGCAGGTCTCTCAAATTCGCAGTCGAATGGGGAAACAACCGTACGAAAATGGTAAACCCCTTTCCTTCTTGTACAAACCTCAATGAGTGTCCTAGCTAAACGAGTCCAAAATCTTGATTTTTAGGCCAAATCCATTGGAGAAGCCGGGAGCCGCTTCATCCACGAGGATCTAAAGATGGAGTACGTCTACGACTATATGTTCCATCTTCTCAACGAGTACGGGAAGCTGATGAAGTACAAGCCCTCTGTTCCTGCTGGCGCAGTTGAGCTGTGCCCGGAGTCAGTGGCCTGCGCTGCTCGAGGGATCTGGCGGAAGTTCATGGAGGAATCCTTGGAGAAGGGGCCTAGTGAGTCCGATCCGTGCACGATGCAACCACCTTACAATCCTCAAGAAATCCTAGCCTTCAATGAAGGGAAGATCAAGAGGACTAAACAAGTGGAGGCGTGGGAGAATCAGTATTGGGGCAGACAGAAGAGGAAGAAGCAGCGATTATAAGCAAACTGTTTTCAGTTACTTTTATAACTTTGTTACATACTGTTTTAAGGTAGAAGTTGCAGTCTTTTTTTATTGTCTTATTCTCTTTTAAAGTTATGTTGAATAAGAGCATAATTTTTAGGGTTTTGTAAATGAGGGTGCCATGATTCAGACATTGATGTTGATGAAAATGAATCAACAGAGATGAAGAGGACACGAGTTTGAATCCTAATTATATTTCCAAGTCCATATCAAATAAATATCATGCGTGAAACATGTGGTGTATTTGAATTGAACAAATACAGAATAGAATAAATAACAAACCACTTGAAAAAAATTGAATCAGCAAAGTTTCACTTGTTTCTTAAATTAGGACTTATAATTAACACACCAAACCACAGCCACTAATTTGATTAGAATTGGTATAAACACTAACGACAGCCACTTCTGGTTAATTATTCAATTATTCTCACACTATGTGTGTTTAAGGTGTGGAACAAGTCAAAGACTCTACTAAACCAGTTGTTGCACACAAACACATCTAATATGATGTTGTTAAAGATCAAATATTGATCTAAACAAACTTTTGTTGTGTCTGATGTTGTTAAAGATCAAATACTGATCTAAACAAACTTTTGGTGTCTGGATAATCAAGAATATGATAGACAGGCAACAACAGCCTAGGAGGTCTCAATCCACTGCTGTATTCTTCCTTGCAATCCTCATCGTCATTGGCTTGATCACTCAATGGCTTGACATCGTGAGTTGTTTTTTTCATGTGTATTTTTGTAATTTGTTCATCATCATTAGCCACACTTAGGTTTTGGCCCTTTCCCAGTCAATCATCACAGGATCACTGCAGAAGAAATTCGGTTTCCAAGATTCATCCTATATATATTCAGAAGAATTTGATTGCTCTCTAAATTGCTCAAACATTCCATCACCTGTAAAAAATGATAATGTAGAGAGCTCATCAGCTTTGGCATGTCCAGACTACTTCAAGTGGATCCATGAAGATCTAAGGCCTTGGAAGGAAACCGGGATCTCAAAAAAGATGGTCGAAGAGGCTAAGAAAGTCGCGCATATTAGGATCATTGTAGTGAATGGCAGACTATATATGTTGAGGTACAAGAAAGTCTTCCAAACCAGAGATATTGTGACCATATGGGGGATTTTGCAGCTTCTTAGGCTCTACCCGGGCAGGCTGCCAGATTTGGACCTAATGCTAGAGTGTGGGGACAGGCCAGTGATCAAGAAACGCGACTATGGAGGTCTAGAAGCTTCCATGCCTCCACCATTGTTCCACTACTCTGGAGATGAATCTAGTTATGACATTGTTTTCCCTGATTGGTCCTTCTGGGGTTGGTAATTGTTTTTTTGTTTCTTCATTTTTTTATGTTTCCTCTAATTTAGCTTCAATAATAACAAAAGGTGATTTATTCCATCTCTGGACTTTGCAGGCCAGAGCTGAATATCAAGCCATGGGAAGTGCTGAAGCAGGAGATTCACAAAGGCAACGCAAGAATCAAGTGGAAGGACAGAGAGCCTTACGCTTACTGGAAAGGGAACACGAGGGTGGGAATTGCACGTCGCGACTTGGCGAAATGTAATGCCTCCGATCAAGATGATTGGAAAGCTAGGATCTTTGGAATGGTAAAGAAAAAAAGCTGTACCTTTCTGCAATATCCCTTTTAGGCGAAGACTTTTTAGGGTGGTTTAAGTTATGCTTGATAATTGTAGGATTGGAATGAAGAGAAGAAGCAAGGTTTCAAGAGTTCTGATGTGGCAAATCAGTGTACTTACAGGTATATGGATCACAACTTGGATAGTAGTATATAAAGCTATGGCAGTTTTAAGATCATTTTTCCATGTTTTTGGATCCTTTTTTTCTGATGTAAATTTGGGATTAATGTAAGGAAGATACAAGATTTATGTTGAAGGAGTTAGCTGGTCTGTCAGCCAGAAGTATATCCTAGCTTGTGATTCCATGGCTTTGATCATAAAACCACATTTCTACGACTTCTTCACAAGAAGTCTGCTGCCATCGATCCATTACTGGCCTATCAACACTAACAACAAGTGTGAGTCAATCAAATTTGCAGTTGAGTGGGGCAACAATTACACAGACAAGGTGATTGAGAACATGTGAAAGTTTTGGACTGAATATACACAGATGTGTTTGTAACTTGATGTTTGTTGTTGTATCAGGCTCAGGAGATTGGAAGAGCCGGAAGCAACTTTGTTCTAGAAAATCTTGTGATGGATTATGTGTATGATTACTCTTTCCACCTCCTAAACGAGTATGCCAAGCTCTTGAAGTACAAGCCGACTGTCCCTGAAGTGGCCGAGGAGACATGCTCAGAAGCGCTGGTGTGTTCCGTTAGAGGACAGAAGAAGCGATACAGAATACATTCTATGGTGAAAAGCATGTCGGATTCACCTCCCTGCAATCTGCCTCCTTCGTTTGAGCCAGAAGATGTTAGCGTTTTCCTTGAGAGGAAAGCGAATCTAACAAACCAGGTTGTTTTGTGGGAAAGACATGAAACCGATGGTAACTGAAGTAGAATATTCTGAGATAGGACTATTTGAAAGGAGTTTTAGGCTACCTTTAGAAAAAAAAATCAGACTCCTTTTCTCTGTAAAATGCAACAGAAATGATTTGCCAAGTTTTGATATGTTATACTATCAAGTGTACAATCTCAATACATAATTTGTTTCATGTCCAACTCTTTCGCGAAAGATGTTGTTACGGTTTTCATAATATGTTTTTGAAGGAACTGAAAAATCAAAACTTCTCAGTTACAAAGCCTCAGATCCTTTAGACGAAGAAGGCAACGAATGAACATTCTGCTGAAATGTGATCTCAAGTTCGAAAAAAATCAAGCTAAGTTTCATAAAATCTTATATTGAAAATTTCACTTTGTTTGCTGTTTTTAGTTTCCACACAAGCATATTATAATCTGGCTATGGAAAGTAAAACTCAGTCTAGAAAAGTACTACTACTCTTTATATCAGATAAAAAGAGGTAGCCACAGAAAAGATGCAGCTAATACATCTATAACGATAACACTATTGTAAAGAAAAAACATAACAAACATAAACAAATCTGAAAAAGAAAAATACACAGATGGTTTTATGGTTTTATCCCTCTTATAATAATACTACTACTAAATAATTAAGCCCCATTCAGATGTAGTCGAAAGAGCCGCCCAAGAAGTTGGACATTTTATAGAGAAGCTGATAATAAGACGCGAGGCACTAGTTGGATGGTGCAACGCATTCAATAAGCACGTGCCTTGAGGATATCCCAGCTCATCTCACTAGGATCAGTTACTTGCAACTCAACCTGAATACCATCTAACTCTCTCTTGAACCTATCTTTGGAGCTTGCATACAACATCTTAGTCCTCACCTTTGCAACATCTGGTGACCTACAATATTTGAAGAAAAAAAGAATCCATTTTTCATAATACAAAAGCAAAGTAGTAGTACTAAAAAGAAAAAGAAGAAAACAAACACATCTTTACCATGCAAAGAAGAAGATCTTGCTCTTGTGGCAGTTTTCATTTGTTGTGAAGTCATAGTCGAAGACAGCATAGCGACAGTCGTCATCAGGCAAGCTCTTGCAGAAATCCTCGTAGCTTTCGCCCTGCCCCCCGATCTTGTCTACCACCACTTGTTGGAGGCCATCATCAAGCTTGAAGGTCAGATATCTGTGGGTTCTTCTGGCTTTTAGCTCCAAGAATGTCAGTTTGCATTCGTCGTGCACTGCTACTCCGGAGGCTGAGTTCGCCTGCAATGGAGATTGAGGAAATACAGGAAACAAAACAAGGTGTGACAGTTTCATCTCTAACATAAAATATTCAAATCTTGATCAGAAAAATGGCAGATCAGGCCTGTTTTTCATGATGCAAGTTTCATGGATTCATTTCATGCATATGGATTTTCCATGTCTGAATTTTGCAACTTTTGGTGATACTTTTTTTATCAATCAAATGATCATGACATGGGAACATAATGATAGAATACAATCACAATTACAAAATGTGATAAGAACTTATTAATTTGATAGGTTACATGATGTATCATGTCAAGATTCAAGATCTATTAAGGCAAATAAGAATAGAAAGTGAAGATGAACATGAACAAATTCAAGAATTAGTTGCAAGATAGAAACATACCATGTTTTGTCTCTATCTAATGAGAGAAAGGGACTTCAAAATATGAAAAATGGAGATGGAAGTGATCAAATGGGAAAAGAGAGATGAATAGATAATGCAAACCGATCCTTGTTTTTCGGTAAAAGAAGTTGACGAAATATGCAAAAGGAGGGGAGATTTTTTAGGTGTGTTTTTAGGAAAATTAAAGGCACATATCACATTTGCCTTTTTTTAGGATCATCATCTATCACATCCAACAATTTTATTTTATTATATTTTATTTTCTAACAGCCTCAAAATTTATTTTTTTAATTTAAAAAATATTGGATGACTTTTTAATAAAACAATTTAGTAATCGCATGTGTGAGCTTATTTGTAATCAAGGACGATAAATTAGTTGGTTTTTATGGGATTTTTTTTATAAAGGTGCCAAAAATAAATTACTAATTTCTCTTGAATTAAATCTCTTTTCAATAATTTTTTAATCATGAATGAACTATCTATGCTTTTTCTGTTCCATTAAGAATGAAACATTTCTTAAAATGTAAAACGTCTCTACTTTTCTTCTTTTGTACTTTATTATCTTTTCACTTGATTCACAAAACAGACTATATAAAATCCTATACCGAAAAATAAATATTTCTTAATTAATAGGATTGAGAAAGTATATGCTTTTTGTTAGCTGCATGCGTCTCGCAACATCAAATATCACCAACTAAGCGCGTATGAAGCAGTTAGGGGTGAGGGTGTACGTGAGGGCTCGCATGCATGGGATCCTACCCTGGGATTCGGTTAGAAGTTGGGTATATAAGCTGATCACTTCACGCATGCTGCGAGATATAACAGAATCATCTTGATACGAGAGAAAAGCAGTGAGTAAACACTGAGTAAGGGTTCGAGCAGTGGTTTCAATCTATATCAGAGATTGATCAGGTTTCTTTGTGATCAAAGGAGTAGTCTCAACTCTTTCATCGTGGTGTTAGTTGTTTTCTCGGTGAGTAGATCTTAAAGTCGAGTTTCTTGAGAGATATGTGAGAAGAGCTTGTTCTCGTTGTAGATTCTAGTTGAATGATAGCTTGTAATCCTTGTTTCCATACTAATACAAGTCACTCGAGTTCTCCCGTGGACGTACTGATTTTGGCCGAACCACGTATATCCGTTGTCATTTTGTACTTAGATCTACTTCTTGCTCGCGTTTTCATTTGGTGGATTAGTTTCACAAATTGGCACCGTCTGTGGGAAGAGGTTGAAGGTGCGACGTTTACAATGGCTGGAAATCAGTTTGAGTTCAAGAAATTCACGGGAAAGAATGATTTGGATTGTGGAAAGTAAAGATGAAGGCGATGTTAGTACAACAAGGTCTCTGGGAGGCTATGAAGTTCGAGCAACCAGATAAATCGGCCGATCTTGAAGACAAGGAAGTAATCAAGAAGATTGATTCAATGGATAAAGCTCACATCGCTCTGATGCTCAGCCTTGGAGATCGAGTGTTGCGTGGGTGTGCAAAGAAAAGACACCTTTGGCCGTGTGGAACAAGCTGGAGTCCATATACATGACAAAGTCCCTAGCCAACTGGTTATTCTTGAAGCAAAGGTTATATTCAATCAAGTTTCTTGAAGGGAAGGGGATTATGGAGCAGATGGATGAATTTGTGAAAGCAGTGGATGATCTTGAGTGTGTGGATGGAGAAATAAAGGATGAAGACAAGACTATAATGCTCTTGAATGCTCTGCCAAAAAGCTTTTATCAACGCAAGGATGCCCTCTTATATGGGAGAAACACCTCACTCACATATGAAGAGGTGCTGACAGCCTTGAAGGCCAAAGAGTTTCAAAGAGTCTCTGTCAACAAGTCTCTGGATCAGGCTGGGGAAGTTCTCAATGTGAAATCAGCAGACAAGAAGGCACGCAAGAAAAAGTGGCAAAAGAAAGACAAATTTGATAAAAAAGGAGGACAAAGAAACTAGATCCTGCCACTATTGCAAGAAGTCGGGCCACATAAAGAAGAATTGCTATGCATTCAAGAGAAAGAGGGAGGAAGAAGCTGCAGGCACTGGCAATGCTGATATAGCTCAAGATATTGAGAATGCACAAGTTCTGAATGTAGCTGAGGTGGAAATCTCTGAGTCCTGGATAATGGACAGTGGATGCAGCTTCCACATGTTTCCAAAGCTTGAGTGGTTTGATAATCTCAAGAAGACCTCTGGTTCTGTATTTCTGGGGAATGATCATAAATGCACAATCAAAGGAGTTGGAGATATCAGACTCAGAATGAAAGATGGATCACTCAAGATCCTCTCTGAAGTCAGATTCATACCAGAAATCAAATGCAACTTGATCTCTTTGGGAGCTCTGGAAAGAAGGGGTCGCTCTTTCCTTTCTGCTGATGGAATCATGAAAGTGATGAAGGGTTCACAGGTGGTTATGGAAGCAAAACGAATACACAGCCTATACTACTTGGAAGCAGTTGTGATTACAAATGAAACGAATATTACTGAGCATCAAAGTCCAGATTCTTGGCACCTAAGGTTGGGTCATGTGTCAAAAGATGGAGTGAATCGACTGATAAAGGATGGGGTCATCAAAGCAGACTCCATGATGAATTCTAGAGATTGTGAAGTCTGCATACTTGGCAAAAGCAAGAAGCTGGTATATCCTACTAGAAAGCATTCATCCTCATCAGTTTTGGATTATGCTCACAGTGACATATGAGGGCCTTCACAAGTTGCATCTATAGGAGGATGCAGGTACTTCTTGTCAATCATTGATGATTATTCCAGGAAGATATGGTTGTATGTTATGAAAGAGAAGTCAGATGCCTTCAACAGATTTAGAAATTGGTGTAAAGAAGTTGAGGTGGAGAAAAGGGCTGACACTCAAATGCCTCAGAACAGATAATGGATTGGAATTTATTTCTCATGAGTTTAATGATTTTTGCAAACTTGAAGGGATCAAAAGGCACAGGACGGTTCCTAACAACCCCCAACAAAATGGAGTTGCTGAAAGAGCCAATAGAACCCTTCTAGAGAGGGTGAGATGCATGCTTATTTCATCTACAATGCCATCAAGGTTCTGGGGGGAAGCAGCTGCTACAGCTGTGGTTTTAATGAATAAGTGTCCTATAGCTTCAATCAACCACCAAACACCAGACTTTAGATTATATGGCAAGCATGGTGATTACAATATGCTAAGACCTTTTGGCTGTAGAACATATTCACCCATCAAACAAGGCAAGCTACAACCAAGGACATTGAAGTGTGTCATGCTTGGCTATCAGAGGGATGTCAAGGGATATAGGCTCTGGTCTATGGAACCTGGTAATCAAAAGATTGTGATTAGCAGAGATGTGGTATTCAGGGAGCAAGAGATGCCATATAAGGATCTAGAGAAGGCAGAAATATCAGATAAAATCAGTGTACCAGTGGAGGTGAAGCTGCAGCAACAACCTGACCAAAATCAGATTATAGAAGAAGAGAGTTCCTCAGATTCTGAGCACGCAGTCCCTGAATCCAATGAAGACCTTGACAATGCTGATCAAGGTGATCAGACTGAAGAAGATCTGACTAATTATCAACTGGCAAGGGATAGAAAAAGAAGAGAAGTTATCAGAAAACCTGCCAGATATAGCAACTCGAGTTTGGTGTACTACGCTTTCTGTGTAGCAGAAGAAGTGGATTAAGGCTATGCAAGATGAGATAGACTCCCTGTTGAAGAATAAAACGTGGATTCTGGTTACAAGAAAGATGATGCAGAAATTGATTGGTTGCAAGTGAATCTTTAAGAAGAAGATTGAAGCATCAGAGGGGAATAGAATCAGATATAAAGCCAGGCTAGTGGCAAAGGGATACAATCAGAGAGAGGGAATTGATTTCAATGAAATATTTTCCCCAGTAGTGAAGCATAGTTCCATCAGAATCCTCATGGCATTAGTTGCTCAAAATGATTGAGAATTGCATCAGATGGATGTCAAAATAGCCTTTTTGCATGGAGAGTTGGAAGAGAACATTTACATGGAGCAGCCTGAGGGTTTTATAAAGCCTGAATATGAAGGAAATGTGTGCTTGCTGAAGAGAAGCATCTATGGACTGAAACAGTCTAGTAGGCAATGGAATATACAGTTTGATGAGCATATAAAGAAAATTGGTTTTGAGAGTTCACAATATGACAGTTGTGTATACATGAAGAAGAAGGATGGAAAGCCAGTAGCATTCCTACTCTTATATGTTGGGAGAAGCTAAAAGAATTATGGGCATTGACATCATCAGAGACCGAAAGAGAAGGATGTTATGGTTAAGTCAGCAGCATTACATTGATAAGCTATTCAAGAAATTTCAAATGAATGAGTCCAGAGTTGTCTCTACACCAATTGGACAACAGTTTCTGCTGTCAGCTGCTCAATGTCCTAAAAGCAAGGAAGAAGAAGAAGAGCAGATGAATAAAATCCCTTATGCTAATATCATTAGGAGTGTTATGTATCTCATGATCTGCACAAGACCTGACCTAGCTCATCGAGTAAGTGTTACTAGCAGATACATGAGCAATCCAGGAAAGATGCATTGGCAAGCACTAAAGTGGATGTTGAGGTATCTTTGAGGAACTGCATATTATGGAATCATTTATAAGGAAAATGCTGATTGCATCAAGGATAGTTTGGAAGGATTTTGTGATTAAGATTTTGCTTCAAATCGTGATAACAGAAAGTCACAGACTGGATATGTATTTACATTGTTTGGGGCAGCTGTAACTTGGAAATCTAACTTGCAATGCAATCAGTAGTGGCATTGTCCACAACTGAAGCTGAATATATTTCCTTAACAGATGCAGTGAATGAGAGCTTTTGGCTCAAGGGAATCCTAGATGACTTGGGATTGAAGCAGAGGAAGGTAGTGGTGAATTGTGATAGTAGCAGCGCAATATGTTTGTCTAAACACCAGACTTTTCATGATAGGAGCAAGCACATCGATGTGCCACTACATTTCATCCGAGATGAGGTAAGATAGAGGATGATAGAGGTCAAGAAGATTGCTACTGAGCACAACCCGGTTGATGCCTTGACTAAGGTAGTACCAACGTCCAAGTTTGTGTATTGCTTGGAGTTGGTGAGCGTTTTTAGAAGATGAAAGTCAGAGAGCTTAGAGAATGAGGACAGTGTGCTATTGATGTTGGAAACGAGGTGGAGATTTGTTATCTGCATGCGTCTCGTAACATCAAATATCACCAACTAAGCGCGTATGAAGCAGTTAGGGGTGAGGGTGTACGTGAGGGCTCGCATGCATGGGATCCTACCCTGGATTCGGTTAGAAGTTGGGTATATAAGCTGATCACTTCACGCATGCTGCGAGATATAACAGAATCATCTTGATACGAGAGAAAAGCAAAGAGTAAACACTGAGTAAGGGTTCGAGCAGTGGTTTCAATCTGTATTAGAGATTGATCAGGTTTCTTTGTGATCAAAGGAGTAGTCTCAGCTCTTTCATCATGGTGTTAGTTGTTTTCTCGGTGAGTAGATCTTAAAGTTGAGTTTCTTGAGAGATCTATGTGAGAAGAGCTTGTCCTCATTGTAGATTCTAGTTGAATGATAGCTTGTAATCCTTGTTTCCATATTAATACAAGTCACTCGAGTTCTCCCGTGGACGTAGGCTGATTTTGGCCGAACCACGTATATTCGTTGTCATTTCGTACTTAGATCTACTTCTTGCTCGCGTTTTCATTTGGTGGATTAGTTTCACACTTTTCTAAGTAAAAGATAACCAGATTTAATTCCTCTAAGCTCCAACAAAATCTATATTGGTCACGTAAACCTGATAAAGTAATTTCTTGACTTTCAGTGGTATATGGCAAAATAATGAAGTCAATATGGACTTTAAGATAAATAAAAGGCAAATTGCCTAAAAAGTCATAAACTTTGGAGAAAGTTTGGTTTTTCCCAAAAACTATAAAAGTTGCGCCTAAAGTCACAAACTTTATCCGATCGTGCAAATTTCCCAATATACCCGACCTGACGACATATTTCCGTTAAAAACTTATCCCACGTGGCATGTCGGAGGCTTGACTTGGCAAAATTTCTGACTGGGCACAAAACGACATCGTGTTATTTTTTTTAATTGAATCTTCTTTACATATCGCCGATCTCATCCCTAAATCGTTTGTCGACGATTTCACTCTTGTCGATTACGTTTTCCGTCGATTGAATTGGGGCTGCGCTTTCGAAATCAACCAAAAAGAGGTTATATTACCTGAGTTGAGAAATTTTGCCAAGTAACGCCTCCGACATGCCACGCGGGATAAGGTTTTAACTGAAATATGTCGGCAGGTCGGGTAGTTTGGGAAATTTGCATGATCCGATAAAGTTCGTGACTTTAAGCGCAACTTTAATAGATTATTGGAAAAACCAAACTTTCCCCAAAGTTTGTGACTTTATAGGCAATTTAACTTAAAATAAATGATAAGGATTAAGATAAGATTAATCAGTAGTATTGTTTGATCAGTAAAATAAGAATAAAAATAAAATAAATTAAGTGTGTGATGGACTAGATTGTTAGTAGTATTGTTCGATTAGTAAAATAAAAATAAGAATAAAATAAATTAAGTGTGTGATGGACTAGATTGTTTTATAAATTGAATGTGAAATAATATATTTGCCTTTGTAATGAACTCATACACTTTCTTGTGTTTTAATGTTTAATTGTACGAAATCATTAACTAATTAATGAAAATATATGTAAAATTACTTAATTAATTAGCGATTTAATAAGCTAAAAAGTTATGAACATTGTTAATCAAATTTATGGAAGGTTTAATTCATTGCTTGATTAATCAATAATTAGGACGAAATTGGAGAGGAAGAAAGAAGGAAGAAAGGAGGATTCCACATCCAATCTTGATGTGTATTTTTCGAGCTTTTATATCAATGAACTAATGACACACAAGCTTAATAAATTAGCTCTAAAATTACAACCTTTCTGCAAGAGTACAGATGTAGTTGTAGTAAAAGAGTGTCGAACCACAGGGAGGCGTGTGATATCTAATTTGAGAATGACAAGATTAATAAACAATTTTAAAACTAAAGAATGAAAATAGGAAAACTCAAGAGAAAAAGAACATTGCTCCTAACAACATTCGGATGAATCACTATTGTATTGATTCTATATTCACATTCATAAGCTATTGTGAACGATGATCAATTTTACACTCTAAAAGTACTGAACATACTTAAAGAATTATAGTACTAGTGCTAGCTGAACACATAGCCAAAAGTACATACTCATTAGACTAATATTCCTGCGGAAGCGCGGTAAATACTAGACTAACTTCTCAAAGCCAACAAGTATTATGGTTAGTTGAACACTTAACACATAAACATCTTCTCATCAAACTAAACTCCTACAGATGCATAGTAAGTATTAATTCAACGTTGAAGACTTTTTTACATCAATATTCACTTGTACATTTATCTCTGAACAAGATAAAATTAACAAGTTTTCCATCTAAGTTTTCATCCAATTTCCAAGTTAAAGAGACATTAGAAACAGGCACATAATATACTACATTTGATGCATCAAAACATAGCATATATAAAATCCGAACCATAGACGAAAACCAAAGCAAATGATTAAATATATAATCTCTACAATAAATTCTTCCTCCTAGCGTTAGGAGCAATGGAGAAAAACTAGCCACGCACGCTAAAGAAGAAAAACCGTAGAGTTAATGGTGTTCTTCGATGGCCGGCGATAGTCCTTCTCCGAGGTGATGAAGATTGGATGTGGAATCCTCCTTTCTTCCTTCTTTCTTCCTCTCCAATTTCCTCCCCCTTCTTCCGTCTGACTTTTCCTTTTAATTCCCCAAACCACCACAACAAAACTGACAAGAAAACTGCCCATTTGCAGTTGGAGGGCCAAACGCCCGACCGGGCGAAATAGAAACACAAAATCGCCCGACCGGGCGGAGAATCTGGAGTCACTGCGCATTACGAAAATCGCCCGACCGAGCGAAAAATAGAGGAGCACATCGCCCGACCGGGCGAAGAATCTGGATGCTCGCGGATTTCACCCGGCCGGGTGTTTTGCTGGAGGAGAATCACCCGACCGGGTGATTGTTCTAGACTCTTCATGCTTTACACATTTCATCCGGCTTTTCGCAACCTAAACTCCAATGAACACACGAATTAATGAGTTATATTTTACATAAAAAGGTATAGTCTAAGGGGAAAAATATAGGAAATATGTTTCGCATAAGATGGTTAGATTATATAAGTAGTGGTCAATTAATTATGAAATAATATCTCTGCCTGAAGGACTAATTTAATTTGGCAAGGTGTCAAAATCAGAAGCCAAACCAATATCGAAATCAAAGTCGAAATGAATATAACATGTGGAATTTGAACTTTACCATAGGGGTGGATGTTGCTCTTGGTCATTTCTTTGCACTCATTTCATTCATAACCATAACTAATGCGATATTTGGCGTGTAATAAGTTGCTCAAGCTTGACCATTTGTCCTTTGCATCCTTATTTACTCGCATGAATTATTGGGAGGTGAATAATCCTTCCACTATTTTCTATATAAGGTGATTTCTTCCAAGATTTTGCTGTTGTTGTGGATGATTTTGGTTTTGATTGTTGGGATTAGCCTATCCAAAGTCCGGATAATCTCGCCAAATGAAATTGTATGAAATTAAGTTCATATGAATCTCTCCTCACCTTGGTATGGGTTTGGATCCCCTGCTGAGGATTACTGTATCACACAACAAATATTTTAATAATAAATTAGAATATTAAAATATTAATTTTTTATTTATACTATGATAACCTTGGTATTATCATGTACCTGCAGCATTCAGTTTGACCACGGTCTATAAAGAGAAGTTTGGCCACTTCTTTTAATTTCCAACCCCAAATGGGCTTACAAAACGGGTAAAGCTATGTGGCCATAACGTGACGGGCTATAAATGGCATTTCAGTAAATATAGGTATATTTGGATATTAATAATTTAATTGTTTCATTTAATGCTTAATTCAGTTGACAATACTATCCTTAGTCTTTAATTGTAGTTTCTTTTTAATTTATTTATTCCATTCTTTTTTAGAGTAATTTGTTACTCAACTTTTTTTACTACTTTGTTTTTATTTTTATTATAGTATAGCATATTTAGGAATAAAGAGGGAGAAATTAGTGAGTAGGTTGTGATGACTATGTGGAATTACATTTTCTTATTAGTGAGTAGTCTGTGATATAGTAACACCAAGGTTAAATGTATATATATTATATTTAAAATTAATTATAAATTTTAAAATATAGTAAATAATTATATTTGAATTATTTTGACAAATTATTATTATTATTATAGTATCAATTTCACTATAAATTAACACTAAAATAATCTATAGTATAACTATTTGAATTGATTTTATATCAATACACTGTTGTATTTATATGTAGTACTAGTTTTACCACCCGTGCTATGCGCGGGACAAAAGATTTTTAAATAATAAAGATATATTAATAGCTAAATATATTAAAATAAAGTATATAAAGTAAATAATCACTAATAAAGTATATAGAGTAAATATTTCGGCTGCCATATAGAGTAAATAATATATAGTATAATTAAATTATTTTATTAAACAAGTGAATTTAAACATAAATACTCACTAATAATAGAATTAAAAATATCAGGAATATATTTATTATGATTCAAATTTAATTATTCAGTACATACTATTAATAATCTGAATAATTTTTGTTACCTCATTTTGTATAATCAAAATATGTACGTGTTTGATTACAAATAAGTGCATGTTGATTACTAAATAATTTTATAATAATTAAAGATTAGAATAGTTAAAATTGATAAAAATAATTAAATTACGTAACTAAAGTGTATTGTTAAATACTCCATATTCTACTACTACATAAGTAAATAAATACTCCATATTCTACTACATAAAGTATTTAATATTTGAGGATAGACTAGTCTTTAAAAAATTGTTACTCTCTAGATGCATCAATTTCAACTATTAAGCATTAATTGCACAAAAGTTTAATAATATTTTAAGATTATGGCTGGCCATAATATGGCCATTTAGCATCACCCTTACAAAAATATCATCATACATAAAAAATTGGGCAACTTGCACATTACTCCCTCAATCGTACTTCATTATATTTTTAACCCACAATTTGTTTTCATGTTATTTTATGCATTCAGTCTGTAACTTCTACTACAGTATTTCTTTCGGGTTTTACACCAAAATGTAGATTCGACTAAAATAATTGCACAAAATAGACTCGATTAACACTCCAAAGATGAGCAATTAAGTTTTTGTGGGCCTGTCCATATCTCGCGAGCCTTTCTAATAATGATTTTTAAAAGACTAAAATCCATTTTTGATCCCCTATATTTACCCTAAAAAACTTTTTGATCTTATACATTAAGTTTGTGACATTTTGGTCCCACATAATATGATTTGGTCCAAACTAAACTTTTTCTGTTAAAGTTAACTGTCAAACGTGTTTGACCAAATTAATGACTTAATTAAAATCTAATTAACTCAATTAATTTAATATTAAAAATTATAAAATATATAATTAAAATCTAATTAACTTAATTAATTTAGTATTAAAATTTATAAAATATTTTTTTACTTAAAATAGAAAATTGACTTAATTTTAATCTAATTAACCTAATTAACTTAATTAATTATTGTTTTAAATTAAAATATACTAAAAACTACCATATACTTTAATAAATTACAAGACTTTCACCCAAAATTAACATGTAATATTGGTTATTTTTGGGGATGGTAGAAAAGAAGTATGGTCCCGTAAATGTTATTTTTATTTTTATTAAAGTCTCGTAAATGTTATTTTCATGAAAGTAAAAGTTAGTTTTGATATTTTAATTTAGAATAATAATTAATTAAGTTAATTATAATTAAGTCAATTTATTTTAAGTAAATTTCCTTTTAATTTAATCAATTTTTGTTTCAAGTGAAATAATATTTTATAAATTTTAATTTTAAATTAATTAAGTTATTAATTAGATTTTAGAGAAAATGTAGTGGACAGACTTTAGACCTCAAACCTATTCTCAGTTCCGGTTTTCAGAATGTTTTCTTTTGAATTTTGACTTGTCATAAATGACTCCACTGTAAAGAACACTGAACCACGGAAATGACGAAGCCGTGCTAAATGCTGGTATGTTGCACAATCTGGTTTTCTTATATGCTTCTTGCTTTGGATATTTGAAAAATATTGTAGGCTTAATGTTTGATTAGGGAAATTGGTTGGAAGTGCTGGCAAGGCAAGCAGAAGATCTAGGGATGTGACAAACAAACCGAAGGGAGAAATAGAGGAAAGTGATTGTGTCATTGTGTACACATCTGTTTGTAATGGTAGAGTATCGAGGAGGCTGTGTGGAAGCACCACCAAGGGTCAGGAGACTGGAAAGTTAGGCTCTCAAATGTTTGAAATCTACATAGAGTATGATTGTCATATTTTTGTATGATTGTTATATTTTTGTATGGAGTATATATTTATTATCTTTACCTGTTGCTTTGGATGGCGTAGGAATATGTGGAGAAAGCTCTCAGAAGAGGAGAACAATGAGTTTACTTATCTTGACTCTTTGTGGTTTTCCTTGCATGCTAAAGGGCCTCACAATTCAAAAGTGTTGAGTTGGATCAAAAGAAAGGATATATTCTCGAAAAAATATGTATTTGTTCCAATTGTTCAGTTGTATGTGTTGCGTTGTTACTTGTTGTGATGAAACCACTATAATTATGACTTTATTATCGTTCAGTTAAAGGTTATGCTGTTGCATATACTCATATCACTGTGGCTCACTTACTGGCGTTGTATTGTGCAGGGGTCATTGGTTTCTTTTGATTTTCTGCCACTTTGGTGAAAATTCAGAGGCAAAATGCACATTCGAAGTAGCTAGAATCTGGAATCAGAAAGTAAATTATTCTTTTGGTCAAAGTGAAGTTTTTTTCTAGGATATGTACTCATGCTTTTTTCATCTCCCTTTTCTCTACAGATTCGTCTTTGACATATTTAAAACAGAAGAACGGCCGGAGAATAAGGAACTAATTAGGAAACTCCCGCTTTTAAGTCCTAAGGTCACATTACTCATCTACCACATACCTAATATTCATTATTCAGTATGTAGACTCACTCGAATGAGTGCATGATTCCAGGTGCCACAACAGAAAAACAGCGAGGAGTGTGGAATTTTTGTGCTCTACTACATATATAAATTCCTAAAGAGTGCCTATGGTAATGTTAGCTTCTCGACAGGCTGCACACACTTTGTAAGTATTCCTATTATTTCATCATCCTATCATTTTTTTAAAGCAGCTCTTTGGATTCAAGGTCTCATGCAGGATTACTTTCTAATCTGCGATGTATAGATGAAAGAGAACTGGTTTACTCACGAAGATGTGGAGCGCTTTACCAAATCACTGAACCCAATAATCTGTGATGTATAGATGAAAGAGAACTGGTTTACTCAGAAAGATGTGGAATGCTTTACCAAATCACTGAACCAATGACCGAATTTTCTGATTGATCAGAGATCAGTATATTAGTTCTTTTTTGTATATGATGTATGGAAAATCAGTCAACTTTAGCAGTAAGAAGGTATATGATGATTGTCTTTTTAATTTTGGCTAACTAATTTTTAGGAGTAAGATTTGGTCTAATTAAGTGCATAATCACGTAGATTATTGTAAGACTATGAACATAAACAGCCTTGTTTCTAGTATTATATAAATTATATACATTATATCTAATCTTGTGCTACTTCTCTTGACATCTTTATGAGTGGTTTTTGAAAACAAAGATGCAGATCTTACTATCCGTATCTTTGGAATTTGATTGTCTGCTTCTCTATTAGTTACTTGTCCATTTTATCTGCTACAACAGTCACTTTGAGCAAAGCTTAGCAGCAATGGTAGCAGAAATAGTATATTTTTTGCTTTATATTCGTTTTTTCGCCGTTTGCTCAAGGCAAAAGTCCAGTGAGACAATTTGCTAGCAACTAGCAGAAATAGTTCATGGTTACTAATATGGTGGATGGTCATGCCAAAGTGAGAAAGCTGTTTGATGTCATACTATGTGTTATCATTTTCAATATGTTATACTGATATGTTTGTCACTGTGAAAGTATTGGCCGTATCATATGCAAAAAGCGTGTCTGAAGATCCCCTGCTCCCTTTAAGCCGACGGTCAGTATATTCTCTTGAGTTAACACTGGGTTTTCGTGTTTGTTTAGTTGTTTGTGGCCCTTTGATTTACTATGATATTTTTGATAAACGGAATGGGGACTTGAATGTGGTTACTTGTTTCTTTACCTGCGAAAAATGTGAGGTAAAGGAGACATGGTTTTGACAGATGAACCAATATGGTTTTCAGAATTGGCACACTATATGTAAACAATATATGCTTGCACTTTTAAGTTATAAATGAATGATGCATGAATACTCTCTCTCTCTCTCTCGTATTTTGATCTGTAATCTTTTGTTTGGTTTAATTCAACATACATCTTAAACTTTGTATTGTGTTCTACTAGGCGAAAAGAAAGAGCAAACGAATAAACTTACTTCAAATCGAATTTTGCACTATAAAGAGTCGTGGTGGTTAAAACAAGTCAACGTAAATAATTATCAGATAACTGTTACTAGTATATGAAAATTGAGTAATCGATTTTCTCTTACACTTGCAAATCAGCAAATACAAACTGGAATTGAAAGAGAGGGTACAACATTAAAATCTAGCCTTAATTTCTTCAATAAGCAAAGTGAGTCCTAAATAAGAAGAACCTCCTTGTGCAACTGCCATTTTGGCCTTGTCCCTGAGCTCTCCTGCCCTTGTTCTCATTTCTGCACCTTCCTCCATCAACACCACCAAAGCTCTCTTGATAGCATCCTTTGCCACGAACACCCCAGCCTTCTCCTCCTCTCCCCACATAACACGAACTTTATTTCCCACACTCACTCCAATTCCAAGTATTTCCACCACCAATTTCTCATTTGTAAACTGATCCCCCACAAATGGCCATGTCGCAAGCGGCACCCCCGCCGCTATCCCTTCTAGCGTCGAGTTCCATCCACAGTGCGTCAAGAATCCCCCAACCGCGGGGTGTGATAGGATCATGAGCTGGGGCGCCCAACCACGAATCAGCAAGCCCCTGTCTCTAGTCCTCTGCGCGAATCCGCTCTCCACAAACAATCCCTCCAATGCAGGAGACGAAGCTCCTCCTAATCCCCAAATGAAAGGCCTATTCGTCTCTTCGAGAGCGAGTGCCAGCTCCATCATCTGCTCAGGCGTCGGGCGCGCTAACGAGCCTAGAGCCGCGTAGATCACGGATCCCGGCTCGTGCAGATCGAGCCATTGCATGCAGTCGCGCACATCAACGGCCGAGATGTTCCCCCTCTTTTCCATGTCCGAGGTCTCCACATTGCACAAGGAAACAGGGCCGATGCACCACACTCTCCCGCCTTTCGCCTCGCTGTATTCCTTCACGCTCTCCGCCTCCAACCCCTCGAAGCTGTTCACCACTACGCCGTAGGAAGTCTTCTCCGCCGCCCTCACTTGTTCCCACACTTTCTTCATCACGGTTGATTTTGCATCTTCAACGTCGGGGGCCTCAGCGTGAACGGCCTTTTTGTGATGCGAAACGAGGAGGGATGTGCAGCTGGTGCCGTGGAACACTATTCTGGGGATGTTGAACTGCTCGGCGAGCTGGGCGGTCCAGGGCAGGCCCATGTCGGAGATGAGGCAGCTCGGGGGCGGCTGCAGCTGCTCAAAGGCGCGCACGACGTCGTTTTGCATCATGTCGAATGCGATTATGAACTTGTAGCTCGTCTCCAGCGATGGGAGAGAGTCCATATTCTCGCAGGCGTCGGGTAGTCCGGCTTCGGCGGCGGGGAAAGGGATTTGGATGAGATGGATTTGCAGAGCGGGTGAGATGGTGAAACTGATCCGGGCGGCGTTAGCTGGGGTGGTGATGAAGGAGACGATGAGGCCGCGGCGGGCGAGGAGTTTGGCGATGTCGATGATGGGATTCATGTGGCCGGGGGCCACCATTGGGAACAACACAACGTGGATTTCAGCAGCCATCTTGACTTTGTTGTGGAAGAGAAGACTATGGATGTATTCAATCTCAAGTCTTTGATCCTTTTACTGTTTGCTGCGATTTTTAAGCATTGGATTCTCTTGAATAGTGGTCCTTAAATTAAAACTATAAACTTTGGCCAAATCCTAATATTTGACTCATTTTTTTCTTTAATTTGTCTCGTCAAAATGACTTATTATTAAAACACTTTTATGCCTATTTTATTTACTTTCTCTTACTTTATTTTTTCTATCTAACACATAAAATAGAACTGCATAAAATCATGTAGTTCCCAACGAAGGGGTCATCTTCCTTGAAACGGAGGGAATGTTTTATTATTTCTCAAACGGACTCAAATAAGATATTTTGACAAAAACTTATTCTGCATGGGCAATATGATAGTTTAGACCACTTTTTAAGTTCGTAACATATACGATAAAAAACTATGTAGTTGTGTTAGTACAATAAAAAAGCCACACACATTAGATGAATATGGTGATTGACCTATAAAAAAAATACTCAATCCGTACTACAAGAATATGCACTCTTTCATTTTTAGTCCGTCCCACAAGAATATGCACTTTCTAAATTTGAAAACTCTTTTATCTCTAATGAGGCGGAACTCATTTCCCACTAACAATACTTTAATTACTTTCCCTCTACTTCTCTCTTATTTTACCAATTTTGCATTAAAACTCGTACCAAACCCAAGTGCTTATTCTCTGGGGACGGAGAGAGTAACAAATAAAATGTAATAAAAAATTTGTGATATTTTAAAATTTTAGGTACCAATATCCCTCATTAAAATTATTCTTACTTAGAATTATGAAAAACATCAAACCATACATTGAGAATGCAACAAAAAAAGAAATGATAGCAAAGTCCTCATTGGGAATCCAACCAGGTGTGTTACGATCTTTCGTCGTGATCGCCCTATCTTTGACCGTAACTTCTCATACACACGCAATATCACCAACTCGAGCTAAGAAGAACGAATAGGAATTATATTGATCGAAGAATGTCACACTTACAACCAAGGAAATCGGATAGGAACCAATAGGAGCTGTAGATCCACGATCTACAGCTAACATGAACAACACACACACAATTCTCAACAACACAAATGAACTAGCTTCACTCTTATTTATACTTATTTCTCCCGCGCTAAACTTCATATATCCACGTCAACTCCACGTCAGCGTAAGCATGTGTATGTCACGTGATGATTGCCAGCTGGCTTGAGTTAGTTACACAGCAACTAACTCCTAACTCCCAACGGTAATTTCCCCACGGCTTCATTTTGTAGCTCGTCATCTTGTGTTGCATGCATTTTACGCATGAATGATCATGCATGCAACAATACCCCCCACTTAAGGTTCCTTGTCCTCAAGGAACCAAGGAAAACGCTCTTTAATTACGTCAGCGAATTCCCAAGAAGCATCGCCAGGGGATCTATCTTTCCAATGGATCAGCCATTTTGTAACCGCTTGATTGTGTCGCTTCACCATTTTTCTATCCAAAATAGCTTGCGGTATAGCATCATTGATATGAGATATAGTTGGTAGATCCGAAATAGGCCCGAGAGGAGGTGCAGCGGGCTTCAGTAAAGAAACATGAAAGACATCATGTATAGTAGCCGATGAGGGTAAATTCAGCTTATAAGCTACCTTCCCCATTCTGTCCACGATCTGATATGGTCCAAAAAACTTAGCTTCGAACTTGTGGTGTTTGCCTCGAATAGATTTCTGTCTATAGTCTTGAAGCTTAAGCCAAACCCAATCACCAATCTGAAACTCTCCGTCAAAACGATGAAGATCAGCTTGTTTCTTCATTCTTGCAGCAGCTTTCTCAATATTTCTCTTTAATATGACAATCATCTCCTCTCTGTCTCTCATAGCAATGTCAACAGCTTCAATCTCTGAATCTCCAGGTAAGTATGGTACATGTAAAGGGGGTGGAAAACCATATAATGCTTCAAAGGGGGTCATCCGAATGCTAGAGTGATAAGTCGTGTTGTACCAATATTCGGCTAGTCCCAGCCATTGAACCCAATAATGTGGTTTCTCTCCCATAGAACATCTCAAATAGCATTGCAAACATCTATTAACAACCTCAGATTGTCCATCGGTCTCAGGGTGATAGGCTGTAGAATATAGCAGATCCACACCCAATAAAGCCATAAACTCCTTCCAGAAAGCTCCCACAAACACAGTACCTTGATCACTTACAATTTTAGCAAGCATGCCATGTAATTTGAAAACAAAATCCATGAATATTTCTGCTACTCTCTTGGCTGTAAATGGATGGGACAAAGCCATGAAATGAGCATACTTACTCAACCGGTCTACCACCACAAATATAGTGTCTTTCCCATGTGAAGTAGGTAAAGCCTCTATGAAATCCATAGTGATATCAGTAAAAATTGCAGCAGGCATAGGCAGGGGTTGAAGTAATCCAGCAGGGGAAGTAGTGCTTGGTTTATATCTTTGACAAGTCACACACATCCTCACAAATTCTTTAACATCCTTCATCATTTTAGGCCAATAACACAAGGCAGAGATCCTCTTGTAAGTTCCCAACACACCCGAGTGGCCAGCTGTTGCAGACTCATGGAATATAGCTAGAATTTTGGCCTTCAAGAACACATCATTTCCAACTACAAGTCTGCCATTTCTCCTTAACTCACCATTTTTCCAGCTGAATTTAGGGTGAGAAGTAGTATCAGTCTGTTTTGCATTCAAAATTAATTGAATTTGTTGATCTGCTTTCCAAGATTCCTTAACCTGCTCAATTAATTCCAAGGGAATTATAAGAGAAGTCAGAGCAAATATCATAGACTCTGGCACCCTAGATAATGCATCAGCCACTGCATTATCACATCCCCTCTTGTACCTTATCTCATAATCGAATTGCATAAGTTTTGTCATCCAAGCTTGTTGAGTTGGAGTTGTCAACTTCTGCTCAACCAAATATTTGAGGCTCTGATGATCAGTTAGGATTATAAACTTCCTACACTGCAGGTAGTGATACCATTTTTTCACTGCCATCAAAATAGCCAGTAGTTCCTTTTCATACACAGACAGAGCTTGATGTTTAGGAGTTAAAGCTTTGCTGATAAAAGCTATAGGGTGTTTCTCCTGCATTAGTACAGCACCAATACCTACTCCAGATGCGTCTGTTTCAACTACAAACTCCTTGGAGAAATCGGGTAAAGCTAGAACAGGTGCAGATATCATAGCACTTTTTAATTTCTCAAAAGCCGCTTGTGCTTCCTCGGGCCAACTAAATGCAGCACCTTTTGTCACCTCTATCAATGGTTTAGCAATGACTCCATAATTGTAAACAAAACGCCTATAATACCCGGTTAGACCCAAGAAGCTTCTAACATGTTTAATCGTTTTCGGTTTTGGCCAATTCTTAACCGCTGCTATCTTGGCTTCATCCGTAGCAACACCATCCGCAGAAATGACATGTCCCAAGTATTCCACCTTTCTACACCCAAAGTTACATTTAGACTTCTTAGCTAAAAAGCTGTGCTGCTTCATTAAGTTCATCACAGTCGTCAAGTGAAACTCATGGTCTTCCTTACTTTTGCTATAGGTCAAGATGTCATCAAAGAAAACCAAAATAAATTTCCTCAAATGCTCTCTGAAGACAGAATTCATCAAGTTTTGAAAGGTGGCTGGAGCATTTGTTAATCCAAATGGCATCACTAAAAATTCATAGTGGCCGGAATGAGTTTTGAAGGCGGTTTTGTGGATGTCTTCCAGCCTCATTCGAACTTGCCAATAACCAGACCTTAGATCAATTTTAGAAAACCAAGTAGCCCCACCCAGCTCATCCAAAAGCTCTTCAATAACCGGTATAGGATATTTATCTTTAACCGTGATAGCATTTAAAGCTCTATAATCCACACACATGCGCCATGATGAGTCTTTCTTCTTGACTAAAACAATAGGGCTAGCAAAGGAACTCTCACTATGCCTTATAACCCCGGATTTCAGCATCTCATCAATCATAGTTTCAATGATATCTTTCTGTTTGGCAGCATATTTATAGGGCCTTATGTTGACAGCATCAGACCCCTCTTTCAAAATGATTTTATGATCTTGCTCCCTTGGTGGTGGTAATGAACTTGGCTCTGCAAATATAGCTTCATTCTCATCCAATATCATTTTAAGTTCTAGCCATATTTCCTCTGTACTGACCTCATAACATAAGGAAATTTCCTCTTCTATTGAAGGCATCAGCTGGCTGATTTTTCTTTCATTTTCATCTATTTCTTGCAGGTTGCAGATATGTAAACAATGTAATTGATCAGATTTTGGTGACCATAGCTCCCCTTGCAACTTCACATCCACACCAGACAATTTGAATTGCATATTCAGCTTGTTGAAATCCCATGTAATCTCACCCAAGGTAGACAACCAAGCACCACCCAATATCAAATCATAAGTTTCTAAGTGAATAAGATAGACCTCAGCCTGAAAGGTTGCTCCCTGCATTTCCCACTCAAGGTTACCACATTTCTGATTGCATTGCAATAGTTGTCCATTAGCAACCTCTACAGCCTTAGAGCATACTACAGTGAGTTCACACTTAATCTTCTTAGCTATTCTGGAGCTTAAGAAATTATGAGTACTACCAGTGTCAATTAAGATCTTTAAGGCCTTTTTCTGACATATTCCCCTAATCCTCATCACTTGAGGTCCATTCTTACCCCAAACAGCATGTAAAGATAGCTGGAGATCCGGTTCTTCACCATCCCCTGTTTCATCTGCCAAATCTACTTGTTCCTCACTTTCTGTTGTCTCTCCCAACTCAATCAGTTGTATAACATAAGATCTCCTCTTAGAACATTGATGATTAGGAGTGAATTTTTCAGTGCACCAGAAACACTCCTTTCTAGCTCTTTTTTCATCCAATTCTTTGGGTGATAGATTAGTGCTAGTTCTAACACCACCAAAACGATTAGGCTCCTTATGACCTCCACTCCAATTGTTATTATTCATCACAGGTTTACTATTAGTAGTGACTGCCAGAGGCTTACTGCTCGAGTAATAGCTGCTATTAGTATACACATTATTCTGCATCACCTTAGGCTTAATTCCCAAAGCCTTCACAGTTAGGTCTTGCAATTTAGCTAATGAGTAAGCCTCAGTCAAGCTCTTAGGTCTAAACATTCTTACTGGCATTTGTAATTCATCAATAAGTCCAGATAAGAAAAAACTAAGTGCTTGATCCTCCCTAATACCAGCTCTTGGGTATAATTCATCAAAAATATCCATGTATGATTGGAGCGTACCTTTTTTGTTTGAGATTTCTCAGATCCGCAAGTGGATCTTCATAGGCTTGAGCTCCAAAACGAGCTGCCAAGCATGAGAGATAATATCCCCAATCTACATATGCTTCTTCACCATGTAGACTCAGAAATCCACGATGCCATTGGAGAGCCTTGCCTTCCAAGTGAATTGCAGCTACTCGTACTCTCTCGTCCTCCGGTACCCTGGCTACTTGAAAGAAATATTCTGCTCTCATCGTCCAGCCTTCGAATCCGTCACCATCGAATTTAGGGAACTCATATCGAGTAGATCGTCCCCAATCAGTTCGCACTTCGCTGCTTCCTTCACCGCTCTCCATCGCATCTGTCGTTCTCTGATTTTGCAAGTTGATCGCAGCAATCGATTGCGATAACTCGAGAATTTTGGATCCTTGTTCTTGCGTAACTTGCTGCATAACTTGCTCACGCAGCTCACTCAATTTATGATCCATCAGCTCCATCAATTTCTTCTCCATCTCAACACCTCGAGTTACAATTCCGCTAATTGAAGATCGATGACTCTGGATGATACCACTTGTTACGATCTTTCGTCGTGATCGCCCTATCTTTGACCGTAACTTCTCATACACACGCAATATCACCAACTCGAGCTAAGAAGAACGAATAGGAATTATATTGATCGAAGAATGTCACACTTACAACGCAAGGAAATCGGATAGGAACCAATAGGAGTTGTAGATCCACGATCTATAGCTAACATGAACAACACACACACAATTCTCAACAACACAAATGAGCTAGCTTCACTCTTATTTATACTTATTTCTCCCTCGCTAAACTTCATATATCCACGTCAACTCCACGTCAGTGTAAGCATGTGTATGTCACGTGATGATTGCCAGCTGGCTTGAGTTAGTTACACAGCAACTAACTCCTAACTCCCAACGGTAATTTCCCCACGGCTTCATTTTGTAGCTCGTCATCTTGTGTTGCATGCATCTTACGCATGAATGATCATGCATGCAACAAGGTGATGTCGAGTTCACCCCAGTCCTGCACGGGCACCTTCAACGCTCTCCAGACAGCAGAAGACGCGCCAATAACGTTGTTGGAGCAGGGAGGGAGATAGTCGCTGTCTGCATCACATCCCTTTGAGGAATCACACTCGTCAACCACCATAGCCTCCACGCTCCGCCCATTACCACTTATTGTGATGTTGTTCAGGCACCTTCTCCCTCCACTGTACCATCCGGTAGGCAGAGATACAACTGGTGTGTCGTCTGAGTAGTACTTGTGCTCGCATTTTGACGGCTTGTATCCATCTCCGCCTTTCTCAAAACCGGTGATGTAGAGATATGCCTTTGTGGCTGCAGACACTGGTGGAGAACACTTGTAAGTAGTGTAGTATTTCCCCTTTATGCAGCAGATGTCCTCCTCTTCGTTGCAGTAATCTGGAGGCGGCTTCTTTCCCTTCACTTTGCCACTCGGCCTGCAGGTTTGATGCCGAGCTTCTAACCAGTGAGGGGAGAATATTAGTGCAAGAAAAAGTGCTCCCAAGCTCCAGTTCCTCATCAAGGCACTAGTTTTAGCTGTGTTTATCAGAGTTTCTTGATATTGGATGTAAAATACATGAGTTTATATAGAGTTTTATCACAAGGAAGAAGCCATTGCTGTTGTCAAAACTGAAATAAATTTGATCTTTTTAGATGGTGATATTCTGTCTTTTGCATATAGGAAAAGGCCTTGATTGGATCTCCAGCTGCCAATAAAAACCTATGTTCAGACAAGTTTCTACAAACTCCTGTTTATCTATCTTATCATTACAATAATGATACTCTATTACTTACAATGATAAAATCAAGTACTATTAACGTTGGTTTCTTTATTTTATATCAAAAAAAGGAATCTTTGTTGGATCTTGGACATTTGTCTTATTTCAACAGTTTAATGCCAAGTTTTTTTAAAACCAAGCTTAAACTTTCATAAGTTAGGCCAAATTATCAGTCTGTGGCGTGATGATGAAAATATTGATTTTCTACAGCAGCATATACTTTGACTGATAATGTAAGCTATGTGCAAATAGTTCTGAACTCTAGAATGTAACAAATGATGACTCTAAGTATGTCACATCATTTCAGCACTTTGGTTGGAAGTTGAATGCCTTGAGCACTTTTTTTGGAATTTTTACTTCAAAATTGCTTATATAAACAGATCACATGGCCCCATTTCAGCATCAAACATACAGCAATTTAGTACAAGATGATGAACCTCAAGAAAGTAGCCTTCTTTGCTTTGCTAATCGTCCTCGCTGCTCAGGCGTTGGAGGGCAGACTTCAATCTTGCAACCCGAGTGGCAAAATCAGAGGAAAGAAACCACCTCCGGGGCAATGCAACCAGGAAAACGACTCCGATTGCTGTAAACAAGGGAAGCTCTACACCACTTACAAATGCTCTCCCCCCGTCTCTGGAAGCACAAAAGCCGTTCTCACCATCAACAGCTTCAACAAGGGTGGAGACGGAGGCGGCCCATCAGAGTGTGACAATCAGTACCACTCTGATGACACTCCAGTCGTTGCGCTATCAACTGGATGGTACAGCGGAGGGAGCAGATGCCTAAACAACGTAACTATAAGTGGCAATGGCAGGAGTGTGACAGCAATGGTGGTGGATGAGTGTGATTCCACCATGGGATGTGACGAAGATCACGACTATCAGCCTCCGTGTCCTAACAACATCGTCGATGCCTCAAAGGCTGTCTGGAAAGCCTTGGGGGTTCCTCAAAGCAAATGGGGCGGCTTGGATATCACATGGTCTGATGCTTAGTAACATCATTTGATTCTTGATGATTTGTTAAAATTATGTAAGAATATGACCATCTCTATGTATCAAACCAAGTTAAGATCTCTATGTAAGTATATGTTATTCCTTGTTTTACTACAGTCACAGTTTTATTATCATGGCATGGGTGATGAAATATATGCTTCTTTTTTTTCACAAACAAAAAAATTTCAGCTTGGCATCATAAATCATACTATAAATAGTATCCTCCAATCTCTATAAAATGTCTGCATTCACTTAAAATTTCATGAAAAATAGCTCAAATCATGAGGCTTACTAGTGAGAAAAATGAATCAGTCTCTCTTGTTCTTCCTCTTCATCGTCTTCTCTGCTCTCGTCGTGTCATTCATCCCGAAAATTGAGACCAAACCCTCCAAATTAGGTGGCAAGATCAACAGGAAGAAGCTACCAAAAGACAAATGCCACAAGTCCAACGACTCTGAATGCTGTGGAGAAGGGAAATGATAACAACACATACTTACTCTTTAAAAAAAATATTGAAGCCTCATAAGCTTAATGTCACTTGGTCTGACTCTGATCCTCACACATATTTCTGTAATAAATGTGATATATGCATATGAGTGTAGAAATGTATTAATGCACTTACTCTGCATTCCCTTCTGTGATGTCACTGCAGAAACATCGAGACTAGAGGATCTCGTGTAACAGATAAAATGCATACATACACTCATCAAGATTCAGAAAAGGCTCCCAATTTGATAGTAAAAATCGAGTATACAAATGTTTCTTGAGCTGTATTCTCAAGATGAATTACAACTATTGTTGTTCATACAGCAGGTACAAGAAAAATCTTTTAATGGAGGGATGTACATTTTAGGACAGACTGCTCTTTTCATTCCGGCTTCAGTTAATGTCAACACAACGGTTTCATATACATCCATCATCTTGAATTCGCCCATGCGTGCATCTGGTTGAGATTCTGACTAACATTGGCTGGATTTATCGAGCTTCCAAGTGTGCTACGATGAGGGTCTCCAGAAGGTTCCAGATTTTCGGGCGTCTTGTTTTTGGGCTTAGAAGTGAAAGCAACCATGCTTCCAGCAATCACCTGGATCAGTTCATCACCAATTAAACAAAATAGAAAATGAACAAAAAAGGGGAGAAAGAGAGCATATCTTCAACAACTTATCAACTGTTTGTTGTTTGAATTGAACACGAGAGAGCATTTTAAGGGCACCTGAACAGGGCTGCCAGCAATGAGGAGTCCCTCGACTGGGCCGCCTATGAGACGGCCATCAGGACCAGCAAACGTGACATTAAGACCACCAGTCGGACCGTGAGGACCATCAATGTCGTTGATGTAAGAGCCTGATAGATTTACCATATCAAAATGCCCCTACAGATGGATGAAAAGCACGGTTCCTTTCAGACAAAGAACCTATTCCTCGAATACAAGCTACAGAAAGAATGGCAAATCTATATGTATTATCAAGCCTTTAATGAAGATATCAGACATTCTTCCCCCATATAATTTCCTACGGCTCAGTTTACACCTCACCTCGTACGTGACACTTCCACTAGAATTTGAAATCTTGATATTTGCCGCAGAGATGGAACCAACACCCGACAAGATAACTATGCCTCTACGTCCCTGTAGAAGAGATATTACCTTTCTTTTGATATCCTGCAACAGAATAGCTATGAATCACCATTTTGTTTAAGTTGAAAAGGCAAAGACATCTTACTAACCAGTAACGATAAAAAAAAATATTTTCTCCAAATATAACACCTAGATGCAGTTGGAGTGTCATGGCTGGATGATAAAGACAAGTGCAAAAACCTATAATTTCTTGACATAAATTGCAAAGAATCATACTTACTTCTCCAACTGCAACGTTGATGATATGTGGAGTCATTGTTCCAGCTCCACTGAAAGCAGATCCACCTGAAAAAGGTAATTAGTTCTTCGAAAAATCAGCCAAATAGTAAATATTCCATTTAAATCTTGTGAACCGAATTGGTATCGTAAAATACAGAAACACTTAAAAGGTCGATATGATATCTAGAGGGTTTGTCAAACAACATCATTACATTCATCAAGAAAAAATTCTACCCAGACTGACTTAACACACACTAGAAGAAGGCATCAAGCTCGAGATAGTAGCGATCTCAAGTGATTCGATAGCCAAGTGTCAGAAATATGTGGAGTCCAAAAGAATTTATGTAAAAACCATACTAGTAAAAGCATAGTGCAACAAATACAAGGGACAGATTCATTCGTGACAAATAAAAAAACCAATAGTTTGTAAGATTGAAATAAATTAGCTATATTGCTGAAAGTAATAAGTAATCCAGTGCAATACCCTAAAAAAAGGATGGGAAAAACCTACCTAGAGGAGAGAGCTGTTGCTTACGTCCAACCCCCGGTGGTCTCCCTCTCCACTTTTGAGTTGCTCTTGTCATTGGTGTAGGATTAGAAATAGAGGGTGACAGTCCTAGTGAAACTACACCATCATGGCCATACTTGCGTGGCCTTCCACGTTTCCTGCGTACGGGTTCACCTTGTTGCTGCATAGCATGTGGGCCTACACTAACTCCATGAGCAGACATTGCTGATGACGTATCTAAAGGTAAAGACGAGACATTCATGCTGCCACCGGTGTTGGATTGGAAGTGCACGGCAGCATTGGACATTGGACTCAAGCTAGGTGAGCTCTGCAGCCCCGTGACAGACTCGGCCTGCATGTAATACGAACCCGAGCCTGCTAATGTCATAGCATCCCTTTGATCCATGCATTTACTTTGGGGATTCTACTCCTGATACAACTACAACAACACCAAACATAAAAAGTTTTAAGAATCATATCAAATATAGAAACTGAACTCCCACTCCTTCCAATTTTATAGTACAGTAACACTTAATCAAGACAGAGAATCTCAAAAGATAATCACAAACACATCAATTAAAACCTTTGATAATAATGAGAGATAGACAAAGAAGATGAAAAGGGCAGACAAGTTAACAAACAAAAGTGCTAAACATCGAAAAAATCTACTTACATAATGGACTTAAATAATTCAAGAAACATAATAAATGAGCAGAGAAAATGAAAAAAAGCTTCATTCATAAGAGGAACTCATTACTACAAGGTCTTGAATCAAGAAAATGAAGGGGAAAAATTCAAGAAAATTTCACATCCTACCAAACCAAAAACAGACAGTGAAATATGCTTATAGTTGAAGGTACATACAAACTAAAACTGAAAACAATATATCCTCATATTCTTATCAATTCACAAACTATCTTTAAGCAGAACTTCAAGAAACAGAAGCCCTTTTGCAGACAAAAACGTCATTGCTTTGCAAACATACTAAACATGCACAATGGTTTGGAAAGATTGAAACTTGAGGAATGAATGCAAAAGGAAGCCATAGTCTTGAAAAATGGAAAAGGGTTGGCAGAGATAAACAGTGAAAGTAAGAAGAAAATAAGCATGGATGAACTCACCATAACTTTGAAAGCGTTCTTATCTTAAGATATGCACTGCTGCTTTTTTTTCTGACTAAATGCCGGTTGAGAACGCCAATAGATATTTTGCCGCAATACATATATGAATTCCATGTCAGATATACCTATTTATTTTTTGTAAATATCTATTTGAAACCTATTTACACGAATCAAATCTTGTGTAATAATTTCCATATGGTAATAATGATATCGGTACAAATTCAGAGAATTATTTTCAACACTTCACGCCGACTTTCGATAGCTTTTCTACGTGTTTTCCCTTCAAATGTAAATTGTGTTTGTTTTTTTATTACTTCATCTTTGTATTGGTGTAATAAAAAATGAAACATAGTTGAGATTGCGAAGATGGTTGGAAAGAGGATTGGAGTAGAGAGAGAAACGAGACAAAAGAGAGTGCTTGGTCCATAATTCTCATCTTAATATCGTCATGCCAATGTGAATGTGATTGTCACACTTCAATTCAATCACTAACACCTTTAAGCCCACTCGCTTGCGTGGGCCGTAGACTTTAATCGTCTTCCATTTCAAGATAGAGAGATGTTTGTATTTATATTTATTCGGAAATTTCGGCCTAATTTTGCAGCACAATTAAGATAATTGACGTTTAATAATTTATTTATTTCCTTTTTGTTGTCATTTGTGAAAACTAGAAGTAGAGCGAATTAACCCCCGCAGTAATTTCTCATAATCAAAGTCTTTCTAATAAAAATGAAATAAAACTAAGGGGAATTTACCTCAAAATGCATATACAAACTTTTAGACATTTTATAATTTAAACACAAAAATTCAATCTTAACAACGGTTTAATTCATCAACCTTTTCAAAGTCGGACCTGCACACAAAATTATGCATCAAAATAGTAAAAATCTAAATAGAAAAAATCCAATTAATAAAATTAAATCAATAGTTTGCCTGATTTGCTTTATGTTGAACGCATTCTCAACAATATACACGCTCACCCTTACATATTGGGAAAATAGAAGATGACAGGTGAGACGTTTGAAACGATCTCATTGGGGACCTGGGTTCGAGCGGGCCAGGTCAGGTCCCATCTAACCGGATATGATAACGCTCTCCCCACACAACTACTCTTGTTTAGATAAATGCAAGAATAATTAATGAATTATTGCACTAGAGTCCCAACTTGTTTAGTTAGATTCACGAATTATTGTACTCCTATTAAAATGGGCATATGTGAAGCATTTGCAGGTAAGTAACGATAATGGCCATAAATGAGAGTGTCATCTTGTCCCTCTCACTCTCTATCACACACAAATTCTACCAGCATGAAACAACACCCCCTTTTAAGGCTAAACAAGTGCAGAAAATGAAATGAAGCTATAACAGTTGAAATGAATAAATGCTTGTTGAATCCAGGACATACTTTAGTTATAATATTTGTACCTCACTCGTTAGGCACCCACAAAGTAGAGGAAAATTAGGATTTTAAAAGTGCTATCCTATGATGGGATGAAGTTCCCTTAAAAACTACCTAGTCCAATGATGACGGTTTGACAATTACATATCTCAGGCTTCTTCCATGCTAAGATTGAACGAGTGGCATTCAACCATAAACATGCTAACCATCAGAAATGGTGGTGATAACAAGGCAGCATAGATTGTACTTCAGAGGGATTACAGCTAGACCTAAGCATCATCTATATTGCTAAGAAATACAATAGTCCTAATATATTGCTCTCAGCCACGATACTCCAAGAGAGATTCAATTTAGTCCTATACAAGGAAAAGTGGGGGGGGGGGTTGAGAATATAGTTGAGAGAAGGGATCAACGTAGTGCAAACTCAACTCATAGACTGATGGTTCATTACAATAGGACACAACATCAGGCAATAGTAATAGAATAACAAAGTCAAGCATGTGAGATGGGATTGTCTTGACCACAACGAACTGCCGTAAGACATAAACATAAGGGCACACTATTCCTGCACTTTCAACCAGATTCTCAGAGTCAACTACAAGTCATAATCCCTTCTTTAGAGTTCCCTCAACTATGGGACACCATGAATATCTACACAAAGTTCCCACATAAGAGGGTCAAACCAAAATTAATGAACACAAAAAGCATCAATAATAGATGAAGGAAGTGTGCAAACATTCCAAGTTACTAAGCTACTTGGAGATTCGACAAATTTCCTATTTTCTGCTGCATTTAATTCAATTCCCACAGTAACCTTACTTGTCAACCTCCATCGCTTGGGAAGCTTTAGCTTTGGCCAATGGTGTCATCCTCGTGTTCAACTTTTTCTTTCCTACTTGAAATCCACTCCCACCCTTCTTCCTACTGCTGCTACCATCAACCTAAGCACCGCACGAATCAATTTCTTCAGGAAATAATCTCCAAACCGAGAAGATATATGGCTAATCTAGCATGCTAAACCATGAAAAACAGCTGAAAGAGTAATATGCAGATAATCAAATAGTCACATATTGTATTCGACAGAAAAGAGAAATTGACAATAATTCGAAGAAAAGAAGTGAGCTTTTGTATTGAAGAATAAATTCATACTTTCATCTTATTTTTCTTGGGATTCAGCTTCTTTTCCCTCTTTTCCTTCGCTTCTTTTTCTCCTGTTTCCAGCATCAATTGAAAGCAACGTGAGAAATTGATAATCAACAAAGAGAATTGATTTTAGCGGAATTACTAAATAAACAAGTAAACTAGTAGTTAAACGTAATATAAAAGCATTACTTTTAAGATCGAAATCATGCAGCCTTTTTCTCCGAACTAAATCGTTCTTCTTCGACATTCTCTCTGTGATCTGACTCCAATCCGGGCACCCAGTGGGATACGATTACATAACCTAGGACTTCAAATTCTCAATTTGGAGGTACAGGGGAGAGGATCTCCTACTCCACTCCTCCTACTCCACTTCTCACGACGAAATATTTAACAAATGTATCCCATCTTATGGTAAAATAGTTATTTTTAAAAATTTTACTTTCACTTTCTCACTACTACGTTAAATCAAAATAGTTTTGTTATTTCATGGACTTTTACTTATTATATTTAATCAAAGAAGCTACGTAACTGTTGTTAAAAATATTTAATAAGTCAAATTTTATTCACTTCAAAATATTTAAATAAAAATATTAATTTTTTTATGTATTCCAAAAATTATAAAAATAATTACTATTTTTTATTTATTTTATAATTTTATTGAGATTATTTAATTTTTAATATCTGTAAATATATATGGACTATTTCTTATAGCCCAAGGAAACTATATTTCTTATAAGTTAAAACTATAAAATATGAGAAAATATTTCTATAAATATATATGGACTATTTCTTATAGGCCAAAAAAAAATTTGGGTCTATTTATATGAAAATTTATTTAGTAAATCTTATGTTTAATATAAAAAAATGAATAACATCAAATTTCAAATTTCTAGACAAACCAATTCTCAATAATTAATTTTAAAATAGTCCTATATAAGGAAAAAATTAAAAATAAATAAAGTACAAGAAAAATTAGTTAAATTCTAAACCCGTTATGTTCCAACCAAATTTATATAAAAATCTAATTCACCAAAAATTTATAAATAAGTACTCCTACTACTAGTAATTATTTTTAAAATTAAATACATATAAATTAAACCCCAACTCCGCTGCAGTTCCCCGAAGCCCTTACTCCGTCGTGCTCCGTCGTGGCGCCGACGCATTGGTTTACCGATTAGTGATCGGGTGGCCGCCGTTGATCAGACTTTGCAGTCATTCTGACTCCCAGAGCCGAGCGGCGGGAGAAGTGATGGAAACCGAGCTGCCCACAGAGCCGCAGTCGCTGAAGAAGCTAAGCTTGAAATCCCTAAAGCGTTCGCTCGATCTATTCTCTCCTACCCACGGTCAAATTCCGCCACCCGATGCCGAAAGGTTTGTGGGAATCTCAAATTACACTTCATCGATTATTGCCTTTTGAATAATATTTTTGGAGTTTCATTAGATAATTCGGCAATGTATCCCTAATTTGAATAAATAACTAGTTTTTCTTTTCTCTGTCTGCAGCGCCAAGATTCGAATAAGTCATAAGGTGAGTGCTCAATAACCCATGTTTTTTCCAGTGCTGATAATCCATGTTTAGCTGTGTATCAAATGTGTCTTTCGAAAAGTTAGGGGTTGTACATTTTCTATTGAGAGTGTAGGCGAAGTGTACCTGGCTTTACGACCCTACAAACCTCTCTCCCCCGTTACCAATTACTTGGATTTCGCTTCTATTCTGGTGATCAAGTGTTACGCCTCAGCTACCAACTCCAGCCGAAACGCAGCAACTCCCCTGTTTATCACAAAACAGAGAACAGATTTCCACATAAACACACCAAAATGACACCCAAGGGAATCGATTTTCTATTGATAATGAAATAACGAAGAACAACAAGAACTGTCTGTTACACTAGGCACAAAATGAAAGATAATGCTGAGGATCCTGGATCCTCAGCCCTTGTGAACAATCACACACATTGCATGAATAAAATGGAGTGGTCCTCTTTCCCTATATAGATGAAAGAGCTCCTCTTCTGTTACGATAACTCATTCCCTTTTCCGTCACTGCCATTTAACGCCGTTCCCTCACCCCATTTGTACACGCCACGTCGGATGCTACACATGCTTTATTCTATCCGGATCTCAACTTATTCTCCCACGTCAAATTGTTGCGTGCACCCATTCCTCTCTTATAGCTCAGCACACAACAATACTCCCCCCTTAAAGTTCCTTGTCCTCAAGGAACCAAGGAAACCTCTCTTTAATCACATCGCCAAACTCCCATGAAGTTTCTACCGGTGACCATTCCTTCCAATGAATGAGCCACTGGGTTGATGCTTCGTTGTGTTGCTTCAACATTTTTCGATCAAGAATCGCTTGAGGCACAACGCTCTGAATGTGTGAGATCGCTGGGAGGTTTATGGTTTAGGGAATGGGACCAGTCGGAGCCGACGCAGGTCGGAGAAACGACACGTGGAACACATTGTGTATGGCTGCTGTAGCCGGTAGATTCAACCTGTAGGCCACCTGCCCAATCCGATCCATGATTTGATATGGACCAAAGTACTTCGGCTCGAACTTGTGATGTTTACCCCGAATTGATTTCTGTCGGTATTTCTGTAACTTCAGCCAAACCCATTCACCAATGGCGTACTCACGATCAACTATGTTCTTGTTAGCTTGGTTTTGCATTCTCACTGCAGCCCGCTCCAGATTTGCCTTCAACAAGGCAATCGTTTCTTCCCTATCACGAAGAGCTATATCCACGGCCTCAATGTTCGAGTCACCGTGCAGATAAGGGACGTGCAACGGTGGCTCGTACCCATAGAGGGCTTCGAATGGAGTCATCTTGATGGTCGAATGGAAGGAGGTATTATACCAATACTCCGCCAACCCCAGCCATTGCGCCCAAGTGTGTGGCTTTTCCCCTAACCGAGCAACGCAAGTAACTTTGTAAGCACCGATTAACAACCTCAGATTGATCATCCGTTTTCGGGTGATATGCCGTCGAGTGTAAGAGATCCACCCCGAGAAGCATGAAAAATTCCTTCCAAAAGGACTCCATAAACGTCGCACCCCTATCACTCACGATACGACCGGGCATACCATGCAATTTGAAGACTCCATTCATGAAAATTTCAGCAACTTGCTTAGCCGAGATGGGTGGGCGAGGGCCAAGAAGTGGGCGTACTTACTTAAACGATCAAATACCACCAATATCGCATTCTTACCGAGAGAGGTTGGCAATGCTTCCACGAAATCCATCGTCAGATCTGTAAATATGGCAGCCGGAAGTGGTAAAGGTTGCAGAAGGCCAGAGGGGGTGTATTTCCTGCCTTGTACCGCTGGCACACCACACAAACTCAGACAAACTCGCGAACTTCCTTGCTTAGCTTAGGCCAATAAACCACCGCAGATGCCCTCTTATAGGTTGCCAATGCCCCTGAATGTCATCCTAGTGCCGAAGCATGGAATAGATTCAAGGTTTGAGCTCGCAGGACAAGATCACTTCCCACCACCAGCTTTCCTTTACGCCGTAATTCTCCATTTACCCAGCTGAACATCACATGAGAAGTCGGATCCTCTTCCTTTTCCTTGATTATTTTCTGCAGATAGGGATCCTCTGCCCAAGAAGCCTTAATCCGCCCCACCAACTTTGGCGGCACAACAAAGGATGCCAAGGCATAAATCATGGGGGCAGGGACTTGGGATAGAGCATCTGCAGCTGTGTTGTCCGACCCCTTCCGATATCTTATCTCGCAGTCGACTTGCGTGAGCTTCGTCATCCACGCTTGTTGGGTTGGAGTAGTGAGCTTTTGTTCCAACATATAACGTAGGCTCTGATGATTAGTGACAATAACAAATTTGCGGCATTGTGAATAATGACACCATTTCTTCACCGCGAGTAGGATCGCCTACAGCTCCTTTTCATATACCGACAGGGCGCGGTGCTTCACGGATAACGCCTTGCTAATGAAAGCGATCGGGTGCCAATGTTATCAAATAGCGGATATGGCGGCGCCATGACGCTATGGCATGGCGTTCTGTGGTGGAAATGCCAAAGCAACATGGTGCTGCCATAGCACCGCCATATTCGCCATTTGACAACATTGCTTGTGTACTGCATTTAGGAATGAGGCATTATGCAAGAAACATGGATGTTAGAGTTGTATTTTATGCTTTATTAATTGTTTTAAGAGTTTTAGATGTTATATTTTTGTTATTTTCCAATTTTGAATTATGTATAAATAATAGTATTATTTTATTTATTTAATTATTGACCGCCATATCCGCCATACTAATACGCCATATCCCTGTGGCGGTTTTTAGGCGAACCGCCATAAGCCGCCATACGAGATTGATAACACTGTCGGGTGCCCCTCTTGCATAAGTACAACGCCGATTCCTACACCTGACGCATCCGTCTCAACGACAAAATCCTTAAAAAAATCCGGCAAAGCTAATACCGGGGCCGTAGTCATGGCGATCTTGAGCCTTTCAATAGCCTGTTGCGCCTCCTCTGACCACACGAACACTGCCCCCTTGGTGACCTCCACTAAGGGCCTCGCGATGACACCATACCCATGCACAAACCTTTTGTAATACCCCGTCAGCCCCAAGAAGCTGCACACTTGTTTGATGGATTTAGGCCTCGGCCAATTCCGTACAGCCTCGACTTTACCCCCTTCAGTCGCCACTCCCTCAGCGGAGATAACATGCCCCAGGTACTCGACAGACTTGCCTCCGAAAGAGCACTTGGATCTCTTAGCGAGGAGACAATGTTCCCGCATCAGACTTAACACCTTCTCCAAGTGCAATACATGGTCCTCCTTACTGCCACTAAACACAAGAATGTCATCAAAAAATACCAACACAAATTTTTGCAAATAAGCCTCGAATACCGTATTCATCATATTTTAACGTCACGGGAGCATTTGTTAGCCCAAACGGCATAACAAGGAATTCGTAGTGCCCCATATGTGACTTGAATGCCGTCTTTGGTACATCCTCGGGAGCCATACGAACTTGCCAATACCTCAACCTCAAATCGATTTTTGAGAACTAACAAGCCGATCCCAATTCATCCAACAACTCCTCTATAGCGGGAATCGGGTACTTGTCCTTGACAGTCACGGCGTTGAGCGCTCTATAGTCCACACATAGGCGCCACGTGGAGTCCTTCTTCTTGACTAACACGATAGGACTCGCGAAGGAGTTGTGGCTGTCTTGTATCACGCCCGCGTCTAGCATCTCCCGTACCATCAGCTTGATGGCATCTTTTTGATGTGCGGCGTCTTTGTAAGGTCGGATGTTTACAGGTTCCACTCCCTCTTTTAAGACAATCCGGTGATCATGAGCTCGGGGTGGGGGCAGCCCTCTGGGCTCTTCAAAGATATCGGCGAATGCCTCGAGTAAGGCCGCAAGCTCATGCCACAATTCCTCTTGCGTAAGGCTATGACAAGCCCATGGTAGACCCTTGGTTATGGCCATGATCTGACTCAGCTCTTGATCATTGCTCTGCAGCCCGGCATCGTCACAAAACTGCATGTAGTGGAGTTGGTTTCCAGGCTCCATTCCCTCCTCTCCATGTAGCCTATACTCCACACCATCCACCATGAAAACCATACTCAAACTGCTAAAATTCCAGTTGATATCCCCCAAGGTCGACAGCCATTGCACTCCGAGAATGAGATCGTAGGACTCCAACTGTAAAATATAAATCTCAGAGGCAAAGCTCATCCCCTGCATTACCCACTTAAAGTCCGGGCACTTGTGAGTGCATTGTAAAATCTGGCCGTTAGCCACCTCCACCGCCTTTGGGGTAACCTCCTCCAGAGACTCCTGCACCTTCACTGCAACGGCTGTTGTGAGGAAATTGTGGGTGCTCCCGGTGTCGATCAGCACCCGCAGCCTACGTTGTGCGCTATACCCCTTCAACCGCATCACATTGGGGCCTAAGGTACCCCATAAGGCATGGAGCGAGAGCTGGAGGTCACCTGCTCCTTCCTCGCTGCCCCATAAGGTACCGCATCAGCACCCTTCTCTTCGTGACACTCTTCCAACTCCAGATTGCTACCCTCTCCTTCCTCCATAGTGAGCCAAAAGACCCCTCTTTTGCTGCATTTATGCCCTGGCACAAATTTCTCCCTGCACCAAAAACACTCGCCCTTCGCCCGCTTTCTCCCTGCACCAAAAACACTACTCCTTGTTCGGAAGGAAGCTCCCAGTTGATTTCAGAGAAGATGCAGTGACCGTCAATGGCTTGGAGTAGGAATAGGATCCGCCCGTTAACTGCCCGACCTCGTGTCCCCCTTTAGATGACCCCGCCATCGCCTTTACCGTTAAGTCTTGCAATTTGGCCAGTGAGTAGGCCCTATCCAATCTGCTTGGGTGAACATCCGGACGGGCATTTGTAACTCATCTCGCAAACCCGATAGGAACAAGCTCAATCCCCTTTTGTACCATCCGGCTCAATCCCCTTTTGTACCATCCGGCTCCGGTCTTCCTCCTCCCGGGTCACCGATCAGCACACCCTCTGGTTCCGGCCTTCCTCCCGGGTCACCAATCCCCACTTCATCCTTCAGTTTGAGATCCTGATTCTGACCAATGTTATGGATGGCGGCTTACGGCGGTAAGCCAAAAAAACGCCACAAGGATATGGCGTAGCGCTATGGCGGGATATGGCGGTCAATAAATTAATTAATAAAATATTAGTAACTATATATTATGCCTATAATAATAAGTCTTAGTTCAACCATTAAAATATAAAGTCATCATCATAATACATATAAAATCTAAATTAAAATCATCCTCAATCCCCAACATCATTATCCTCCCCAATATAGCCATCCTCATCCTCATCAACATCATCGTCCTCCGGGTCCTCAGGCTCCAAAGAAGTAGATCCTTTTTCTTCATCCCCAACTTCTTCATCCACAAGCTGTCTTTGTCTTTCTTCAACCACTGTCTCCAAACTGCCTTTGCCTTTCCCTTTCCCTATTTGGCCCTTCCCTTTTCTAGATATGGATGTGGTTCTTGAGGCTTTCCTAGAACTTGATGAGGTAGAAGTTTCTTTTCTTTTCTTAGAACTAGACCTAGTATAAGTGATAGGCATGCAGCAACCTTTCCCTTCTTTTGTCGCTAAAATATTTCCAAAGTTCTTCACGAACACTTTTCGGACTCTTCGGGCATGCAGCAACCTTTCCCTTCTTCCCCATCAAGTGTTCTTTGCCCCTAGTAATGCCACCATTCATTTGTTTGTCACAAAAAATGCATTGTAACTTATTAGTGGATCCCTTGTCCACTTGAATGCTCCACCCCGGATATGTTCTAGTGGCAGAAACAGTATTAGAACATGCTCCACTCGCTGTCATTGATGTGGCTTCTTCTCCATGAGACATTAAGAAAGTTGCTTTAACTGTATTTCAAAGAAAAGAAGCAATTGTATTAACTCGCTGCCCTAAATATTCTGCAATGTTGTTTGAATTTGAAATAAATTATGCTTTAATTTAAAGTTATGAATGGAAAGAAATTACCTTCAGAAACTGGTGGGCGGCGACCGGCGACTGGGGCGGCGCGGGGGGGGGGGGGGAAGGCGCTGATTGGAAGGGGGGGCAGCGCTGAGTCGCTGACAGGCGAGGGGGGGGGGGGTGACCGGCGAAGCTAGGGTTCTTTGGGAGAGAAGGCTCAGCTAGTGTTTTTTGGGAGGGATTCTGATTCTAAGAACAAAAACCCAATTTTTTTACTAATTGGGTCGGGTTTGGGCCGGGTTTGAGGGTAAAACAAATTTAGGCCATCTTATTTGCTAATTGGGCCGAGAATTTGGGGCTGCCCAACCAAAAATGACGCCATATCTGCCATGGCGCCTCATTCGTGGCGGCAAATGGCAGTCGCCATAAAAAAGTTCCATGGCAGCGTATCAGTACGGCGTTGTTCTTGAAACCCGCCATGCAATGGTGCCACGGCGGCGCCATGGCCAATATTTAATAACATTGATTCTGACGCGTGAGTACCGTGAGCAGCCATTATCTCCTCAAGCTTCTCCTCCGTTCGCGCCTGCTTCTGCGTCAACTCACCCAAAATTGCTCCGGTGCGTTGCTCCGACTCCATCACCCTTCGATCTACCTCAGCCGCCTTCATTTCCGAGGAACAATGGCTCTGGATACCACTTGTTACGCCTCAGCTACCAACTCCAACCGAAACGCAGCAACTCCCCTTTTTATCACAAAACAGATAACATATTTCCACAGAAACACACCAAAATGACACCCAAGGGAATCGATTTTCTATTGATAATGAAATAACGAAGAACAATAAGAACTCTCTGTTACACTAGGCACAAAATGAAAGATAATGCTGAGGATCCTGGATCCTTAGCCCTTGTGAACAATCACACACATTGCATGAGTAAAATATAGTGGTCCTCTTTCCCTAAATAGATGACAGCTCCTCTTCTGTTACGTTAACTCATTCCCTTTTCCGTCACTACCGTTTAACGCCGTTCCCTCACCCTATTTGTACACGCCACGTCGGATGCTACACATTCTTTATTCTATCCGGATCTCAACTTATTCTCCCACGTCAAATTGTTGCGTGCACCCATTCCTCTCTTATAGCTCAGCACGCAACATCAAGCCCTTTCTTGATGCTAAATATTGCTTTGGAGGCAAAAGCCTACCAAATATTGTAATTTGAAAGGAAAAGAAGTGCTTTTTGTTGGGAACTTGTTTGTAATGGTGTAGATGTCAAGAATTGGATGAGTTCCGTTTTGTGGCTCAACTGTAATGTGGCTATACGAGTTCTGGCCCTGTAGAGACTGCTGAACATTATTTTCCGAAACGTCTACAGATATCTCCCTCTCGCTGTGCATAAATACAACATACTGGTACTTTAGAGAGATTCGATTCTCATTTTTATAGTGTTTTGTGCTGTAGCTGAATTCCGAGTATGTAAGAGTGAAGACCTCGTCGTCTGAACATGTTGCTAATGCTGCAAAGAGTCAAGCACAGCAAGAACCTACTCCCTCCAATGCCCTTGCACTTCCAGGTATTGCAACCTTTGCCAATTTTCAAACCTTATAGCTGTTAGTTTGTTGATGGGCATCTTTTATTTTCATCTGTCTAAAATGATCACACAAAATTATTGAATAGGGAATTTCAATGAAATACAATTACCATCACTATCTTTCTACTCGATATAGATAAGCCAAAAGGTTAGCGACATGTCATATTTTATCTGTTAAGACCCGCAACAGTTACACAGGCCTTTTCACATTAACACTTCCATTATTACTTCCCATGTCCCGTCTTTGTTTTGGTCTATACCTGGTATTGACCTGTCAACATTTCTGCAGGTCCTCAACAATCAAATGATGCCCAGACGGGAGGGCCACCGAAGGATCTGATGTCTAGTTCAACAGGGCAACCTAGGGGCTCGTATGTAACTTTTAGGACTTCTTTTCCTACTGAATATTACTTTTGTCTATATACCTTCATCACTTACTAGTTACTAGTGCAGAGATTTATGATTAAAAAAAATATTATGGTGTATTTCTCAAAGCACCATATTAAAGTACCATCTTTCTGTAACATAAAGCTATTGAAATTGTGAATGTTTGGTGCAGAGCGGATGTTGGTGGTCAAGGAAGGAGCTCAGCTATAGCTTCATCCCATATCTCATCTGAAAGGTCTTCTATTTGTATTTTTTATTTTTTTCTATAGTGTTAAATATACAGATTTATTATATATTGAAGTATTGAACACACATGCTTAACATCTCAACATTCAAATTGTGCATTTTGGAAGGATCACTAGCTAGCTACAAGAACTTTGCTTGAGCTGAATAATGATACTATAATATGTCATTATTTTTAAATGAAGAAGCGTTAAGCTTCACCTTTGTCACATTTGGGAAGGCAGTAGGCACCACCATCCCTGCGATTAATATTTTGTTCTGTTGGATGAACAGGAACATGTCAACTTCTGCCATCATGGAAAGGATTCCAAGCAGATGGCCTCGTCCTGTTTGGCATGCACCTTGGAAGAATTATAGAGTGAGATTCTACTTCCATGTCTCACTGATACACTGGTAGCGATTCCTTTTGATCTTTCAACATGTCTTAAACAAGCTTTGATCTCTCTAGGTAATCAGTGGCCATTTGGGATGGGTGCGGTCTGTTGCCATTGACCCAAGTAACACTTGGTTTTGCACAGGATCTGCTGATCGGACGATCAAGGTTAGATTTACATCTTGTTTTTTTTTAAACCGTTCACCTCTGCCCCCTGAGAAATTTTAAACTGAATGGAGATGATATATATTAAGTTAAGTGATGTGAATATTTATGGACCTGGTTACACTCTAAAGACTTGGTGCGAACAATTTCCTTTTTTTTCCGCTCTTGAAGTTGTAATTGGATAAGATAATGCTTGCATAATACAGAGCCTAACAAATAGTAAGAGATATATTGAAGCTCTTTTTCATAGTATCATTTAGCACTTGAGAGTTAGTAATATTTTGAATGAATCTGGCCCCACATTTTTTTTTGAATCTGGCCCCACATCCATGGATAGCTGATGCCATTATATGGTTGTTCTTGTTGGAAAATCAACTGTCTAGTTCTATTTGCTGGGCATTTTGCTGTTGCATCTGAATTGAATGGGCGAAGTATTTGTTAGTGATTGAAGATTTGACATTCATGATCTGTTTATGTTCCCATAAAACCAGTCACATAAAAGAGCAGGAATACCATAAACAATATTACCTCTATATTCAGTTAAGTCATACAGATACATAGATACTATCTCACTTCGAAGGAAAGTGACCTCGTGCATGCTCATACTCAGGTTCATATGATTTGTGAATGCCTTTTACCCGTCTTCCTATTTGTACCTGGTTATATTTGTCATAAGCTAATATGTCATCATCCAGAAAATTCAACACAATTTGGTCCCATGTTCAAGTGTTTCTTTTTCTTTTCTTTTTTTGTTGATATGTGTGCAAGTCATGTCGTCAATTCCTTTCTACTGTATTCTTTCTGTTCATTATATTTTCTTCCTTCTGTTGTGGCAAGATATGGGACCTAGCAAGTGGCCGATTGAAACTAACACTTACTGGTCACATTGACCAAGTACGAGGTAGTTTAGTTTTTCATTTTCTTTTTGTGCTATTCAATTTTTTAATCAGTTGGTGATATGAATATAAGAACAAAATTTTCTCGCAGGTTTGGCTGTTAGCAACAAGCATACATATATGTTTTCTGCCGGTGATGATAAATTAGTAAAATGTTGGGACCTAGAGCAAAATAAGGTAGGTCGTGCAATCTTAACAGCTTCTTCAGCTGAGTACATCTATTGGATATTTATAATGCTGCTCACTTTTTATTTTTAGGTTATCCGTTCTTATCACGGTCACCTTAGTGGTGTTTATTGTTTGGCGCTTCATCCTACTATTGACATTTTGCTTACGGGAGGTCGAGATTCTGTATGTCGGGTATGTATTACATTTTACACTCTCCTGGTACCTCTTTTCCCTGACTATGTAATAATCTAGTTTCTGTGATGGTTTTAGGTATGGGATATTCGCAGCAAAGCACAAATTCGTACACTTCCTGGGCATGATAATACTGTTTGCTCAGTATTCACGAGACCTACGGCAAGTGCTTATTTTGTACCTTGGAAAGTAGCATTACTATCAAAAGTATCTGCTGTAAGGCGTAAGCTAACAATTACTCTTTCAGTTATAACTCATGGCAAGACTTGTTCTTGCAGGATCCACAAGTCATTACAGGTTCCCATGATTCAACAATAAAGTTGTGGGATCTTAGAACTGGTATTGTTTTCTAAAGTACTTGTGCAATTTGATACTATAATTATTTCATCTCTTTTCTAAAGTCAAGGTCCTTGTTATCTCAGGTAAAACAATGTCAACCCTGACACACCATAAGAAATCTGTACGAGCTATGGCTCCACATCCTACAGAGTAAGCATATTTATATATGGGAGTTAACTTGTAGTACCTTTTTTCCATATGGCCTAAGTTCACATTTCCTTTTCCAGGGATGCTTTTGTATCTGCATCCGCTGAGAATATCAAGAAGTTTAGACTTCCAAGAGGAGAATTCATGCACAACATGCTGTAAGTTTCTTCGTAAAAAGGGGGGGATGGTATTCTTTCTAAATAGTAGTCACAAATACTATATTAGAGAATACTAAAGATCCGATCCATATAATTTTTCAATTCCGATACAAGGTGCTTATTAGATCGAATATACTTAAGTGATCTAAGAGAATGAATGATTTTATGTATCCAGACCAATACCATCCAAGTCATTTCATGCTTGGAGCATATATGGTTGCATATAGATGATAATTTTCTTCAATTGAAACTCTCTCCCCCTCCAAAAGTATAAGATCGTGTGGCATTACGATTCACGTGAATGTAATGTATTCCAAATTCATAGTTGATTACCTAATTACATGTTTTCTTCATGCAGCTCCCAACAGAAAACCATTATTAATGCCGCAGCAGTCAACGAGGAAGGTGTACTGGCCACAGCTGGTGAGTTACAGCAAACATGAAAATATGTCTTCTCCCCTTCTCAAAGGGCTTTCTTTTTGTGCACAGCTCATTCCACCTTTCCCGTTTTCTACAATTTTGATTCATCTTTTAGGGGATAATGGGAGTCTATGGTTCTGGGACTGGACAAGTGGTCACAATTTTCAACAAGCACAAACAATTGTTCAACCTGGTATGCATTTATAAAGAAAACATATTTATTTATCTATTAAATCTGCTTGAGAAGCATCAAACCTAACCCGGATATTATTTCAGGGTCGCTGGAGAGCGAAGCTGGTATCTATTCCATCATGTACGATCTGACCGGGTCGAGGCTCATCACTTGCGAGGCAGACAAAACAATCAAAATGTGGAAAGAAGATGAGACGGCAACCCCAGAAACTCATCCCCTGCACTTCAAGCCACCCAGAGACATGCGACGCTTCTGATCGTGTTTTCTACATAGATTTTTAGACTCAAGCTTGTTACACTTTCATGCCCCATCTTCTTTGTAGGCTTGATCTATGTTGTAAAATTCGGCTTCATGTTTTTATCAGCTTCATTTTCGATCTATAGTTTTTTGTATTTAAGTTTATGTATAACTTTTGCCCTCCTACTTCTATTTTTTTGTTTTTTAGTTTGATTTTTCATCTTTATTTATATTATGGAGTACGATTATTATTAGTTAACACTTTTTAGTTCAATTTTCGGCTAATGTTCTAATAAGTTGTTAAAAACTACTCCACAAATCACCTATTTTGTGTTCTGCTATTCTGTAGTATTAATCGAATATTTTAAAATTATGTAGTTTTAATAAAATTCATAAAATTCAGTTATTTTTGTATTAATTAATTAGAATATGTACGGTCTGGCTCGGCTGCTGTGGAAAACATAACACGATTCTATATTTGAGTATTTTTGTTCTTCAATACGTTATTGGAACGAGACTTATTTGTGTAGCATTTTGCAGTCTGTCAAATTTTCAGCTCAAATGCAATTATCAGTTACGTATTATAAGAAGTATCTTTCTTATGTAAAATTATTTGTTTGCTTAACAGGAATAATCCAAACGAGCTACACAAAAAATGTAATAACAAGAATTTTAAATATATTTGCCCTATTGATCTGCAGTCAATTGCTCTACCACTGACCTATGGACCCTTTGCTGTAAAAGTCTAACATATGTATTAATTCAAAAACTAGAAACTAGTTTTCGTTTAATAAGGAATTTATGATAGAAAAACAAAGTATAGCTGAGCGGTTGATGTAGATCTAATTTAAATTTTGTAATTTATATTCTAGTAATAGATCCATATTTTTGTACTCATATCTTTCAATATTAAACCTACTAATATCATTTCCATTCATAAAAATGTGAGTATTCTATATCATTTCGGTAGAAAACACAAGTTCTGGTTTCGCGTGATAAGAAAAACAACTTTTAATACTAACATTCAATATTCTTTACAATATTACAAAATTTATCGAAAAAACAAACATCTAACAGTACAAAAGCACTGCGTTTAATTTCGACGATGATATTTTAAAAACTCCAATCAACTTCAACTAAATTTGAACTTAAAGACTTCAACCAACTTGATTAAATGTACACATAAGGATATCATAAAAGTATCGTAAACTTTCTTGAAAAATCACACTAAAAAGAACATTCCATAGCTGCTTTATCGGTGAATAAAAAAATTACTGTAAACCTTAAAAAGAAATGTGATTTCTAACTGCGATTTCTGTCGAGCTGTTGTTAAAACTTAACCTTCTCTATCTGGCTTTTGAATCATTCTCTCTCATTTGTAAGATAAAAAGGTTACTGGTATCCTTGTTTGTATCATCAAAATCATGTGATAGATTGTGATAAGATGCTAACAAGAGATCAGTTGATGACAAACCAAAAAGAGTCATTTCCCATTTAACTTAAAACCTTAGGTAGCTTTGTCTTTTCCACTTAAATGGTATTCAAAACTCACGCTTTTACAAATACAGCTAAAAAACTCATACTTATATGAAAAATGGGGAGTATTTTTCAAGTATTACCACTAATTAACTCATGAAGTACAACTGCCACAAGAAATGCATATAATAACGCAAAATACATCAACACAAATTTGGTCCAACAATTCTCTCACGCTCTCTACATTCTGAATGTATAGCAGATCTGGTAAATAGTGCGTCTGACAAACTGGTACATCATCCTAAACTTTAACACATGTTCCACATCTACATCCAAATCCATTTGTTCTAGCAGACAAGAGACAGGGGGGAGTTCCTCATTCAGTTAGACTAGGGGATTTAGAACTCGAAAAGCCTCCTTTGTTAGACCGTAGTAGACGGCTTTGCTGCTATTGTATGTTATGAAGTTCCACCCGAAAGCAGAACCCCCAACAATGTACGTTCCTTGTACCTGACTATCTGGAGGCGAGACAGATGTAACATCGTCCACCAAAGGATTGTCAGCATCTTGTTGATGCTCCTCTGCTTTCTTGGCATCACCAACGTCACCGTTGCTACATTTTTTCAGCTTAGCAGAGTTTTCTGTCATTTCTTGGTATAGTTCCATCAGAAGCTTCATCCCTGAAGAGCATATTTCAGATGATCATGAGATCCACTGTAGAACAGAATAAAAATCTGCATTTTTTGTCATTGCATGAATACAAAGATAGATGAGGTCTCTTTAGCAATGTAGCATGTTTTGGGCAAGCTTAATGAAGAAAATAAAAAAAGCGTTAGCACTAGACTGGAATAAGGCATATAGAGGCAGAAGTTATGCTAGAAAAATGAATTTTGTGATATTACAGAAATACGCTCTAACAAGTATTAAGATAACTGAACTTTAAAATGATTAGGAAGTAAGATCGTGGTCCTGACCTGAAGGAAAAAAAACTCTTTCATGTGCAAGTTGAATAAATCAATGCAAGGATGCCAAAAAATGGAAGGGGTCAACTTGGTTAAATAAAAGCCAATCAAGATGATAAGTGTTGTCAATCAGTCCACCCACTGAAAAGAGAACCATAGAGAATCTGTGGAAGACAAACCATACCTTGACGGATATCATCGGCTGCTTTGCAATTTCGAAAGTCAGGGGTCTTGAGCACCTGCAAGATTGCAAGCATCACAAAATTATCAGACAATGCACTTAATTAACTCACACTCTACAAGAACATTTAGAGATATCACTAGTAATGGAGTTAAATAGCTTAATTAGCAACAAACTTAATGTGCACTTCTTATTTCTTAATTTGAAATGCTGCAAAGCATAGCCAGCATATTTTCTATTAAGTTGTGATCATCAGAACTTTGACTTCAAAGCTTTTTTTCTCATATAACAAGCAGTTACCATATCACTTGGAAGTTGGAACTACTGCAGTAATATTGACCAGAGAAAATGGCTGAATGGAATAATCGCCCTATTGACAGCAACTTCAGAATTTTCAAACTCCAATAAAATTTAATGAACCAACAATTTGGTGGCATACTCATACCTAGAGATTAGAGAGCACATTACCATATAACCGAGTTTATTCATACGAATTGCTGTAATGCTCACGCATAAAGATAAAACTCTCAAACATGCACCTCTTCAAAAGCTTACGAAACTTCAGCAAAAGAAGCCATGCCAAAAGAAAAAACATACTTGCCGAAAAATTAGTTTTACTGATCAGCCTGTTCCCAAAGCACCGAGGCATTGCAGACAACAAACACTATTGTATATTTATCTGGAAAAGGAAAATGAAAATAAAATGGAGTTCCTACATTCTGGTAGTGTTCTTCAGAGTTCAGTGATCCCTTTGATTAATGTAATATCACTTGTCTACTCATTCAAGAAGATAAAGCTCCAACTCTCCAAAGACATAATTTTTTTAACTTTGCATGAAAATTGAGAACTTCAATTCAACTAAAACGCCCTTTCTGGTATTTCGCAGAAAATACATTTAATAGTCAATTAATTAATAGGCATAATGCTGAGAAAATAAACACCAAAACAAAATTCAATACTGAGAATTTACTCTAAGCAACAAATCCTAGCTCAATGAATTAATAAACGCGGAAAATTGAAACTTAAAAAGGAATCATAGTATATCGAGCTACGCAGGAACTAATTAGTGAAGCTATTATGCTAATTCCCCCTTTAATAATTGGGTTATAGACAAAAGATTCTGCAATAATAGAGAAGGCGCAAGAAAGCTAGAGGACGGGTAAAAAAATCGCAACAGAATTCTTTTAACTGACGTAAAAACAAAAGAGAAATTCGCCGGAAAAATCGCACCTCAATGAAATGGGGGCGAAGGTCTTTGAGAAGCCCTCGCATCTTGTAGTAGGGAGAATCCTGAATCTCATGTTGAAGATGTCTCTTTCTGCTCTGAGGCACGGGTTTGGCTTCCTCCATTGAAGCTCCCTGTTTCTCTCACTCAGTAGACGTCCCTCCCTACCGAGATAAAATTGGGAATTTTGCCGAAACTTCACATTAACCCTCTAAAATATATTTAATCCCAAATTCGACCAGTACATAATTATTCACAAATAAAAGGTTCCTCTTTTTAATTTATAAATTTTTATGTGAGATTCGTATGTCAAATAAACTCATCAATGATTTATTTAGTTTTAAGCAAAACAAATTAGTTCTGTCAACCGAAGATAATTCTTTGGTAGCCCAAAGCCAGTAATAGTATAATGCCCTCTCTCGATAATTATGTCTGTAAAATTGGACAGTCAAGTTGGAAAAAAAGTGAAATTTGTGTTTAGGGAAAATGGATACACTTTGTTGTGCATTTGCTAAAAAAATAGATTTTGCTAAATGTCTGAGCCCGGGTTCGAACCGGGGACCTCTAGTGTGTGAGACTAGCGTGATAACCGACTACACCACCCAGACTATATGACATGCTCAACTACATGTCTCTTTTATACTTTATCCCATTTACAATCACACATTTCCTAAATTTGAAACAAACCTTATTCCCTCTCCACTTAACTCACAAATAACACAACATAAAATCTCATGTCGAAAAACAAATGTGAAGCTTCACATTTAGTTAGATTGGAAGGAGTACTAAATATATAAAAATAAATTGTAGATTCCATGCAACCCTAACATCAAAGTTATAAGTAAGCTAAATGAAGTCTGCCACAGTTTTCAGCTTATTACAAGGAAACAGAATTGTCACAGAGTGCACTTAGCCACTAAAAAGCTTCTAAAACACTTCTGGTTTTCCTCTACACTATCAACTTTTAAGTGTATATATATGAATAATTACAGAGAGTGAAGGCATTGATATCCCAGTCTTAAGAACAAATTCAACACCAGCAGAAATGGTGTTTCTGAAATAACACAGCATGAAATATGCACATTGTAGAGGCCTCCCTTTTACAAGACACCACAGCTACAGCAGTTACCTATGGCCTTCTGTTGCATGTCCTCTTGGATGATCTCCAGCTGCATGATGATTTCTTCGAAACTGGGTCGTTGCTCTGGATTCTTGTGCCAACAATCTTGTAGGAGCCTGCGGTTATGAGCAACATTTTCTAATAGGGGTTCACTTACACTTTCCGTTTCAGGCTTGGGACTCTAATAATTTTATGCTCTGTGTTTATGAATCAACTCACCCTTTAATTGGCTCAGGATAGACAACGGAAGGTAGATATGGGCGTTCGTCTTCATATGCGCGTTTATCTGCCAATTTTTCAGGTTCTTCTTCCCTGTTTGATGGCCCTCCTTGGAACATCTATAGACAAATGTTATCGGGTTGATAAATTTTTTGGTTCTAGATTGAGAAATGCAATGAAAATTTAGTTATATTATGATATGAAGTCAAATTACCTCATGGACTATTAGAGCATAGGAGAAAACATCGACACTTTTACCATACGCCTCCCTGCGGAATACTTCTGGAGCCATGTAGCGGTCTGATAAAATATCACAAGCATTTTATAACAATTTTTTGCAAATTGGTTGAATCTACTAATCTCTTTGCTCAAGTAAAAAGATGGTACATGATCCAGTTCCGCCAGTCATTTTGTAGCCAAAATCTCTTCCGTGTGCAATTTTGCTCAATCCAAAATCTGTGACTTTAAGACGCCCCGCCTCATTCTGCAAAACGTTTCTGCAAGAAGTGATGTAACTCGAAAATCATGTCTGCTGCAAGTTGAAGGAAAGCCATTGCGAAAGCCAAATTGAATCTAGTTGTACCTCGGTGTTAAATCTCGGTGGATTATGGCGTGTGGCTTATGTTGATGCAGATAATTCATACCTCTGAAAAAAATACAAGAAACGGAAATCAACCCAACCCTAAATGGACATGGCCAATATGTACTAGTATAATTTTGCGATGTAGTTTGGGTCGGTAATGTGTACCTTGCTATATCCAAAGCATATGCCACTGCAGTTAGTGAGTCGAGTTTTCCTTTCCTTCTCAGTATATCGTATAGACTTCCCTAAAATTTCCACTTACGTAAGCATTAAGGAACACACGTCCAAGAACTGTCGCGAGTACTGAGAAGGACTTACATTTCGTAGGTACTCGGTGAGGAACACTAGGCGACCTTCAGGTTGCTTCAAAACACCAAGAAACTGCACTATGTTAGGGTGACGCAGTTTTGCCCACAACGTGAATTCCTTTAGAAAGTTGTCCCTGGAGCAAAGAGCAGACAAAATTTAAAAGATATAATCAAGGATATATAAAAGTTGCCCACATCTCATATTTATGAGTGAATCATAACATTCAACACCGTCCACAGTCCACTTCATTCTTAAAGAAACATCTCTATTATATTACACATATTGATCCAAAAAATTTGGACAAATATCACAAGAACTCACTTCACTGTTTTATTTGAAGCAATGGAAGAGCGGATTGTTTTTGCAGCAACTTCTGTACCACGCCACTTGACTAAGTAAACTTCACCATAAGCGCCCTGGCGTTAATTGAGAGCACACACAACACTTAACAGGTCATTTTAAAAGGAAACTAGATAGCCAAGTATGTGGTGAAAACTTCAATCCTGCTAGGGGGTAACTTTTGGGTGGAGAAAGGGGAGAAAAAAATACAATAAACTTATGATAAATTTGAATGGATCCTCAGGAGGTTGAATCGGTGATCAGGTAAGAGAAATTACTTCACCAATGAGAGTCTTTCCATCCCAGTCGACCTCAGCTGAATCAATTTCCAAACATGGACTTTGAGAATCGACCAAATTCTGTAACAAGCAAGTTGAAGTGAGACCCTTTCTACTGTTTAACCAGAGTGAAACAGTTATTCTTCTGTGCAAATTTTAGCAGAGTTGATTAACAACAATGACAAAGTAGACTTTCACCCCATGACATGGGAGGGGCTATTAAAATCATAGCTCACTATGTTGACAAAGAGCTGCTGGAAAATCTCAGTAGTACAATCAGGTAAAGGTCAATTTTTATTTTATTATTAGAACCAGATCCTGACAAGGAGCTACTGAAGAAATATACCGGATCATTTCCCCCATTGGCCTCGAGAATTTCGCAAATATCAGGATGGCCAGATCTACGAGCATCAGAGAGTGGCTGCAAGGTATTCCAATACTTGATTCGTTTAGTATTCCTATAATTTTTTACAGTTGAATTTTTTGAAAACAAATAAAACAATGATTTAACATAAAGACGGGATTGATAACATAATAGAAAGTATTGCAACATTATACTAGTATAATGCAATTTACTGGATATGAAACTTTACTGTAGGAATGTGAGGTTTGCACTCACAGTTCGACCCCAGCGATCCAAGGAGTTGATGTCAGCTCCTTTCTCAAGAAGGAGAACAACTACTTCTGTGCAACCCTCGCACGATGCCAAATGAAGAGCTGTTCTCCTGTCATAGTCAGCCAGATTGGCACTTACACCTTTCGCAAGCTCCTCCATCACACCGGCTTTATCACCCTTACTCGAACAAAAGAGAAGGCGATATGGACCCCTCCACTCGTTCCTTTGAGATGGCATCAGTTGCTGGGGCAAAAATGATTGAAGAAAACAAAACCTTCAGTTTATTTTTCCCCAAAATAGAAATCTCGAAATATTGCCAAGTGATACCTTACAAGGATATTCATATACTAATACAAATACAAACTATGGTTTGATATGCCTCTTTCTTGAAGATTTTCATCTATTTATCCATTCTGATATCACAATATACATATTGCAAAGTGTATTACCTTAGTAAGAGATGATTCAAGACTATGGTTTTCCATATGTGCGAGAGAAACAGAGTCAAAGAGACAATTCCACAAACAGTTGGTGGAACAACTTGAAAGATGCGAAGCATTGCTTAATAGAGTTGATCATGACTGACTGTAGCGCGCAGGTACAGTCCAAAGAGTCGCAGTCAGAGATCGGCTTATCCAAGGGACAAGTTCGTGATTGCTTTTGGCTGCAATGAATTCCAACTGTAAAACAAATCAGGAAACTTTGGATTCATCGTCGTTGACTGTTTTGTGAAAATGGGGAAAACGACGACTAATTGGAGGAAAATTCCTATCTTCTTTTGGGAAAATCGGGTTTATGGGGGAGTTCACACTAAAGATTACGTAAATGTACCCATTTTGTTATCTATTCCATAAATGGGAAAAACGCCAACCACATTGGCGTTACTATTTATAAATACGCCAACACCATTGGCGTTTTATTATCGCGTCATATTTTAGGTGTATTTTCACAAAATACAGCCATTTAAAAACGCCAACTTAATTGGCGTGTTTTAGGATAAAACGCCAATATAGTTGGCGTGTTTACTTATTAAAACGCCATTGAAGTTGGCGTATTTACTATAGAAACGCCAATAAGGATGGCGTGTTAAACTTAAAAACGCCATTCCGGTCGGCGTGTTTCTGTTGAACCATATACTTATCAGATCTCCCCCAACATCGCGACCCTAAACACTTTCCCTCCCCAAAACGTGAAAACCCTTCCCAAGGCAGAAAAACCTTTCTCTCGGGTCGACCCGGTGGTGGATTTAAGCGTGGATATTTTGAATTTGGCTAATTCTTCCAAACATTAGTCCTTCTAATCGGTTAGTATATCAAATTTTAGACTCATTCTTCTAAACATTAGTCTTCCAATATTTGATTGATTGTTGTGATAATATATATTGTAGTGTAATTAATATAATAGTTTGACCAATTGTTATGGGCACACTAATATTTTGATGGATTATTATGATAGTATATATTTTAATAGAAATATTTTGATGGATTGTTGTGACCTAATTTTGTTACCAATATTTAATGGATTGTTATGATAATATATATTGTAGTGTATTTAATAGAATTATTTTGTCAAGTGTTTGGCTGACTCTACATAATGATGAATGTAAAAATAATACATATTTATTTGTGTTTTACATTATTGCAGATAGTATGACGTGGTGTGTCAATTTAATTGGGGTGGAAAGATAATTCCCGGAGCAGTTATTTCGTATGATCCTCCTTTTGCTAAAGGATTCATTATGTTGGATGAAACAATTTCGTACGATGAGCTTGTGGAAAAAATTTGTGAAAGGATGGGGATAAGCATATATGAAAACAATATTCAAATAATATGGAAACGTACTATATGCTTTGGATCCGGAGTCACGTTTATAGGTGTTCAACTAGAAGAAGTATGCATGCAACTAATGTTTAGTGAGAGTATGGTTATTAGAGGTGTAATTGAATTATATGTTGAGTATTCGGCAATTACTCAACATCATAGTCATCATGTCATAAGTTATGATGCTGGTACATCTACGAGAGCCCAAGAACCATATTTTGCTGCAACACAAGATTTTGATGTTGGTACGTCTACGAGAGCCCAAGAACCATATTTTGCTGCAACACAAGATTTTGATGTTGGTACGTCTACAAGAGCCCAAGAACCATATTTAGCTGCAACACAAGATTTTGAAGCTGGAGGCGTGTATTTAGGGGAACGTGACAATTGTGATGTGGTTGAGGACATAATAGGTCCTGATAAAGCCGACTTTCTTGATCCACAATCACCTTATTATTCTGAAGATTCCGACACGGTTAGTACAGACTCAGATGGTGATCCATCGGATGATGAACAATTTGTTGCTTCAAGACCATCCATTCCACTTGGAGAAACAGCAGTTGGAGAAACATCAGTTGGTGGAAGGGCAGTTGGAGGAAGAGTAGTTCCACAGTTCCCACAGCCTGGAATCAACTACTTTCGCACCTTACCAGGTCCATATGATAGTTTTGATCCCAAAAACTTTGAGCGTGATGATCCCAGTGTGCATTATTGGAGTGAAAAAGATCCTACCAATGTCGGTTTGCATACTAAATTTAGAACGAAGTTGGAATTGAAGGCAGCTGTGACTCATTGGCATTTGGAAAAAATCCGACAATATACAGTTGTTGAAAGTAAAGGAAAGAGATGGCATGCAGTTTGTAAGTGGCCACAAGGAAATCCGAAAGATACGTCATTACCTAAATGTTTGTGGGAGTGCCGAGCAACACTGAGGAAGCATGATGAACACTGGCAAATTAGAGTGTTCAGCACTGCTCATACTTGCATGGGGGATCGTAACTATAATGGCCACGCTAATATTTCGTCGGGTATGATAGCGTTGAGTGTTCGCCATCAGATAGAAAACGATCCTTGCTACAAGGTAAAAGCAATTGTGGCGGATATTGAAAATAGATTTCATGTCAAAGTTAGTTACAAGAAAGCATGGTATGCTCGGAGGACAGCGATTGAGCTTGTATACGGTGGATGGGAGTGGTCGTTCAAAGTTTTACCAGCTTATTTGAATGAAGTGCAAAGACAAAATCCTGGCACAATTGTGGAATGGATGCACGATGACATATTAAGCAATGGTATAAACAAGGTATTCAAGTACGTATTCTGGGCTTTTGGACCAGCTGTGGAGGCTTTTCAACTATGCAAACCAGTTTTAACGGTTGATGGAACTCATCTACGTGGACGATATCGAGGTAAAATTCTTATTGCCGTTGGATTTGATGCTAATAAGAAATGTTTGCCTGTTGCATATGCCATTGTTGATGAGGAAACCAAAGAAAGTTGGAATTGGTTTATGGAACGCATTAGACTTCATGTAGCAAAGCATGAAATATGTGTCATATCTGATAGGCATGTGGGAATCATAGATGCAATGAATTCTCCCATATGGAAAGAAGAACCCAATGTGGGTCATCACAGATTTTGCTTGGTACATGTTAGAAAGAATGTTTTGCAGAATCACAAAGGTATCATGGTCAAAAGACTTGTTTGGAAAATTGGTATTGCTACCAAGAAGCGTAAGTTTAAGATCAGACGTCGTTCACAAACGTCGTTTGCTTGGCGTTTTTAAATAACACGCCAACGGGAATGGCGTCTTAATTAAAAACGCCAACGGGAATGGCGTGTTTGTTCAGAATGTCCGCATTCGTTATAGAAAAAACGGGCAAAATATAAACTAACTTAAAAACGCCATTCCTGTTGGCGTTTTTAATGAACACGCCAACTGGACTGGCGTGTTTGTTCAGAACCGTCGTGAAAAAAACTAGCAAAATTTCTTCTAACTTATAAACGCCAATAGCATTGGCGTTTTTCACAAAGACTTACATTCACAAAAACGCCAATATCTCTTTGTTTGCCTGTTTTCATTTTCATTTCTACTAGGAAATAATAATTCAGACATCCAAAGACTTAATCATAAAGACTTAAAATCAATGAGTTCAAATCAAATGAAAAAACATCAATATCAAATTACACTAATATCAAGAGTTCAAATTAGTTCAATCGTCACGATGTTTCCGCATAAACAGACGTCGTATCCCCTTCCCAATATTGGATGTAGATCTAGGGATCCTTGAGGGAGGAGTATCTTCAACAACAGCGTTCTCAAGATCCTCCTGCACAGACGACCGCGGTGGAGAAGCGGGGACATCACTGAGGCCAATATCTTCTCCGGTACCACCGGTATGGCTAATAGAATGACGGCCTCGAAGTGCAGAGCTCGGTGGAGGTGGGTCCTCAAAATCGTCATCGGAGTTGTGTACGAACTGAGATGACGACTCTCCGCGGACGGTTTTCTGCTTGGTTCGTCGTTTTGCCTTTTGCCTTATGGGTACGTCCACGTCCATTGCAGAGCGCTGCGAAGGAGGGTAGTCCATCAGCTGAGGCTCCCCGGATATCTGCAGTCCTTCTTCAACCATCCTCGAAATGGTTTCCATATCCGGACAGAAATGTCCTGTCGCAGCTCGGCCACTTAGAAAGTGGCGTATTTTGTGAAGCGTCTCCACCTACAATTTTTCAAAGTTAAGTACATATCATAATATGAATTTGAATAAGTAATCAGGGTTTAGTTAAGTATAAATAATGTACCGTAAAGTTATGAGAAGATGCCGTTTCGTGGAATCCCTCTTCAGCATGCACGCCGGGTTTGGTTAAATACACCACAGTGATCTGGCGAAACCAATTCATATATTCTTCCGTTGCAACAGGCTCAGTACTGTCCTCCAGATCAGTCCATATCGTAAAGTGCCTGTTGTCCCACTCCTGTATATAATTGGCGTGCCATTGAACCCAATTCCGACCAGCTTTTCCACGACGATCTTGTTTCAAAAAATCAGAACCGTGGAACCGGGGGAGATCCGGGATATACGGTTGGACAATCCCGAATTGGCGCAACACTCGGTGTGGCAGGTGTGGCTCAGCCAGATTCCAACAAATAAGCGTTGTTATCGACATCCATATAGGACGACCGGCATCACAACTTTCCGGCAACTCCCGGTGGAGATAAGGCATCCAAATAAACTACATGTGATACAAATTTTTCAAAATAATTTCCATAAAAACAAAAATCAAAAAACCAAAAACATTTTATAAATATATGAAGTACCTGATTAGGATGCATCATGGAGAACTGATCTCGGAAATTTTCAATACAATGTCCGGGTGCTTTTACATATGACGCCGGGCCGTTCTATCTAAAAAATTTAAATTATGAGCGAAGAACACAAAAATTGATGAACATTAAGTTTCAAAAATGAATAAATGAACAACTTACGCGCTTGCGCATGGTAGATAGTCTGTATGCACGGGATCTAGCATCCTAGGTCTAATATTTGGGATTCTCTCCCAAGCCCAAAGTTGTAATAGAGTTAAGGCTCCCCCTACATCCGTCCTCTTAGCAACGGACACTTCACACAAATTGTGGTACAAGCAAGCAAGCGTCGCCCCACCCCAGCTATATGTAGAACACCGTTCTATATCCATGAAAAAGTGTAGGTAGAAGAACGGAATTTTATTTCCGGAGGCGTTGGGGATCATCAGACCACCAAGTAATAGCAGACAATATATACGAGCCCGCTGAGTATATATGTACTGTTCGTGGTCACCAGACAGCTCAATCCTCAATTGGCGCGATAAGCTCGTCTGCTTAAAAGCCATTTCCTTCAACTCAGATGCGTCCGGTATGAATCCTAGAAAATCCAAACACCTGTCCATCCAATGTCCCGCTTCCGTCGGGGGGATGTAAGCTGTCAGAGCCTCTCCATCAACTTTCAGGCCCCATAAGACCTCGACGTCTTCCAGTGTCACAGTCGCTTCACCGACTGGAAAGTGAAACGTGTGAGTCTCTGGCCTCCAACGTTCAATCAGAGCTGTGATAAGATGGTGGTCAATGTCTTTTGGTTTACCACACCTTAATATACCCCCAAACCCCATCTGGTCCACTATTGCCAAGACATATTGATTGATGGGAACATCCCAAATTATTCCTTCATATCGTCGGCAACGTACATATTCGGATTGAACTCCTGCCCATATATTGTTAGAGACGTGTTGTCTCTGAAAATATAATACAGATGGATCCGCAGGACCACATGCAAGCCGACGACGAGAGGTTGAAGATGATGCCATAATTTACCTACATAATCCAAATTCAACAATAACCAACCATAACATTTAATCCAAATTCATAATCCAAATTCAACAATAACCAACCATAAACCATTTCAATAATTAGATACAATTTAATCCAATATCATAAAATTGAACACCAACATCAAATAATTCACTTACACAACATTGCACATTCAAAATCATAAACCAATTCACCTACACAAAATTAACAATTTCAATTAACAATTCGCCCAACCTACCAATTTCAATTTTGCCTAACCTAACATTTTCAATTTGTCCAATTTCAATTTGACAAACCTAACAATATAAACAAATTTAACAATCTAAACTAATCAACATACATCAACCAAAACCCACATAAACCAAAACAATTTGCCCAATTTTTTAGCTATAACAACCCTAGGGTTTAGGTTTATAATCAAATTTATACACAAATTAACTTAAACCCAAACAATCCAACATAATAATCAACAATAATATCATTCAACCAATCTAAAATGCATAATATTTCTACTCAATTCACAACCCATTACAAACCCTAGCTATCCACCAATTACTCTAATAATGTAAAAGGTAAGCATACTAACCGAATAAAATAGATGAATTTGGGGGAGAATAGCACCGATTGATGAATGTAGGCCGAAATCGCGGAGAGGATGCGCGCCGCTGGAGAAATCGCGAAGGGTGTGTATGGTGAGATTTTCGCGATTTGGGGGAGGAACGCCTGCTATATGACCCTGAGTAAACACGCCACTCAGGTTGGCGTTTCTAATGATTTAGTAAATACGCCAATCATGTTGGCGTCTTTTAGGAAAACGCCAATATGTTCGTCGTTTCAACAACGATAACACGCCAATTACAAAGGCGTTTTTTATTTATACACGCCAACCAAGTTGGCGTGTTTTATCGTAATTGCAATCGGAGAGAATACGCCCAAAATACGACACAAGTAGAAAACGCCAACTTCGTTGGCGTTTTTACCTTAAAACACGCCATTACTATTGGCGTTTTTACTTAAACACACGCCAATGTGGTTGGCGTTTTTCCCATTTATGGAATAGATAACAAAATGGGTACATTTACGTAATCTTTAGTGTAAACACCCCCATAAACCCGATTTTCCCTCTTCTTTTTCCCCAAGGGTTGCTGCGATTGGAGTTTTTGCTAATTGCTATCTCTGCCATGAATAATTCATGAAGAATAGTAACATTTTTCATGCATGAAACCTCGAGGATATTTATCAAACACAGATGATTTTTGAACACAACATTTGCATTTACTTCTTCACACACCTTCGTATTCTCAACGAAGGTTCAACAAACTTTTTTTCCGTACATGCTTATTCGAAATTATCCTACTAAGTTGAGTTTCCATGTTGTCCCTTTCCACGACGATGATCGTGTTCAACTTTCATAATTTGAGTTATTTTTTGAGGTACTGTAAAACCCTAAATTTCATGTTTTTAAAATTAATGGTATGAGTTTACGCATATGGAAATTCAAGCGAAATAGCTTTACGTAAAAATTAGGCTAAACAAAGTGTTACAACAGGTTTAGGGAATATTGTTTCACTCTTTCTTATTGATTGAAGTAAACATTTACACGCCTCTTTATAGACTCAATAATACAACTACGGTAAGTTCATTACCCTAACCTAATCTTCTATATAAGGCAAGAATCAATTATTAATTCTCCATTGATTTTGATTGTAGGAAATCGGCCTCTTGATTCTCGGTAATCTTTCCTTCCAACACTCCCCTTCAAGTTAAGTGATGGGGTCACCAATACTTAACTTGTCCAATACACCTTGAAAAGAGTGCGAACTTACTGCATTTGTCAAGATATCCGCCAGTTGATCCTCTGACTTAACATAAGGCAATACTACCACCTTTGCATTAATTGTGTCCTTTATGAAGTGTCGGCCTACCTCCACATGTTTGGTTCTGTCATGTTGCACTGGATTTTCCGAGATACTAATGGCAGCTTTATTATCACACAATAACCGGCACGGCTGGGTTGATTTGAGATCAAGTTCGGTCATGAGCCTTCTAAGCCATAATATTTCTGTCAGTCCACTCTTAATACCTCGAAATTCTGCTTCAGCACTCGATAAGGCTACCACCTTTTGCTTCTTACTTCTCCATATCACCAAGTTACCTCCAACAAAGGTAAAGTACCTCGTGGTTGACTTTCTGTCATTTGGGTTCCCTGCCCAATCTGCATCCGTATAACCATGTATTTCTAGATGCCCGTGTTTCTTAAACAGTACTCCATGGCCTGGTGTACCCTTCAAGTACCGTACTATTCTCAACACTGTCTCCCAGTGCTCTTCTTATGGTACATGCATAAACTGACTTACGACTCCAACGAAATAAGCGAGATCTGGCCTGGTGTGGGATAGATAGATGAGTTTCCCGATCAATCGTTGATATCTCCCTCGGTCAGCGAGTTTGGCTCCTTCACGAATTTGCAGACCGTGATTCTGGACAATCGGAGTATCTGCTGGCTTGCAGTCTATCATCCCCGTTTCTGCTAGAATATCATGTACGTATTTCCTCTGATTGATAAAGATCCCCTGCTTTGATCTAAGCACTTCTATTCCCAAGAAATACTTCAAGTGGCCAAGATCCTTCATTTCAAATTCCTTGGACAGATTCTTCTTCAGCTGATCTATTTCATCTTCATCTTCACCGGTGATAATCATATCAACAACATAAATAATGAGACATGTAATCTTACCATCCCTCTTCTTGAGGAACATGGTGTGGTCTGAATTGCTCTGGCGGTAGTCGTATTTCTTCATTACCTCAGTAAACCTCCCAAACCATGCTCTAGGGGATTGTTTGAGGCCATACATCGTCTTTTTGAGCTTGCAGACGTCTCCATTCTGAAAGTCTCTAGTGAACCCATACGGAGGAACCATATATACGGGTTTAGTCAGTTCTCCATGCAGGAAGGCATTTGTCACGTCGAACTGATGTAGGGGCCAATCACGTTTAGCTGCTATCGAAAATAACACTCTCACTGTGTTGATCTTAGCCACTGGTGAGAATGTTTCTGCATAATCGATGTCGTAAGTCTGAGTATACCCTTTTGCCACTAATCTCACCTTGTATCGGTCATTACATCCACCGGGTCTCCTTTTGATTGTAAACACCCATCTACAACCGACGGTAGCAGCCCCTTTTGGTAGTTCGCTAACTTCCCAAATCTTATTCTTCAATAAAGCATCCATCTCTACAAACATCGCTTCTCTCCAATGTTTGACTTTCATTGCTTCCTCGGCTGTATAAGGAATTTCTTCTTCCTCGTAGAGAGTTGCTTCAAATGCTCTAGCCGTCTTGGTTAGGTTCCCTTTCACAAAGTTTGCCACAGCGTACTGGCTTTTCTCCCGATCTTTTCGGGTGAGAATCTCTTCAGTGGTATTCCACGAGTGCTTCGTGGTGGAAGTATATATCGACCTGTGCTCTCATCCAGGGCCGTGTCTATAGTTTCTGCATCAGAAGGATCAGTAGAATGGAGACTTTCTTGAGGTGAGTCGGGAATTACCTCAGATGCCTCGGATATCGGCTGAGGAGAGATACTAGGACGCGGTTGAGAAGGCTCTATCGTGATTGAGACCTGCTCGGCGACAGTGCTAACCTTTTCTGTTGGGTCCTCGTTGGAGAGATTTGACCCAGGCACAAACCAACTTAGGTAGTTAACTGTGTTGTGTGACTCACTCTCTCCCTGACTACTAAGGTGGGTGTGGTAATAGAACTCGTTTTCCAAAAAATTACAATTTATTGTGGTTACTACCCGTTTTGTAGTTGGGTCATACCATCTATACCCCTTTTGGTTAATCCCGTAACCCACAAAGACACACTTGGTAGCACAGGGTGACAATTTTGTTCTTTCATGTTTTGGGACATGGACATAGACGATACATCCGAAGACTCCGGGTTGGAGGTTAAGGTGTTTAGGTATTTTGGTGAGTTTGGAGAGTGTATCGAGAGGAGTTTTTTTGCTTAGGATTTTAGTGGGAAGTCTGTTTACGAGGTAGATGGAGGTAGCAACAGCTTCGGGCCAGAAATGGGTAGGGACTTTAGAGTCAAACATCAAGGCTCAGGTGATTTCGAGGATGGTTCTGTTTTTCCTTTCTGCTACCCCATTTTGTTCTGGTGTATAAGGGCACGAGGTTTGATGGATCAGGTCTTTTTCGGTAAAGAAGTTTGTCTTTCTTTGGTTTACAAATTCTCTCCCATTGTCGGATCGAAGGGTCTTTATAGTGGTTTGGAACTAGGTTTGGATAAGGTTAAAGAAAATAATGAATTTGTCAATTATTTCAGACTTTTGTTTCATAAAGTATATCCATGTCATCCTAGTGCAATCATCCACAAAAATCACAAAATATTTCAAACCATTTCCCCCAATAATAGGTGTAGGCCCCCCCCCCCACATCAGCATGAACAAGGGAAAAAATAGAATTCATACGGGTATTCGTAGACTTAAATGATTGTCTGTGGCTCTTGGCCAAAACGCAATTCTCACATGAAAAATCTTTTGGAATAGAGAGTTTAGGAAAAAGTAAACTAAAATAACAAAGGGAAGGGTGTCCCAGTCGTTGGTGCCAAAGCCAAATCTCTCGTTTCGTGGTCCTGTGAGCCAGCATCACACTGCCTTGGTGAGCTATCTCGTCTACATAATAGAGTCATTGGCTCTCAGTGCCACGCCCAAGTATCTTCCTCGTCCGAATATCCTGCAAAATACAGAAGTCGGGGTGCATTAGCAGGGTGCAATTCAACTCTTTTGTTACATGGCTTATAGACATCAATCTCTGGGACAAAGTAGGAACATAAAGACAGTTCGACAATCTTAGGGTTGGGGAAATTTCAATAGTGCCCGCCCCAGCCACGGTAATTAATTCCCCACTCGCGGTTTGTATATAAGTCTTAGTAATATCACTAAAACTACAAAATCATCTTTATTTGGAGTCATAGTGTCGGTGGCTCCACAATCAAATATCCAACCCTTTTTTTCACCCCCATTATCCCTCTTTACGGTAAATGCAGCGGAAATATGGTCCAAAGGCTCAAATTTATTCTTAAATGGGATGGGGCTAAATTTCACATTTTTCAAACAATCAGGGGGTTTTTCACAATAATTCAAAAACTGGGGTTTATCGTGTAATTTATCACAAGTTAGGTGGTTGTTATGCAATATATGGGGTCGTCGACCTAATTTCAACAAGTTTGGGGGGTCATTTTGTAAATACTCAGAAATTGGAGGTATATAAGGAAATTTAGGGTTAGGGTTTTTAACCCCTAACCCATTCCGACTCCCCGTCTTTCCCGCGAAATTGCCGGCACCGATCACTCCACCACCGTTCCCACCTCCGCTGGGGGCCTCCGATTCCTCCTTCTGCTTCCCCCGACTGGTCGCCATGTCCCAATTTCCAGTCGGTATCTTCGCCGCCTCATTTCCGACGGAAATTCCAACCGCCATTCGCACTTTCGCCGTCTGCCGCTCCTCCCACCATTCGGGATACCCGTGCAATTGAAAGCACGTTTCTTGGGTGTGTTTTTGCATCCCACAGTGGGAACACCAAAGTTTGGATTTGTCTGCCGGTTTGTTCCCCGGGCGGTGAGCGGTGGTGGTTTGACGTGGGGCTACATTTCGATATCCCTGTCGTTGTCCTTGCGCCGCCAGTCCATGTCCGATTCCTTGTGAGTCCCCTCCGTCGTGACTATGGGTGATTGTGTTTGGGGATTCCGGTGGCCCTAGTCGCCGTCGGGCCGCCTCCTTTTTAACCCACCCATAGGCGGTTTCCAGCGGTGGTGGCGTCACTTATTTGAGGATATCTCGCCGGACTCCTTCGTGTTCTTCATTCAGTCCCGCTAGGAATCGGAGTAGCCTCTTGGTGTTGGTGTAGACTCTGAATTGGTTTACTCCCTTCTCGCAGCAGTCGACCGGTTACTTCTGGCATCGGTCGATATTGATCCACATTCCGTGAATTTTTCGGTAGTATGTTTCCAGGTCCATATTCCCATGTTTAATGGTATTTGCTTTGTCTTCTAGGTCATACACGAGGTAGAGGTCGGCCTCACTCTCGTATGTGGTGGCTAGGCTATCCCATATCGCCTTGGCCAATTGATGGTGGACGAAATCTGCAATAATATCATGTTCGATACTATCCACAATCCAAGAAAAGACGATTAAATCCGTCTCTTCCCAATCGTCATAATCCTTGCTTCCTGGCAGTGGTGGAGCCGGTTTTCCGGTTATGTGGGAGTAGCCTCCCCTACTCCCTATCGCGACATTCATCAGCCGCGACCACAACGGGTAATTCCCTCCGTTGAGTTTGAACGCGACCGTAACGTTCTTACTCGCTCGTATTTTACTGCTTGATGATTTTGATTATGTTGGTTTCTCATCGTCTGGCATTTTTGGTTACTGATTTGAATTGGTTTGTTCACTGGTTTCTTTGTTGATTTGGCCGAGATTGGTATAGGATGGGGCTGTGATGATCGAAAAATCTGAGCCCTAGTTTAGTTCTGGCTCGGATGCCATGTTAAAACAGGTTTAGGGAATATTGTTTCACTCTTTCTCATTGATTGGAGTACACATTTATACGCCTCTTTATAGGCTAAATAATACAACTTAAGGTAAGTTCATTACCCTATCCTAATCTTCTATACAAAGCAAGAATCAATTACTAATTCTCCATTGATTTTGATTGTAGGAAATCGGCCTCTTGATTCTCGGTAATCTTTCCTTCCAACACAAAGAAAAGGCTTTCACCGTAAAAAGAATCAAAGAAACAATGGAATTTTGAATATTCATGGAGCATATGCTCTCTCCATTCTCCAATCTCTATATTTTCTGTTTTGTTTTCTGAATCTTTTTATTATTTATCTTTATGTTTTCTTGCGAGATAAAAATTTTTGCACACCTTCTTCTATAATGTAAAAGTGATAAAGAAAAAAATAAATTAAATAGAAGAGGCAACGGGAGAGATAAGAGAAATATAATTTGTATTCCACTATTGTCTATCAACATTACAACGTAATATTGACCTCTAATATCACGAAATTTTTAAAAAAAATTATTTTTTTACACAAACTTGAAATTTAGCATATAATATTACAAAACTTAGATAGTTGTCGAATTTTTAACCGATGACAAAATACGACTATATTTCATTTATTATTATATCACATAAGATATGGTTATCGATAACCTATGTGATATAATATCACTGAAAAATGATATGGCTATCCATTTCATTTAATATAGTCAATTTTGACCGACTTGAAGGATCATATTTGACGACATTTTCAATTACTCCAAGAATATTTTGTAATTAAGGATCTTACCATGTACATTACTTCCTACACCCTATTTAAAAGGTCCTTTATACAATGAAATAATCATCATATTCTACACAACCGTTCTCTATCTTTCTCTCCTTTCAACTATGTTTTCTGCACCATTTAACACATTTTAGTGTTATTTATTATATAATAAGTATAATTTAAAAATGATAGTAGTGTGATTGCAAAGTCCTTAGAATCCATATATATATGGTTATCAATCTCATCATTTTAATGTAGTCGAACTTTGTTGTCGATGGAAAAAAATTCTACAACCGTTTAAGTTCGTCGTATTATATTAAAGTTCAAAGTTGGAGAGAAAAAATAAATTTTTGAAATATTTTATGATAATAGGAACCAATAATCCTAATTAAAAATTGATAGGCTTATAAGTAGGGATGTCAATCGGGCCAACCCGTTCGGGTTCGGGCCAACCCGTTCGGGTTGTCGGGCCATTCGGGTACGGGCTATTCGGGTTATGATTTTTTCGGGTTATAAAAGTTCGACCCTAACCCTAACCCTTCGGGTTTCGGGCTAACCCACCGGGTTATTCGGGCCAATGTGTATTTTTAATTCTTTTAATATTTTCAAAAAATAATACGTATTTTAAATTTTCTTTAATTATATACATATTTTTAATTAGTCATTCAACAATGAAATACATATTTTTAATTTTCTTTAATATTTTTAAAAAAGATTAAGTTATTTAAATAACTTATTCATTACATAATTATTTACAAAATATCTATAAATAGTATGTTTATGTTTATGTTTATGTATTTAAAACATAAATCAACACTTTGTTTCAAAATTCAAACATAAATCAATTCGTAGAAAATTAAATAAATTTTTCATAACGTGAGAGGTGCATCGTAGATGTAACAAAAATATTTTGAATTGTTAAAGAGTGAATTATCAAGATGTTAGCTAATTAGAGTAACTCTAAGTTTTCTTGAATTATGATTGGTCAAATTTAATTTATTCTAGCGGTAAATAAGTCAAATAATAATTTATCTTTGTTTTAAGAATTATGATTTTTTTGAAGTCTGATAAACCTCTAATACATATCATTCTCTTCGTCTTCGAAAGAGCTTCGCATGGATATATTGCACGCCTCAATCGGAGCTTTGTAGAGAAAGTTATGACCGTTACAAAAACTGCTCGCTGTGCAGAAGCCTTCAACCCGACGGGCCAACCCGTAACCCGAACGGGTCAGCCCGCCTAACCCGACAACCCGAATGGGTCAGCCCGAATGGCCCGATTTTAAATTCGGGCTGCGAAATTACAACCCTAACCCTGTATTTTTATCGGGTTATTCGGGCCGGCCCGCGGGTTCGGGTTACATTGACATCCCTACTTATAAGATACTCCTACCATCTATCACAACTGGCGGACCACACCAACATTCATGTTATTCCATATCCGACTTGAGGGATCATATTCGACGACATTTTAGCATCTTCAAGCAGAAAATATCAAAGTGATCTTGTGGGTCTGATCCTATAGTAGTATTAGAGCCACCAGAAGATCTGCAGGTTGCAAAAATGCCCACATGAATCATTATATGAAAGTCGTAATATGCCTGAAACCCACGTAACAACACGTAAAATAAAATTCGAAAACATATTAATCAATGACGACATCAAAGTGACGCTTTCAACCATATCTTATCACCCACTCTTCATAACTATCCTCCAAAATAAAATAAAACATTAACTACCCCATTTAGTGTATCACCAATAATTTAAGCGCATCAATATAACTTTCAGAGATTGGTTTCTCGTAATAGTTAATAGTACTTCCTTTGTTCTATGTTCAAATTCAAACTAAGTTAGACAATCTTTTTAGTACTCAATATTTATAAAATTATATTTTCAGTTAAAAAGTTTTATAAATTCCAATTTCAGTCCCAATTTTTATTATTCTACTCTTCGACTCTTGAGGGGTGTATTTGTTTATTTGTTCTATGTGTGCAACCGTGAAATAATTATAATATTTTAGACTACTTTTAAGTTCGTGGTAAGTAGGATAAAAAGTCACGTAAAAAACCACTTTGATTTAGTAGTGCCAAGTAGGATAAAAAAATGCACGCAAGTTAGTCGGATATGGTGATTGACCCGCGACAGAAATAACAAATAAAATGTAAAGTTTTTGATATTATGGACCAATTTTAAAGTTCATGGAAAATATCAAAATTTGGCCAAAGTTACGGTTTTTATTACTCCATCTGTCCCACAATAAAAGTCACATTTCACTTTTATTATAAATGGTAAGTAGGTCACGCATTCCACTAACTCACTTCCCTTACATTCTATTGTAAAACCAATATAAAAAAAGTGGACCTCATATTTCACTGACTTTTCCTATTCACTATTATTTACATTTCTTAAACTCATGCTCACACTAAATGTGACTCTTATTGTGGAACGGAGGGAGTAGTTACTTACCCTAACATAAAACATGGAGTAGTACTTTAATGAATTATTACTAGTAACATTTATTGGATTTTTATTAGTTACTTAGCCTAACATAAAACATGGAGTAGTACTTTAATCTGGGGATGTCAATTGGGCCAGCTCATCGGGTTTTGGGCCAACGCTACTCGGGTTGCAGGTCAATCGGGTATGGGCTAACCGGGTTGTGATTTCTTTCGGGTTGTAAAAGTTCAACCCTAACCCTAAAAGCTCGGGTTTCAAGCCAGCTCATCGGGTTTTATAGACCAATTTTAATGTTCATGGAAAATATCAAAATTTGGCCAAAGTTACGGTTTTTATTACTCCATCTGTCCCACAATAAGAGTCACATTTCAATTTTATCATAAATGGTAAGTAGGTCCCGCATTCCACTAACTCACTTCCCTTACATTCTATTGTAAAACCAATATGAAAAAGTGGACATCATATTTCACTGACTTTTCCTATTCACTATTATTTACATTACTTAAACTCATGCTCACACTAAATGTGACTCTTATTGTGGAACGGAGGGAGTAGTTACTTACCCTAACATAAAACATGGAGTAGTACTTTAATGAATTAGTACTACTAACATTTATTGGATTTTTATTAGTTACTTACCCTAACATAAAACATGGAGTAGTACTTTAATCTGGGGATGTCAATTGGGCCAGCTCATCGGGTTTTGGGCCAACACTACTCGGGTTGCAGGTCAATCGGGTACGGGCTAACCGGGTTGTGATTTCTTTCGGATTGTAAAAGTTCAACCCTAACCCTAAAAGCTCGGGTTTCGGGCTAGCCCAGCGGGTTAATCGGGTTTCTACCGATAAGATTAAGATGCGAACAATCCAATAAATCATGATGAAAATTAGTTTTATTTATAAAATATAAAATATTTAATTATAATAAATTTGAGCTATATGCTTAAACTCAATCATAAACATGATGAAATACTAATAATTGAGATATTTCGTGAAATTTTAATGCATGTTTTAGAAAATCTTTTTTTGGTGAGTTTAATTTATTTAACAATTATAATATTAATAAAAATTCAATATATAATTTATATATTTAATATAAAATTGAATGTTATTTTTTTAGTTATCTATATCATTAAATTTGTCAATGAAGAGTCGAATTAGGAGTAAAAATATAGAATAATAGAAATTTTATCGGGTTTTCGGGTCTGGCCCTAACGGGTTGCAGGTTAATCGGGTGCAGGCTTATCGGATTTTAATTTTACCGGGCTAGAAATTTCCGACCCTAACCCTGTGAATTTAGCGGGCTATTCGGGCCAATCCATGGGTTACGGACTACACTGATATCCCTACTTTAATGAATTAATACTAACATTTATTGGATTAGAAAAGAGGAATATGGCATGGAGTGAAATTGCACCACCTTATAAAAATATTACTCCTCTTATTCGAGAAAAAAGAGAATGTTGAAAGATGGAATAAGAGGAGGGATTTATTAATGTGATTAAGAATTGCTAGCTTGCGAGTACAATTTAATTTGTCCATCTATTTGATATTGTTTTCGTGTGTCGTAATTGTTCTGTCGACCACTTTAAACCATACTATGAAATAAAATACACGAAGAGTTTGTTTGTTTGTCAAGATTTGATCTAAAAAATTAATCAAGAAAAATCTAATTTGTTTGTCGGGATTCTAATCTGAAAAATTAACATAGATTCCTAATTTAAGTATGTGTATTACTCTCTTCGTTCGCTACGGAGTCCCATTTTTTCCTGCATAAATTATAAATTTTAAGAAAGGTTAAAAAAATGAATAAAAAAAATAGTAGAATAAGTGCCTCATTTATATATATTAGTTTTAAATGAAATGTAATAAGTTAGTGGAATGTGGAGCCCTATTACCATTTATAGTAAATATGAACCGAGACTCTTATTCGAGGAAGGATTAAAATAGAAAAACATGACTCCTATTCACGGACGGAGGAAGAAGTATTTGTTTAATTATTTTACCTGACAAGAAAAGTGATAAAAAAATATTGAAAATAAGGAAATTTGTACAATTTTCTAGCATTCTTGTGTCTATTTTCTCAGGTATTTTTCGTTACTTTAAGATTCTTTCATATTTAACTTTTAATACTATCTTATTAGAATACTAGTACAAATAATACAATAATAATTATTATAAACATACTTAATTATTTTAACAATAATTACTATAATATTTATATTTAATTATTATTATTATTATTATTATTGTTATATTCCTAGTAATAAATTTTAATAATTTTTAAAAATATGAATTAAATTTTCTGTTGTACTATCTTATTATTACTAGTTCAATTATTAATTTAATTAGAAATTATTCATCTATTTATTATGTCTATTAGCTAATTAGATTTAAATAATGAGAAAATAGTAAATATAAGTTCAGAATTCCACAAGTTCGTTAGAGCATCCGCAACGCTGGCTCGTTGCTAGCTCGATCTCGTCTCGCCGAGACGAGCCAGCATCGAGCCAGCGCTGCAAACATCCGTCGCGACGCGTAGCCCGGTGCCGAGAGGAGGCTGGCGAGCCAGCACGCCACGCGCGTTGGCCACGTGGCGAGCTCCCGTGCGGCCGTGACGCCCACTCGTCGGCCCGCGAGTGGACGTCGTTTATATCCGTTGAAAAAATGTTTTTTTTAAATTTCGAAAAAATCGAGAAAAAAAAAATTTCCCCCAAAATACTAGCCGTTTATAGTCGATTTTTTCAATATTTTAATTTTTTTAAATTTTTTTAAGCCATCAATCACTTCTATAAATATCAAATCATTCCCACAAATTATCCACCATAAAAAAACTCTCTATTCTCACTCAAACACTCTACATTCTTCATCTCAAAACATTATTCTTCTCCCAAATTTAATCCATTCATGGATCCATTTGAGCAAATGCGTCGAATGATGGAAGAATCGCTAGAAGCAGATCGACGTAGGGAGGAGGAGGAAGCCGCGGCGCGTCAAAAGCGACCCCGGAAATACATCCATCATGACCAGGAGGAAGCCGCCGCAAGGTTGGTACGAGATTACTTCTGTGAGAACTCGGTATGGGGAGATATCTACGCCCGTCGCCGTTTCCGCATGCGGCGGGAGCTATTTCTGCATATTGCAAATACATTAGCAGCCCGGGAAGAGTACTTCCAAGAAGGGTTCGGCGCTATTGGCCGTCCCAGTCTCACGACACTCCAGAAATGTACTGCAGCAATCCGTCAGCTTGCTACTGGACAAATGGCGGATTTTGTTCGACGAGTACCTGCACATTGGGGACAACACTGGGAGACTGTGTTTGATGAACTTCTGCAAAGGCGTCCGAGTATCCTTCACCGACGAATATCTCCGGAAGCCAAACACCGCAGATTGTCAGTTTCTACTCCAACTTCACGAAGCAGTGCACAGATTCCCCGTGATGCTTGGCAGTGTCGATTGCATGCATTGACAATGGAAGAATTGCCCTGTGGCGTGGAGGGGATCATACACGAGCGGCCACAAAGGCACCCACATCACTTTCCATGATTATGCGGATTTCAATAAATTGTAATATTAGGATTTCAATTATGTATTTTCATATTTTCGGAAGTTGTAATTTTCATGGTTTTTAATGATTTTATAAATTATTAGTATTAATTTAATATTTCAATGAAATATTAATTGAATTTGTTGGAAATAAAAATAAAAAATGAAATTGAATGAATAGATAAGGGATGAAATGGTTAAGAGATGGAGGGTTGCAGGTGTTGTGTCTTAGTTAAAAGATGTGGTAAAAAGTACAGTGGACCCCATGAATAGTTAAGGGATGAGGCGATATTGAGACAGGAATGTGGATGCAGCGACCGAACCACGTAGGGCCAAGCCCCCGCGCCACAGGGGCTTGGGCGGCACCGGACTCCGACCCTCCCTTTATACGGCTGTTCTCCAACCGGTCTCCGCCCCAGAGCGAGCCTTGCACTCCAACCTGTTGGACGACTTGCTGTCTTAAAGGAGTTGGAAGATCAGACGTGCAATGCCGCAAATAAGTTGGCAGTAAGAAAAGTAATGGATGAAGATCGTGAACAATTAAAATAGTTATGGATGAAGATTGTGGCAGCAGTTAGAATAGTCATGGAACACGTTCTTGTTTAGCATAGTATATATGTGTATTCATGTAATGTAATTGATCATCTTCTGTAAAATATTAAATCATCCGTATCTTCTCATATCAGAAACTCTTCTATAATTTCCTAGTATTTATGTTCATACTTTAACATGGTTGTAACCAAGGCTTGTCTTAAATCCATGAATTCTTTCATGGTATCAGAGCGCAAGGTTCTGATCCTAGCCTTGTTTTCTTGTTTTTCTTATTTCTTCTCCCTAAGTCATGGCTGAATCTGAGAACTCTGGATTTTCCATAAATGCATCCTCACTCTCCTCTTCAAATTCCTCTACACCCATTCTTCCGCATAATCATCTTATTTCACTCAAGCTATCTGAATCCTACTTTCTTATCTGGAGACAACATGTCCTCACTACTGTGAGAGGGTATGGTCTCGAACATTTTCTAACTGGTGATTATGATATTCCTCCCAAAGTTGTCACATCCGCTCAAACAAGCGTCAAGAAGGAAAATCCAGAATACCTATCTTGGCATCGCCAGGACCAGCTGCTCGCAGAAGGATCATTGTCTGAAAGCATTATGATCTCTGTGGTCGGTCTCGATACTAGTCGAGATATTTGGAGAGCTTTGGAGACCAGTTTCACCAGCCAATCAAAAGCCAAAGTAATGGAGTACAAGCTGCAACTACAGACATTGAAGAAAGAAAATTTATGTATGAGGAACTACCTTAACAAAGTTAAAACATGTTGTGATTTACTTGGATCTGCTGGTTGTCGCATCCTTGAAGAAGATCAGATCCTGCACATTTTAGTCGGGCTTGGTGCAGAGTACGATCCAGTCATGGTGACCATAACTTCCAGATCTGATGGATGGACTATTCAAGATGTGAGTGCTCTCTTACACAGTTTTGAGTTAAGGTTTGAGTCTGCTAGCTTCGATGGTTCTCAACCACCGTCTCATCTTATGCATTCTGGTGCTCCACGAAGGGATGGAAACCAACACAACAGGAACTCCTATAATCCCTCCAGAGGGGAAGGAAACAGAGGCAGTCGTGGCGGTCGAGGAGGCCGCACTGGAAATCGGTTGGTGTGTCAAGTCTGCCAAAAGCCCGGACACTCGGCTGATCGTTGCTGGCATCGGTTTGAACAAGGTTATGCTTCCCAACCTTCTCAAAGAGCTGCCCATTCAACTCAACAAGCACGTGGATACCAACCACATATTCAGCAGACTGGATTCCACTCCGATCCATCTGCTCACATGGCGCTTGCTCGTGGAAATCCCAGCTTCGTCGCCTCATCTCACTCTCGTCCTTCCAGCTGCTCTACGCCATCTGAATGCAACTATCAAGGCTCTCACTCCACAGCTTGGTACCGGGACTCGAGTGCTACCAATCATGTCTCGAGTGATCTCTCAAACTTGAACTCATGCTCAGAATATTTTGGAAGTACAGGTTTGAAACTTGGTGATGGTTATGGTGTTAAGATTTCTCATGCTGGTCACTCCTTTGTCAAATCCTCACCCTCTACACACTCAAGAACTCTGCTACTTAATAATCTCTTACATGTTCCTCAAATAAAAAAGAATTTGCTTAGTGTGTCTCAGTTTACAAAGGATAATAATGTTTTCTTTGAGTTTCATCCTGATTTCTGTTATGTGAAGGATCAAATCACCATGTCCATCATCCTCAAGGGAACCCTTGATCGTGGTCTCTACCATTTCCTCCTCCACACACCTCATCAGTCAGTTCCAAAGTCTCCTCAAATTCCTCCAAGTTCTCCAAGCAGCAGTAGCTCACCTTCGGCTTCTCCAGCTTCTTTAGAGCATGTTCTGCCTGTTTCTTTTTCCTCTTCTAGTTCTAATACTTTTAGCATAGATTTATGGCACAAGAGGCTAGGTCATTCTGCTTTTGACATGACTGAGAAAGCTCTCACCCACTGTAACATCCCTTTTGATTCAATGAGAAAAAGTGTGTTGTGTCATTCTTGTTGCATCGCAAAAAGCCATAGACTCTCTTACCCCTCTTCCACTTCCTCTTATACTGTTCCTTTACATCTTATACATAGTGACTTGTGGGGACCATCGCCAATTATATCAAAGAATGGATATTCTTATTATGTGACACTTGTTGATCACTTCACTCGTTTTACTTGGCTTTATTTACTGAAATCTAAGGCTGAAGTTGGGGTCATTTTTCAAAACTTCAAAGCGTATGTGGAAAATCAGTTCAATCACAAAATAAAGATCCTTCAATCTGATTGGGGAGGAGAATATCAAGGTCTCAGTTCATTTCTTCAATCTTCTGGGATTATCCACCGTGTATCATGCCCTTACACTCCACAGCAAAACGGGCTAGCCGAAAGAAAGCACCGTCATATTATTGAGATGGGTTTGGCATTGCTCGCTCAGTCTGGTCTTCCACAACGGCATTGGGATGATGCCTTTCTGATTGCAGCTTTTCTCATCAACAGAATCCCATCCAAAGTCCTTCACAACATCTCTCCATTTGAAAAGCTTCATAACTGCAAGCCAAACTACTATGAGCTAAGGGTCTTCGGTTGTCTTTGTTATCCTCATATTCGTCCCTACAATAAGCATAAACGCCAATACCGCTCTGAGGCAGCTACTTTTCTGGGTTATAGTGATGCACACAAGGGCTACAAGTCTCTACTACCTAGTGGTAAGGTTCTCATCACCTGAGATATTATCTTCGATGAAACCTTATTCCCTCATCTCTCTCATTCTTATCCTTCACATCATACCTCTTCATCTCCCCAGCCTCCTGCCCTCACACCTTTATCAGTTGCACCTCTGTGACTAAGACAGTGGATGGTCTTCACCTCTCTCAAACTAATTATTTGAAGGAACTTCTTGAGAAACTCCAGATGCAGGGAGCTAAGGGTATCTCACTCCCATGCTCTCTAACTCTAAGCTATGCAAGACCGAAGGAAATCCAACAGTTGATGGAAAGATGTATTATAGTGCCGTGGGAGCACTACAATATGCTACCATAACTAGACCAAAGATCAGCTTTTGTGTTAATAAAGTCAGTCAATTCATGTCGTGCCCTCTTGATTCACATTGGAAGGCAATGAAGAGGATTCTTAGGTATCTTGCTGGTACCCTAGATTATGGTCTCCACATCAAGCGAACTAATAACACTCTGATTGTCTTCTCCGACTCGGATTGGGCAGGTGATCTTGATTTCAGGTTATGGAGTATACTATGGTTCGAATTTGATATCTTGGTGTTCAAAGAAACAGTCGGTAGTTTGTCGTTCTAGTACGGAAGCTGAGTATCGAAGTCTAGCCCACACTGCTTCGGATGTGACGTGGGTGAAGTCCCTTCTCACTGAGCTAGGTGTTCAATGTTCTGGAGTACCAGTTGTATGGGTTGACAATTTGAGTACCATAGCCAGTGGCGGATCCAGGGGGGGCAGGAGGGGGCGGTCGCCCCCTCCACGCGACTAATTTTCCCTTATCTCGGATGTATATTTTCCATATCCGCCCCCTCCGTTGTCTCCGACGTTGCTCCGTTGACCGAAAAAAAATAACCATTATCTCCCAAGCTCAATTGAAATAAAATTTTAAAACTCAACTCAAGCCCAATTAAAAAAGAACTAAAAGCCCAATCGTATCTACCTTTTTAATTAAGTACTTTGGAATACTTACTTGGACTACTAAAAGTCCCACTGAGTGTTATGTTAACACTACTAAAAGCCCATTTAGCATTTTAAAAGAGTGCCCAGATTAATTAACTGGCCCAACTTCAATCAAATGAGGAGGAGGGTCCAATTAGAAAATAGCCTCCCAATCCCATGACCATCCGTCGGCCTCTCCTTTTCTCTCTCAAATTCATCTTCACAAAACAAATCCCCAATCCAAAACCCTAGCCTCTCTTCCTCTCGGTGGATCTCGACGGGTAAGGCTATTATAATTTATATCTCTACCACCAAAACCTTGAAATTGACGCATTTGATCAAAACTTGAAGATTATTGATGCTGATACTTTGATATTTAAAGCTTCTATCAAAGGTGTAGGTGCTGGATGGGTTTATTGATGCTGATACTTTGATAATTAAAGCTCAAGTTCAGGTTATCAGGTATAATTCGAAGGTGTGTTGTGTTTTAAAATTCAAATTCATGTCTTTTAATTTGTAGATTTAGGCATTTAGCCATTGAGGAAAGATTAAATATTTTCCTTTTGGAATAGGAAAAAAAAGTAGCTTAGAAGATTAGTGGTGTATATATAAAACATTGAGTGGGTTCCATGTGGCATGTGGTAAATGCTAATGACAAAGTGTGGTCCCATGGATAGTATAAAGTGAGTAAATGATAGTTACTTTATTATAATATTTTATAATTATACCTTTTTTGTTTCATTAGGTATGGAGAAATATTTTGGAAAAAGACCAAGATTTTTGGATTCTTGTCCAGAACTAGAAGCACATATTGCTGAAGAAAATTTGATGGAGAATGATGATATAAATGAAAGTGAAATCAAGGCTGATCCTGGTTTGCGAAAACCAATTGCAGAATATGGTGTGAATATCCGGGATCGTATTCGTAGAGAATATGTAGCAAAAGGCCCTTGTCAACCAAAGGGTAATATTTTTCAAAAAACGCGTCAAGGAAAAGATAATAGGAGTTTTAGAGATGCTTGGTACAAAGATTATGATTGGCTAGAATATAGTGAATCGAAACATGCCGCATATTGCTTTTACTGTTTTCTTTTCAAGCGTGGTTATGTGGCACCGGGAGATGAAGCCTTCACTAGTTGTGGTTTTTCTAATTGGAAAAAAGCACTAGAAAAATTCAAGGCACATGTTGGGGATAAAAGTAGTGCACACAACAAAGCAAGGATAGAATATGAAAATTTTGTCAATCAAAGGCAAAGTGTGACTTATGTTGTAAGTAGAGGTATGACAACAAAAGAAAAGGAATATCGAATTCGATTGACTGCAACTGTTGATGTAGTTCGTTTTCTTTTGATTCAAGGTTTGCCTTTTAGGGGACATGACGAGTCATCAACTGGTAATATTTAATATTTTATTATTTAATATTTCATTATTTTATTCCGCCCCCTCCGTTTTTTAATCCTGGATCCGCCACTGACCATAGCATTGGCTTCTAATCCGATATTGCACGCCAGGACCAAACATATAGAGATCTATATTCATTTTGTTCGCGATATGGTGCAAAGAAAGGAATTGGATATGGTACAGAGAGATCTTCGTCTTGTTCCGACTTATGATCAAATAGCTGATATTTTTACAAAACCTCTCAGTTACCAATTCTTCTCGAAGCTGAGGAACAAACTCGGAGTTTGTCCTCTGTCTTCTCTCGAATTGAGGGGAAGTGTTGGACGACTTGCTGTCTTGAAGGAGTTGGAAGATCAGATGTGCAATGCAGCAAATGAGTTGGCAGTTAGAAAAGTAATGGATGAAGATCGTGAACAGTTAAAATAGTTATGGATGAAGATTGTGGCAGCAGTTAGAATAGTCATGGAACGCGTTCTTGTTTAGCATAGTATATATGTGTATTCATGTAATGTAATTGATCATCTTCTGTAAAATATTAAATCATCCGTATCTTCTCATATCAGAAACTCTTCTATTATTTCCTAGTATTTATGTTCATACTTTAACATGGCTATAACCAAGGCTTGTCTTAAATCCATGAATTCTTTCACAACCATCCATACTCCCGCTGCATCTGTGAAATTGAAAATGGAACTAGGTTGGAGAACATAAGGGTTGGGCTTATTAATCTTGGGCCATTTATTTAATTGCTGGGCTGCTTTTCTTTTAGGCCTATAATAAACTAATGATGCACTTGGGCTTGGTAGAATTGGAATTAGAATTAGTATAAAATTGTTTTTATTGTGCTTAGAATTATAGTATAAATTATTTGAATTGTGCAAGTAGTAGTTAATAAATTTATTAATATGTGAATATATTATCTAAGAAACCTTGTTGTTATTAGTAGTAGTTGTGCATCGGTATTTTTTCAAAAAAATAAGGAATGATTCAAGTGCAAATGCTTCAACTAATTATAATAATATTTCATTTCCGAATCCGATTTTGAACTTGGAAAGAGTGAATATTGCAAGTGTTGAATCTAATGCGGAAAATATAAATACTGACCTAGGACTACGAAAACAGTTATATGCAAAATTAAATAATTTTTTTTAAAAATATTTTAATACTATTATTTTTTAAAATTTCAGTCCCGACTTACTAAATTTTCTGGTTCCGTCACTGTGTGGATGGCCTTAACATTGTCAAACGGAGTTCGATATATGCAATAATTTTACATCTCGAAACTAAAAAAAAACAATTATTACACCTCTCAAAATACACTTTTAAAATTTTAAATGTAATGTAATGAATGAATATGTAGGTGGTTCGAAATTATTGCACCTCGCTTAAGCACGTGGGCTGCGTGCTTCTTATACATTTCGAAAAAAATAGAAATAAAAACATATACTTATATAAACAGGAATCTTTTAGAAGGCACAACGCATAACTAAGAAGCAGATTCGAGAAACAAAAAGAAAAATAAAAATAAAAATAAAAATAAAAATAAAAATAAAAATAAAAATAAAAATAAAAATAAAAATAAAAATAAAAATAAAAATACTCGAAAGAGTCCCATGGTTCAACTATGGCATTGACTTAAAAGCTTGGAGGTAGCAGGTATGGTACGTCTTTCAAAGATTTTTATCCTTGGCCATTTTATCTTTTTTGTTTTTTGTTATTATGTGGCCGTCTCAAAATTAACTATTGCTTTTGCGGAAGTTAGTTTTTTTTTTCTATTAGATTTTTACCCAGCTAGTTTGCTTGATTTTGTTTTGAGAATGCTAAAAGACTTGCTCTTTACCATAAAGTTCTAGTTTTTTCCAAAGCGTAATTGCTTGTATCTACCCTTTGTTGCTGAATATTTTTGGTAGCAACTTGATCTGAAAATTAAAATTTTACTATTTCAAGTAGCTTTGGTTGAGTTTGGACGTTGTCTACTTTTTTCCAACCGTTGTGCTTCTTGAATGTTGATTTGTTAGAGTTGGGTTTTGATCCTTACTGTTTGCTTATTTCCATTTTCTTGCAGTGTTGTTTAGTATAGTAAACAGATTAGAATATTGCCCCTTTTTGGATTTTGTCTTACAGATGCTATCTCCCTTCCCAAAGGGATAATACACTCCATTTGTTCATCCTATGCAATTTTCTTAATTTTTCGATGTGAAGAAATTTGTGTTGGTGTGATTGGAATCATAGGCATCAATGTCTGTTGCCTGCTGTGTGCCTCTAGTTGAATGTGTGTCCTGTTTAGCCTGCATTCGTTGGGTGTGGAAGAAATTCCTCTACACTGCTGGCAAGGAAAGTGAGAATTGGGGGCTGGCAACGGCCAGCGAATTCGAGCCTGTCCCTCGGCTTTGTAAGTACATTCTATCTGTCTATGAGGATGATCTCAGGAACCCCATGTGGGCCCCCCATGGAGGGTATGGGATGAACCCCGACTGGATGTTGAAGAAGAAAGACTACGCGGACACTGAGGGGAAAGTGTCGCCCTATATGATCTACCTCGATCATGACAACGAGGATATAGTTTTGGCGATCAGGGGTCTTAATATGGGGAAGGAGAGTGATATTCTTATGTTACTGGATAACAAGCTGGGGCAGACGACATTTGATGGGGGGTATGTGCACAACGGGCTGTTGAAGGCGGCTCAGTATGTTTTGGAGGAGGAGTGTGAGGTTTTGAGGGAGCTAGTTAAGAAGTATCCGAATTATAGTTTGACGTTTGCTGGGCATTCGCTGGGAGCAGGGGTCGTGACGTTGCTGACAATGCTGGCAGTTAAGAGTAGGGATAAATTGGGGTATATTGAGAGGAAGAGGATTAGGTGCTTTGCTATTGCTCCTGCAAGGTGTATCTCTCTGAACTTAGCGGTTAGATACGCAGATGTCATAAATGCAGTTGTGCTGCAGGTAACGAATGTTACATACCTGTGATTTAATTTTGTTGCATTGCTTCATTAAAGTCACAATGATAATGTGTTAATCAACATGAGCACATGGTTATATATAACTGATTGAGTTTAGATGAACTATAGCCGGAGGCCTTTTAGGTGCCTCGTTAAATTTCTGCTTGCCCACAAAATAAAAGATTACGGAATGGGATGACTTGTAAGTTTATTTTGAGTGCATTCTTTTTATACTATAAGAGATTATTTAGGATTACTCATCCCCTTACTCCACCAAGATGATATGAATGGCCAAAATATGGCTTATATACTCCTCAAGTTTCTAAGCATACTCTGCCTGCACATTTTTATATAATAATAAATCCAATATCACCTTTCTTGTTCAGGATGATTTCCTTCCACGGACAACAGTTGCGCTGGAACATGTATACAAGTCACTTTTTTGGTAAAAGATCAGTTCTTGCCTGATTTTAGCATTGGTTTATCTTTCTGATTTTGTTTATCTTTCTCAAGATGAGTTTTACTGTATGAGGTGGTGATATTTAATTGAATTGATTTGCTAGACAATATCTTTAGTACTAACTTCTTAAATCACAAAACCATAACTTTTACTCTTTTTTCTTAAAATTCCTCCTTCTGGTTCCTTCTTTGTTCGACGTTTTAATGCAATAGAGGAAACAACCAATTCTTATGCATGTCGATTGTCAACCATGGTCAAGATGATTTATTGAATCCTGTAGCATCCTCATATTCAAAAGGTTTCATCGTAAAAACTGCATTATGTTAGTATTTGCAATTTTGCATACAGACTCTATAAGTATTTTCAGGTAACTAGGAATATAAGGGACTAGAATACATAAGGGTTTGCAAATTTAGCTCAAACACCGCAACACCATTAAACTGGTCTGAGATATAAATTGGAGGTCATGCTGTCGGTAGCCTCAATCCGATGCAGTAGCAGCAGTGGTAGGGTTTGATGACACGCACTGTCTTTGTGTACCAATTTGCAATAGTTAAAAGTTCATGCTTGAAGATGTAAAAAACTTAAAAGTTCTAATTTGAACTCCAAACTGCTGTAAGGTTTGTGTCAGGTTTTGCAGTTAATTTCATTCATATTCAATATTGGAAACTATATTGGAGTTTGATAAAAAAAAAATCATTAGGCTCCTCGAAGAGGGTGCTCACTGCATACTTTTGACGGATTGGATAATTTTTAGCTTGTTTGATCATCTATCCTTTAAATACTCAATCACTTGTGTTGTCGATATAATCTATATGGTAGATGCCTCATAGGAGAATAACTTATCCACACTTGATCTTGGTTTTAATTACTGCTACATAATAACGTAATTTCAAATTCCACAAAAGTAGAATTTCTATTAATCACAGACGTTGTTTAAATTGTAAATGTCTGAAAAATCTTTTTGACACTACTTTTATCTTAAATTTCCTCCTTTAGGTTTCTTCTTCGTTCGCCGGTTAATGCAATAGAGGAAACAACCAATTCTTATGTATGTCACCCATAGCCAAGATGATTTATTGAATTTTCTAGCATCATCATATTCAGAAGGGTTAATTGTAAAAACTGCATTAGGTGATTTCAGGTAAAAAGAAATATAGGATGCTAGAATACATTTAGGTGGTGTTCGGTTTCCTAGACAAAATAGTACCAATATATAATCTAGGATTGAGTTGTGTGATTATTTTAGTTAGAGGGTGTTGGCTATAACAAATTATCCCATGATTATCCATCTAGGATTGAGTTGTGGGATTCAATCTCATGAACCAAACACACTGCATATTTAATCCCGATATACAATTTTGCAAACCGAACAGCTCCTTTGTATTTTTATCTCGAAAAATGCTAGAGACTGAAATTGGTCTTGGTAAAAGTTGGAGGTCATGGAATCTGGTCATGGCTTCCACCCAGCAGTCGGCGGCTTCAATCCGATGCAGCACTGTTAGGGTTTGATGGCTTTGTGTACTAATTTGCAATAGTTAAGTGTTCATACTTGATTATGCAAAAATTTGAAGTTCTGATTTGACTCCAAACTGCTCTAAGGTTTGTGTCGCGTTTTGCAGTTAACTTCATTCGTATTTCTTTATTGGAAACTACTGGTATTGGAGTTTGATTATAAAAAAACTGTCATTAGGCTTCTCGAAGAGGGTGCTCACTGCATACTTTTGACAGATTGGATATTTTGAGCTTAGCTTGTCTGATCATCTATCGTTTAAATACTCAATCACGTGTATTGTATTGTCGATGTAATCTATATGGTAGACGCCCCATAGGAGAATAACTTATCCATATGTGAACTTGGTTTTAACTACTGCGTGTATTGTCAATGTAATCTATATGGTAGACGCCCCATAAGAGAATAACTTATCCATATGTGATCTTGGTTTTAATTTCTGCTACATAATAAGGTAATTTCAGATTGCACAAAAAGTAGGATTTCTATTAATCCCACAATCTGATGTTCTCTTTGGTAGTTTCCCGTGCTTGTTGTGCATAACGTGTTTAAAAGATACGTGCACAGTCGAGGAGAAGATGCTGCAGGACCCGAGGAGACTGTACGCACCCGGTCGTCTCTATCACATAATTGTGAGAAAACCCTTCAGGTTTGTCCGAACATGCATAAAATACTTTTTTTTCTTTAAAATTTGTATTCAAGGAATTGGAAGACCAAGAAAAATGAACTCTATACCCATGTAAAACAACACGAAAGCAGATGCTTTTTCCACCCTTTGATACATATCTTCCTCAAAACTTGTTCGTGCAACTAGAAATATGCACGTACATATCATAATTCATAATATACGGCTAAAGCAGCATGCCCTAGGTGACATAACGGAAATATTGTAATTGAGTTTCATGATTTCTTCATCCTACGAGCAGATGTAAAAGAATCTCACCCCTCGTAAGAACAGCAGTGCCTGTGGATGGGCGATTTGAGCACATGGTTCTCTCCTGCAACATAACATCAGATCATGCTATCATTTGGATTCTACAGGAATCAGAAAATGCGCTCGACGTAAGTTTTGTCATTTTTAATTTCCACACTAGTGTTAAATTGTTGCAAATGTAACTAGTGACGCTATAAACGCAACGTTGTAAAAGTAGGTGGCAATTGCAAATTCTGGTAAAGGTTGTGTTGTGGTTTTTTGACGCAATTAAGGCGAAGAACATAGTGATTGCTTCTCTGATCCAATGATTTTGACTTCTCTTAGTGCAGTGTATGATGGAAAAGGAGCGTGTGATGAGCATTCCAGCAGCGCAGAGGATGGAGCGGCAGGTGTCGCTTGCCAAAGAACATAGGGACGAGTACAGGGCTGCCTTGGAGAGGGCCGTTGCTCTCGATATTCCCCGAGCACACTCACCTTCTTACGGAACGTTCAGAGACATGGAGGAAGGTCAGAATTCGAGCATTCCCAGTGATTCTTCATAGCTTTTGGATTCAGTTGGTAAATTTGTTGCAGAAAATGCTAGTGAGAAAAATCGAATGATGATTCATTCTTTGATCAAAGTGATTGGTATTCAGTGGGTAATTTTCATGTATCTGTGTAATAACGCACGTAGTTCGTGCAAGGGATTATCTCCTGAGTTTTCCGGCGACCAAAACGAATAAAAACGAAAATGATTCTTTTATGTTTCTATGCTATAATATCCTTATTTGTTTCTCATAATAAGTTTTTACTAATACTAAAATCAATAGAATTGGATTTATTCAAATGAATTAATTCTGAGTTATTTTAATTTATAACTATGTCGGCCCCAAAGTCATTTTCACCGATAATTTATACTCTTGCATGTATGCACCAAAACACACCTTTCTTATAAGTATACTCCCTCTGTTTTTTTAAAATAACAACTATTTTTATTTTGGGTCGTTCCTTAAAAATAGAAAATTTAAAATATTTCTATTTTAGGACGTGTATTCCACAATCCACTAACTTTACTTTCACTACTTTTTTCTCTTCCTTTCTCTTACTTTATTCATTTTTCTTTTCCTTTCTCTTACTTTACCAATTGTTCATTAAAACTCGTGTCGTTCCAAATGTTTCTATTTTTTTTAATACGGAGGGAGTATAATTTATTCAAATGCTATAAGCTCTAAGTTGTTTAATTCTAAATAATAAATGCAAAATTAAACTCAAGTACCACACAAAATTAAGTCAAGACAATTAGTAGTGGAACACAAATAAGAAATTAATAAATGATAGTAAAAGGGTGCGTTATAATGCTAACTTTTCTTAAATTGCTAGCTTGCTAACTCATCAACGTATTGTATTAAAAATGTCAACACGATCACATAAAAATGTCAACACATATTTGTATTGATATTTTTAATAAACTATGTTGACATTTTAAATATTAATGTCAACACAATGTCAACTTAAGTTTATGTTGACATTTCATTATCATCGTGTTGAGATTTTTAATACACAACGTTGATGAGTTAGCAAGTTAGCAACAGATGACACCCCTATTATCACACCCCTATACATTTTTATTTATTTTTTGAAACTAAGAATATCAGATTAGACAAAATTGAGATTAGGGGTGAATCTGATTTAAAATTTAAAAATGCCATAAATTTAAAAATTCCTTTAAAATATAAATAATGTAAAATTATCATTCACACGTTTACATACATACATAAGAAAATACAATCCTATAGCTAGTAATGATATATATACTGCTTAATTTACTATACTAACAACAGTTACAATATCACTAGCCTACTCTAGACATGCCCACCGGTTCCGGTTCCGGCGGTTAACCGCCGAACCGGAACCGGCGGTTCCGGAACCGGAACCGGAACCGGCGCAATATTCCCGAACCGGAACCGGCGCAATTCGGTTCGCGGTCCGGTTCAGGTTCAAGATATTTCGAACCGGAACCGTCACCGAACCGGCGGTTCGGGACGGTTCGGAACCGGCGGTTAACCGTGGAACCGCCGGTTCCGGCGCTTAAATCGAGGCAGGGGGATGGGGGCCGGTGGTGATCTTCAAAAACGGTCGAAACCGCCGGTTTTTCGGCGGTTAACCGGCGGTTAACCGGAAAAAACCGGCGGTTAACCGCCGGTTTAGTGGCTTTCGAGGCGGCGCGGAGCACGAGGCGACAATGGAGCAGCTTTTGCAGACGGTTCGTTGACCGAACCGGCGGTTTTATTTCGGAAACCGGCGGTTTTGGCCCGGAAACCGGCGGTTCCGCCGGTTCCGGCGGTTTTCCGCCAAAACCGCCGGTTTTGTGAAAATTCAAATTTTTTTTTTTTTTTTTAAATTTCAAATTCGAATTCTTCCATTTTCCCCCTCATTTTTTTCTATAAATACCCCCCTCTATCCCCATTTACATTCACCCCACTCTTGTGTTAATAAGAGTTTCTCTCTTCAATCTCTCAATTCTCTCTCTTTGTCTCCAATTTCTCATTTGTGCTATTGTGCTTCCATTTAATTACGCAATTGCTACTCTTATTACGCATTGTTATACACTTATACAGTTATACTTGTTCCCGTAGTTCTATAAGTTGTCTTTCTTTCTCAATTACTAAAACAAAAAAAAATATATTATTCCATATTTCTACATTTCTACATACCATTCCAATATGTCTTCATCCCGAGAAGGTCGTGTTGATAAGGGAAAGGGAAAGGCCAAGAGGCCATCTCGGAGATCCGTTATTGATGAAATTTCTCAAATGAACATGGATGAGTGGCAGGTTAATATTTATTATCTACTAATTTCATTAATTTTGAATTACATTTCATTATTGTTCATAATTTTATTTTGTATTTACAATACAAATATTATTTTGTAGGCTCGAGAAGAGCAAGATGTGGCACATGCTATTGCTCTCTCTCGCTCTCAATACCAAGGCGATGCTTATGTTGGTACCGGTAGTGGTGCTCCCGGTCGCGGTGCCTATTCCCAACAAAGTCCAACCCCCGTGAATGTTGATGAAGACGATGATGATGATGATGATGACGACGAGGAGGAGGGGGAGGAGGTAGAAGAGGTTCAAGAAATGCCACCCCCACCACCACCAAGGAGTCGGCGTGGTCGTGGTCGTGGACGTGGACAACCTCCTCAACCTCCTAGACCAGCTGAAAGGTCTTTAACCTCAAACATCTTCGTGAAACATTTCAAGAGGGTACAAGATAGTAACGATCCAAACACTTATAATGTGTATTGCAACTATTGCGAAAACGTATACACATTCCGAAAGGGTGGAGGGTACGGTACATTTACCCGTCACCTGGAGAAAGCGCATCCGGTCGAGTTTGGTATCGCTCCAACCCAAACTCAACTCAACTTTCAACATGGAGTCGGAAGTGGGACGACGGGTTCATCCCAAACATCAGGTATGTGTAGCAATACTCTTTTGAAATATGATCACAAAAATGCTCTTAATGTGATGTCTAGATTTGCCGTTATGAAACATTTTCCATTCAATGCTTTTGATAACGATGCTTTTGAGTCGAGTATGCGGCAAGTATATAATGCCGCTGCAAGAAAATTGAGTCGAACTTCAATGACGCGAGCCGTTGTTCGACAATGCATGGAAAAGAAGGCGCAATTAGGTACGTTTATTATTAACTTAGGGCATAAAGTTTCTATTTGTTCTGATGTGTGGACTGATTGTTTTTGTAAAAATTCGTATATGGGCATCACGGTGCATTTCGTTGATCACAGTTGGACTTTAAACAAACGTTTGATTGCATTTCGGGAATTTCCCGCACCACACACTGTACAAGCAATTGCTCAATTGATCATTCAAGTTTTGAATGAATTTCAATTGATCAATAAAATTTTTTCTATTGGTTTTGACAATGCTAGCGCTAACACTGCTAGCATAGATGATTTAATCAGTGCATGTTCTCCTGTTATTGATGGTAAATATTTCCATGTGCGATGTATTGCCCATATTTTGAATTTGTGTGTTCAAGATGCCATCGATTTGTGGCAAAAGTATGTTGATCCTATTAGAACTGCTGTGAAGTTGATTCATAACAAAGCTCCTATTGGTAGAGCTTGGAAGAGATATTGTCATGGTAAGCAATGCAGGTACACCAACTTTCGTTTGGATGTTTCAACTCGGTGGAACTCGACATATGATATGTTGGAGTCGACTTTGAACCACATTGAGTATTTATGTGATTTTTTTAGAAGTTGTCCTCATGTTCCTTCTGATTTGATTTTGATACCCGCTTGTTGGGACCACAGCATGGATTTATTTCGATTATTCCGCGCTTTCAAAAATGCCACTGTTGAGTTATCCGGTGTTTATTATCCTACTTCTGTGCGCGTTTTGGAGCATTGCATGTATGTGGCAATTGGTTTTAAAACTTGTGTGAAAAATACTCAATTCGTTGAGTTGAAGGCTATTTTGTTTTACATGGTTGAAAAATGGTTAAAATATTTTTCACGTATTCCAAATGTGTTTTTGATTGCAAAATGCTTGGATCCAAAGTGGAAGTTGCATGGTGTTTATAAAATTTTAGACATGTACTATGGTTGTTTGCACGCTTTGGATTTTTCTCAACTCCGCGAAATGGGCTTGACAAGAGGAGAATGCTTCGAACTAAGTATTCCGGATGTTGATGAAATCAAACATAGGTTAGATAGTGCACTTCGTTCTCTCTACGCGGAATATGAAATGCGGTATAACACCGCTCACCAGGTACGTGCTCCTCCTAGTCCTTCTACATTTGATTTTGGTGGAGGGGATTTTTCCAATGTCATGATCGATCCCGACGTAGTATCACAATTGCAAGATCTATACGGTACTACAACCAATAGGACTAGAGCGACTAGTGAATTAGATATATATTTGGAATCGCGCTCTATTTTTCAAGATGCAGGTCCTCCTACTCAACAAATTGACGTCCTTAATTGGTGGGGAACACATGACAAAGAGTTTCCGATACTCTCCATCATGGCTAAGGAGATATTCGCCGTTCCCGCTTCCACCGTCGCCGTTGAACAAGCTTTTAGTGTCGGCGGTTGTGTCCTAGACGACAAAAGGAGCAATCTCTCCGCCAAGAACATGGAAGCCACTATGTTACTTGACGATTGGGCAAAGGCGGACATGAGAGCACAAGAGCCGGATTTCGACTTCCGTGTAGAGAGTGATGGTGAAGAATTTTCTTCCGATGGCGATGACGAGGTCAGAAGCGATAGCACTCAACATTAGCAATGAGTCGACGGGGGCGGTGAACGGCGAGCACTGCCGACCAAAAAGGTAAGCAAGGTAAGAGAACTACGTGGGCTTTGATTCCTCAATAAAATTGTGGATACGTAGGCACCTCAACTTAAATTTGAAAAGTTTAACTTCGAAAGTTTAAGTTGAGCTCAAGCCCTTTTCAATTTTTTTTTCCCCCTATTTCATAGATCATTCAGGATGCGGCTATGTTGTACTTGAAGATCATTAAAATATATTCCCCATTTGATAAATATCAAATGCGGAATATATTTTAATGATCTTCAAGTACAACTTAGCCGCATCCTGAATGATCTATGAAATCTTACCTTGGAATCAACCTTTTTTTCTTGCAAAATGTTGCCCATTTTCTAAGCAAACACATATCAGCACGCTATATACACATTGCTGCATTTCTAATAGGGGCAATTTGATCTTCCAAAGCAATCAATGCATCTCGAACACACATAGTCAGAACATTATTCAAGCATCTAGCATGGAAAAAATCAGAACAAACTATCTATTAGTACTAATTTTTTCCATGCTAGATGCTTGAATAATATTCTGACTATGTGTGTTCGAGATGCATTGATTGCTTTGGAAGATCAAATTGCCCCTATTAGAAATGCAGCAATGTGTATATAGCGTGTTGATATGTGTTTGCTTAGAAAATGGGCAACATTTTGCAAGAAAAAAGGGTTGATCCCAAGGTAAGAGAACTACGTGGGCTTTGATTCCTCAATAAAATTGTGGATACGTAGGCAACTCAACTTAAATTTGAAAAGTTTAACTTTGAAAGTTTAAGTTGATCTCAAGCCCTTTTCAATTTTTCCTTTTTCCCCCCCATTTCATTTTTTTTTAAATTTACCTTCCGAGTCCGACGAGGCGACGAGCCGACGCCCGACGACACTTGTAAATTATATTACATTGTTGTATGTTGTTGTATTGTATACTTATGTATTGTAAATTGTAATGTATCGTTGTCCGTTACAACTCAAAATCAATAAAATTTATTTCATTTTCTCCTTATTCGTCTTATTTGTGCTTGAATTATGCATTGTCTTGTTCCGATTTGTTGTATAAAGCCAAATTTCAAATTTAAAAAAAAAAAATAAAAAAATAATTGAACCGGCGAAACCGCCGGTTCAAAAACCGGAACCGCCAAAACCGCCGGAAAACCGGCGGTTCCGAACCGGAACCGGAACCGCCCGGTTTTCGAACCGGAACCGGAACCGTGAAATAGCCTCACGGTCCGGTTCCGGTTCCGCTTCCGCCAAAACCGGAACCGGCGGTTCCGAACCGGAACCGCCGGTTTTCGAACCGTGGGCATCTCTAGCCTACTCGGACTACCTCAAGAGATTGCACAACAGTTATAATATCACCAGCCTACTACATCCAAGAGATTGAATAAAATATCAGCTACAACCATTTTCCTTGCTTTCTGCTCCTGGCTTTCAACAGCTCTGATATTTTGATATGATCATCTTTATTCGTTTTGATTGTGAATCGAGTGACTTACTAATCTACAGTTACTTCCTCTTCCGTCTCCTCTTCATGATTAGGTTGCACGTTTTCAACAAATTCCCCTGCAAATATCACAAAATACGGGGATGGGAGATTTGGATGTGTGAAAAAATGTCGTTCGCATACTCACAGCAAACATCATACGTAGAGGGACTTAATTACCATGCAATCTTTTGACAAATCTCTCGAACTCCATGAAATTTTGTTCCTCCATCAACTGTGGGGTTAGCCTAAGGTAGGTAAATGCAGATAAATGTCTTCCATCTAAGTCCCCAAAAGGTTTTGCAATGTCAAGTATTTTGTTGTAGCCTTCTTTGTCGTAGCATGGAAGAGCATTTTCACTTGCAACTGGTATGTCGGCATCCCAAGCAGCATTTAGCACCTAAAATGTTTATACATAATTCATTTCAGACCTTGTTCTCGAACACAGACATGTACACAGCTGCACAGACCAGAATTCAACTTCTGTTGCTAACCTGCCACACCAGTCCTTCTGGATCTGCTAATGCCTCTGGAAAGTCTTCGTGTTGATCCAATGTTCTTAGCTCAACACATGTAAAATTAAGAGTAGCCTCGTGCTTTTTCAGTACCGATGCTATAGTAGCATAACCATCGCGATTGGCAGGATTGTAGAAACCCGCAGTTAACTCTGCAGCATGACTGGCAGTTTTGTACCACCAGTGGATGCCTGAGAGCTGATAACCAACAAAAACAGCAGAGATTAATGGTGATGTTCATATCAGAGATCATAAAAAAAATAGTTCACTGACCTTCACTGCAATAGGCGTCTCTTCAAAGGCAATATTTGCCATGGCCAAAACTCGATCAGCATGGTCAACCAAGACTCCAGAATACCATTTTAGAAAGAACCGACCATAGAGACTATTGTATTCACCTCCATCACAAAAGAATCGAGTATCTTGTGGTTTAGAGTTATAGGAACCTGCGTTATTAGGTGCTCTACCCCAAATCAAGTGTCCCCTTGCCTCTGCTGCCTTTACTAAACTCTCCATCAAGTATTTATCATAGCACTAGAAGAAAAAAGAAAAGTCCATTTCACTAACTGCATTATAGTAATATGCTAAATCTAACGATCAACTACACTAACAATCCTGATATGCTATTCAAGACAGTGCAACCAAAAACTACCTGAAATTCACCAATACCAGGATATTCCCAGCCATGGTTCGCCGGGTAAGATGGATACCGCAGCTCCCCACATGCTCCAAGCCCTATTTCAATTTCAGAGATAAATCCATCCTCAAAGAACTCATTGAACTCTACTCGGAAGCTTCTCATATAATCAAAATAAACCTACAAATTGTCATCATTTACAAGTTAATAATTCCATAAAATAAGTATACATATTAATTTCAAATTCAGACAGCTAATCCACAAGTGCGAGAGTAAGAAAAATATCAGTGGCTTGTGAACTTATGAACAAATTTAACTATGAGAGAACATCGTTCCACTAGAAAAAGGAATTAGCATAATGGACTAACATATTGCAAAATTAAGCCAAATGTCACAGTGAGCATACAAATATGTCAATAGGGTTGAGCTGCTAAATGAATTTCTTACCTCAAGAGCATTTCTACCTTCCAAAACCCGTTGTTTGTCAATTCCCCAAGTGAGGCATTCATGGTTGCGTCTTCCCTCTCTATCCGTGAAGAAAATATCGGGATTTTTACTACCAATTTCCATGATCCATTTTGGAAGCGGAATATGAACATCATCGCCAACATTGCCTCCACATTCATGAAAAGACATAACCACCTATGTGAACAAATGCTCAGTAAAAACCAAATCAACCTAAAAGAATGCCACTATGCTATATAAATCACTCACTTGCAGCTTGAGATCGAGATCTCGTACAATCTGAAACAGCTTCCTATAGCCGGACCAGTTATACTTCTGAGGGTTATGTGCTTCAACTATGCCCCACCAGCAATCAACCATAACACCATCAACATTACTCGATTTAAGGATTCTCAGTTGGTTTATCAAGTTATCAGGATCAACCAACTCACACTCCATATTGATGAGTCCCAACTATTTCAGAAATGAATCAATGTTACTACTTGAGTTCAATATTAAAGAAAATTTAACAAAAAAATGAAAAGATGAAGCCATTGCATACATTTAAGCAAAAGCTAATTAATGAAAGTGGTGTAACATATAAGAGGTGATTTGCAACTCACAGGAAGCATCACGAAGATAGGAACATAAGGCGTGCCAGTATAGTCTCGCTCCTGAACCTGTGGAACAACGATGGTAATAGGTACTAACATCAAAGATGAGCAAAACTAAAAGCAGACAGCAAAATACTAGGAGTATATTTCAAGAACTGATTTCTGATAGAAGTTGTACAATACAATTCACATAAGATAGGTGGACGAAAGCTAATTGAAATTATAAACAAAGTCGAATGCAAGTTGTGACAGCATATGTCCCATATTCCAAATTTGCTTATCAGAGTTAATTTAAGATAAGCTCCATTAACTGATTTATTACACAATTCTATTCATAAAAACATAGGTAGTTGAAACTAAATACCACTGCAATTTAAATTTCGAAAAAGGCGATCGGAAAAAATCAGTGCATTGTAAGTCTCAGCAAATCGGCCTATCTTCTCACCAAAAATGCTAATAAAATATAATCCAACTCAGTAAAAAAATTGAATTTAAATTTTCATCTCCTCCGTCAGAATTCTCTAGCTGAAACAAAAGAAATTAACCTGCTCGTTCTTCGGAGAAGCAGACGGCGGATCATGAAGCGAAACGTCATCATCTTCCTTGATTTCCTCCGCAGCTTGTCCGACTATTGCACGACAGCGAAGGGCAGATTTCAGAGTACCGCTTCTCAATTTTCCGGAACAGGGTTGAACTACTTTCGGGCCACCGCGAATTACAATCGGGGAGAGAGGCGACGGAGCAGAATTCGCTACGCGGAGTAGCGTAGAGGTGAGTGAAAGATTAATCGCCATTCTTAAAGAGTAGTTATATGTGTCTGTAGTTTATTCCTCGTGAACTAAGATTTTGCATTAGCGAGTGACATATATATATAACGGAATCCGTGAAATGGAAGGAGCTTTGAGGGATCCGAGGACCCCTGTTACTTCAAAGAAATTCAAACAATCAAGATTCATTTTAGAAATCAGTATTTTCAGGTCCAACAGGAATTAAAGACTCGCCATTTTAAATTCAAACAATCAAGATTCAGGTTAATCTTTTACTTTTTTTTAAAATAAAATTTTAAAATTTATCTATATTTTAGTAAATGTTCACACTGTCGCATTAGAAATGAAACGTTTTCCTTTTTGGTTTGTCCCATTAGACCATCCACAATAACCGCCCAGCGACCGCCCAGCCGAGCGCCGGCGCTGGGCGGTTCGCTGGGCGGTCTATTGTAGCCGCCCAGCCGCTGACTGGAGAGAGAAACCGCGCAGCGCTGGGCGGTGGCGTGGCGCTGGGCGGTCGGCTGGGCGGTCCTTTCGGCGCTATTGCAGCTCCCGGATCGCCCAGCGCACCGCCTAGCGCGAAAATTAATTTTTTTTTTCCGAAACACTATATATACGCGCTTTGCTCGTCATTTTCATTTTTAAATTAATGTACTTTTTTTAAATTATTGTACTTTTTTAAATTTTAATAGTATTATTAAACTTTTCCCGTATATGTCTCGTAAATTAAATTTCGTATATTGTGTGATTGTTAATTATGTCATTTTATATAATTGTTATTAGTGATATGGCTATTGATGTGGCTGGGCTATTTATGATGTGGCTAGGCTATGGCTGGACTATTTATGATGTGGCAGGAGGATTTTTAGTGCTGATGATGTGGCAGTGGCTGGGCTATGGCTGGGCTATTGCTGGGCTATTCCTATTGTGGATGGCCTTAAAAATGAAACGTTTCTAAAAATGGAAACAATATTCTCTCTACTTTTTCTTTTCCCTTACTTTACTCTCTCTTCATTAACTCACAAAACAATACTACATAAAATCTTGTGCCGAAAAGCAAATGTTGCATATTTAATAGGACGGAAAGAGTATTAAAAGTCCTTTATTAATAATCTAAATCACTTAAAAATATATTTTTAAATAACATATTGAAAATCGAACCCTTGCTCATATTCATTTGAATTATTTCTGTGACCGACCCTTTAATTTCCATTATGATTAAGTCATTTCTGTTTTGGAACGTTCCACACAAATAATAACTTGTACTAGTATGATAGTAGTTGTTTTTATGTACTCCATTTGTCCCTCTGTAACTGAGTCGTATTCCTTTTAGGATTGTCTCACTATAGCTGAGTCATTTCTTTTTTTTTGGAAAAAGAGTACTTTACTCTCTCTTCATCTCTCTACTTTTTTCTTTTCTACTTTATTCACTCATTTAAAATATTTTTTTTTTAAACTTTCAAGGGACGATATAAGACCGGAGAAAATATTAGCGTTGGTTGGACATCAACATTTTGGGTCGTTATGGTACTTATGATAACTCAACTCGAACAAATTATGAGTCTTATCTCTTATGTGCATACATAATTTCTCAACTTGGAAAGAATCTATTTGATTATTTTAATATTTAATTCAAAATAATAATAATAATAATAATAACAATAAAAACAATAATAATAATAATAATAATAATAATAATAATAATAATAATAATAATAATAATAATAATAATAATAATCCAAACATGGTTCTTACTGTGGGCTTATATTTAATTTTGCCGGAAACTGTAATAGTGGGCTTAGTCGAATGCACTTTATTGGGCTTATGGTTGAACCTCAGTTTGATAGTGAGTGTTAGATAGGCTTACCGTATTCGTGGCCCGCATACAAAAGATGCAGACTTTGACCAAGAAAATGCAAATAATATTCCCAATGTCTTATGTTTAATAGGTGATGTTATAGCCCTTTTTTTTCAGCCATTTGATACGCAGACCATACTTCTACAGATTCATTCAAGTTACGACATTTTTACCCTCGATTTGAATTTTATTTACAGCCCGTGTCCCTGCTGAAACCCTAAATTGGAAGATGTATTTATCAGCTCATCTAAAAACATTTGCTCTACCGCCCACCTTTTCCCGCCCCAGCAATAACTATTATCTATGAGCCCCCTGCTCATAGTTGAGAATCTATATAGTAATTGACTGTTTTTTATTCGTAGCGGGTTTGATTATGTTTTCAATTAGTATCTGTTTTTGGCATAGATCGAAGCGTATTTCCGGCCTTATGGTCTACCATGATTACTCAATAGTTTAATCGTTTGGTTCTGATGTTAAAGCTATGTGTTGGTCCACATTTATACGAATCTGCTGTAAGCAGCATCGACAACAAAAAGTTTTCGAAATTAACTTTTTGCCTGTGTTTCCATATTTAAATTCATATTGGGGCCAATATTGTTGTTTTCTGGGATTATCAGCTTCGATGTGCAATTAGTTTGCTGCTTTTTAACCTCATTGTTATTTTACATATAGGCTTCAAAAAACGTTTGTCTATGTGGTAATATTTTCAGTAGCTTGAACCATGACCGACAACTACCACCCAATGAACTCCGTCGAGACGAACATAGGTTCGCAAGGTCAGTAAACTTAACATCGTTGGAAGTATTTTATGGTAAATACATTCATTTTATGTGTTCAACGGATTTGTAGTAATTAATACACATTCTCATACTCAGGCAGCAGTGGCCTAGGGCGTGGTCCAAGGCCCCGGGTTGATCGCACAAGAAGAAGTTGGACAGCTCGCGAAGAGGAAATACTTGTGTCTATTCTGAAGGATCTTGTCACACATGGTTGGAAAAGTGACAATGGGTTTCGCGGGGGATATCTGCAGCGGATTGAAGAGGCTCTGAATCGGGAGTTCCCAAGATGCGGCTTGAGGGTTGCTCCTCATATCAATTCGAAGATTAGCCAGTGGAAGAAGAGCTACTCGTCTCTGAGTGCGATACTTGGACAAAGTGGTGTGGGTTTCAACATGAATGGAGATTTCAAAATTGATTGTGACGATGACGAATGGGAGCAGATTGTTAAGGTTGGACATGTCAAACTCTGTATAGTTCATGAATTGCTATTGAATCTGTGTTTTGTATTGTTGGTAATTGCTTTTTTTACATGAGAATATAACTACATGATTGGTTGTTTTATGCTTTTTCTGTACAGCGTGATGCCAACGCACGCGGTATGCGACACAGGTCATGGCCTCTATGGGATGATTGGAAGGTGCTGTTTGGAAAAGATCGTGTTGTTGGGACCGTTGCAAAAGACACATTCGATGCACATGCCAATTATGCAGGGCGAACACAATCCTCTCAACAAGATGTCCGGCTGGGATCCCCTGTTGAAGCTGGTGAATATTCAGCAGCCAAGCCGAGCCCTCAGCAGAGCCCCGTGGCCAACCTGTATGAAAGCACCGGCCAGAGCATAGGTGATTCACTACAAACCAAAAAATCTGGATCAAAAAGGAAGGCCTCTAGCCCTCCTGTGGGTTTGATTGAGATGCTTGGGCGGATGCAAGATGATACCAATGACCGGCTTGACAAACTGACCAATCGGATTGGGTTTGAGTTCGATCTTAGCGAAGCACGTAAGGAAGTTATCGACATATTGAGTGGTATACCGGATCTGACGCTTGTGCAGCAAATTGATGCCTCCGAGATCATTATCGATAAGGTGGAGCGTGTTGAGTTGTTCATGCGTCTTCCGGGGACATCGCGTCTTACATACGTGATGCGTGTGCTGGAGAAGCATGACCACTATTGAATGCAACACATCTGTGTTTTGCGCACCGTGTAGACGTGTTCTACATCTTTCGGTGCTTTTATATATTAATGTCGCCAAACTCTATTATGCAGACGATTAGTTTTGATGCACTATTGTGCTTGTATATTTTGGGGCAAACTCTCGGTCATAGTAGGTAAAGACCCCTTATTTGTTTTTTGGTAATGTGCATGATATTTGGGGCCTGTGTTATGGAAATGCATATTGATGTAAAATTTCCGAGTCTTAAATTCAATTCACAAGTTGTACTTAATAACACACAAGTTGTTAAAATTAACGATAGATGCATGTAAAGTGATAGAATCTAAAACATGGTAAATATCACAATGAAAACCATAGGAAGCATGCTCTCGTTGAGTGGAATTGAGATTTGGAGATGGTTCGTCGGAATGTTGGCCGGAATTTCTTCTTTCTCTTCTTCCTCCTCTCTTCCTCTCTTTTCCTCTCTCTTCTTTTGTCTGGAATCTGCCTCAATGCCTCAATGAAAACCATAACAAAAATTCGGCAGTTTTCGCCGGGCTCGGACTGCTCCACGCGGCCGTCATCAAATGGCCATAACTTCTTCATCCGAGATCCGATTGAGGTGTACAAGGTACCCATACGAAGCTATTTCAAAGACGAAGATAACGGTGGTAAGATAAAATAATTTGGACATTGTCTTGATAGGCAATGAATAGTTTGAATCAGACTCCATCGCTTTGGATACAACATAGGAGAAACCTTGGAGAAAAATTAACATTATTTGATTTACATCACCGCCAATGAATGTCCTATTTTACTTTTACTATATTTGTAAGTGGACCTTACATTACACTAACTTATTCCACTCACATTTTATTATAAAACCAATACATAAAAGTAGACCCTCCTTCCATTAATTTTTCAACCCACTTTATAACTTAAAGTCAAACCATTTCTTAAAATCTGTATCGATCAAATATGAGACATACTTAGGGTTTAGGGTATGAACGAAGAGAGTATATATATTCTCGTCTAAAATTTGGGGGAGAACCGGAGAAGGGTTCGAATTTTTTTCAATCCGACGCTTCTGTATTATGTTTTCACTATCTACTTTTGCATTAGACAAAATCCTTTTCTATGTCAATATTTTACAAAAATGTGTATCAATAACAAAGCATTTTAAAAAGTGTAATGACATTTTTTATGATATTTGCAAAGCCTTAAACGTTCCACTTAGTCAGGAATTACATATTGACTTTCTTAATAACAGTATTTTAAGTATTTAAGTTAAAGGGTTTGACGACTGTTAATTAATTCGCCTTCTTCCTTCTTTCCAAGTCTATTCACAGCCATTGTTGTAGGTAGTTTTTAACTGTAATTTTATTTTCAAGCCCCACCATCCATTAAACCTATAATAATTTAGACACCAAAGATATTACCTCAAGAAGGGCTGAAGATAACATTCTTTTTTTCCTTTGCAAATTTTAGCAATAGAAATTTATTTAAGCCCCTCATCACTTCAACGTGTGTCCGCCACTGATCACATACTACTCAATCTCATAACATTACATAACATACATGGAAGGCCTCGAGAGGGTGCGCGAATTCGGACCAAGTTATATTGAAAATAACTGAACCGATTAGATCAGTTAGCAAATATCGTTGCCACTTGATCGATTCAAACTCACTCTCGCTCATTTCCTACCAATGTAATTTGTAAACTCCCAATTTTGCACTACTTTAACAGTAAAGCGGCAAGTTCGGGGTCGGTCCCACAGAGAAGTTGGTGTGTCGAGAGTGTGTGTAGTGAACAGGGGGTTGGCTGCTGCCACGCTTTAACTTCGGAGTTTTTAACTACTATTTTTACTCTAGGCAGAATTAAACTTGCTAACTTGATCAAGGTAAAGTTAACTACTGGGTCAAGTGAATTGCAGGTGAAAACTTAATAACTTTGATTAAACTAAACTGAGAGCAGTACAACGTGAAATTGAAACTAAGCTAATACTTCGGAAAATAAGAAAGCATGTAAAACCGAGAAGAATCTCGGCGGGTAATTTAGGAATACGCCGACAGATAACAAGTATTCTGCAGCGCTTCTTTAATTCCCATTTCTAACTACGCATTACTTTATCTAAGCTAAGCTATTCTAGAGAACTGGACTAAGCTAGAGAACTAAACTAAGCTAAACTAGACGGAAAGTAAAAGATCTGATCCTTTCTTGTGATGGCACACCCTCTATTTATAAGTTCGATTCGGCCTCCAGCTGGATAACGATCTTGACAGGGAATATTCACTCATGCTGAGAATGAGCGACTCATTGATTGCTACATGCCCTTCTTCTAGAATGACGACGCTTTTGAGTAACAGATTCGTGACTCAGCTCCGTCCTTGCGTCTCATAAGCTAGCACGTGTCCCCTTCTAGAACGTCGTCCTTGATAACAGAATGGTGCGCCATATACAGCTCATTTCCTCACGTGTTCTTCTTCTAGAAGCAGCGGTCCCCGCCTAACTGCTTGATCACCCCCTTGATCAACTCCCCCGATTCTTGGCCTTTTATCGCCTTTTGTACTTGCTTGATCAGTTCGGCCTTGCTGCCTTGGTCAAGCGGCATTCCTGCACATTTAACACTTGTTTTGCGCGATAAACCGATCAAGCAGCGTACATTTTACCCTTAAACCGATGCATGAAATGAGTCTTATCAATACACTCGCTACATTAACAACAAACGATGAGTTATAGATGACTAATAAATGTAATTGTAAGACCTCGTCGTTAATGCTGCCGACGCACGCGCTCTAGCGGAATTTCCATCATTCTCTTCATCGGATGGTTCAAACTCCATTGCCTCTGCACGGTTAGGATGAACGACATCAGCATTCTCTATGTTGAGTCATATAACACAACTAATAATTTGTAGAAAATTACTCACCTGCGTGGAGTAACGGAGGGAACCGAGTTCCAGCCCAATATCGTCGCATTGTAAACAATCCATTCCCCTCGTACTTGAATATTAGCAAGTCCCCATGCCGTAGAGCATTGTTTCTTGCACATTGGAACCAGCCCCGTGCGAATTGATGGACATCCCCACGCGTTTCAGACACTACCGGTGCTACACAACCAAATTCATTTTCGATTCTACAATTCGCAAGAAGAGGCTGTTCCAGTTCGGCAACAATTCGGTTGGGGAGTTTCTGCAAAACATATGAATAAGCTAAGAAATTAAACAAATATTATAGTGATAATCACATTTCACATGCGACTATGATCAAATACCAAACAATTTATGCTATCCACAAGGAAATAAAGTATGCAGAAATATGGCGCCTTGTAAAAAGGATTGCGATGGAAATGGAGGAAAAGTATAGAGGTTTGGCTAAAATCTTCGAAAAATGGTAGCTAAGAGCACAACTCGTTCTATTCGCTTCAATTTATAGCCTCAGTCGGATTGGGTATGTATGTATATTTATTAGGCTTCCCAGTGTTGTCATTCGTTGAATTGGGGTTGGTTTGCTCAACCAACTTCATTAAAAACTCACGAGTTGCATATTGAAAGATATTTGTTTGTAGTACAAAAGGAATATAAAATGGAGGAGGTAGTGGGTGACAATATATTAAACCAACATAATTTTTAATATTATAACATGAGATTGCATGCCAAGTGCATCTATATCCCACTCATCATGTTCTTAATACAATCAAGTTGATACGATACAAAAGGAAATTATCTCCATCTTTGGTAACGATGAAGCGCTACTAGGGATACTACTAATTCATGTGACGACAAGGGTACTCCAGATAGACGTCAATTATTCATGTTCTTCCACCAACCACCTAGGCTTGAGGAGGCACAAGAACTGCCACATGGGGATGCATTTGGCATCGGAGGGCGGCATTGAATTTTCAGTGGGCGCGGCGGTGGCGGCATAGTCTGCCTTCCATTGGATGACTCGCGAGCTCCATTGCTTTGATCATCATCGAAAAGTTTACGACGTGATTTCAGCTCATTGGGCCAAACAGGTGAAAGGACTGTATCCGAGGTCTCAGCCACGACCTCTGGACCATCGGGATTGGTTGCAAAATGGGACAGTGGTGTCTGAGATGACTATGACTTCGTTCTCCTGTACTTGCATCTCATCCTTCGGCCTAAACATGTTGTATAATTGGTAGTAGGCTGGCTCGGCTTGGCGATAGTAGGCTCCAGCTAGTTGGTTTTTCTACATACAAAAGATAAATATTAGAACTTCCATATGAACACAAGAAATGGATCGGGGGGAATTGATTGTTAGCGTTACCTTTAGAATAGTCGTCTAAGTGTCATCTGTGGCCACAACGATGTTGTTTGGCTCGTCCCACCTTACACAATCCTCCTTCACCAAAGCCTTGAACGACAAATATCGACTCTCTAAGAACTGCAGTCGGTCGTATAGAGCTTCCCACGGCATGGTCACCCTGAGATCGTAGGCCATATCGGCAGCAGCAATGTCGAAGAAGAGCTTGGGAACGACAGTACCGGCCATGTCATGGTCATGCTTCAAGCGAATGATGCTTTCGAGTAAGTTTTCATTGAGTGCATGAGTCCAATTGGATTTGTAGAGAAAGGTGTTTTGTGGTGGAATATTTAGAGCCATTGCCTCTTGCTTTTGAAATGAGTTATCACTTGTTGGACGTTATTACTTGGATGCATTCATTATATAGACAAATGCATTGACACCTACTATATTTTCAACACATGAAATAGATATTAAATAAGTCATTAATGTGAAATTGAATAATTACAATGGAGATCTTGTGCGATTGAAATGATGTGGATATGGTGTTACATCTTGGCTGATAAATCACTTCATCCACAGCTACTATAGGATTCACCCATGCTCGAATTGTATCTTCGTGTGGCTTTTCTCCATAAATATTTACGTGTATGGTACATTCCACAGTCTGATATTTCAATGGTGTGTGTATCATGCCAATTGTAAGTGACAATCCCCTTAACTACATGCAATAAATGAAACTGTAAACTCTAATGGAGTCTGATCTTTATCGAAGTATTAATTTAAAATCCCCTAAACTAAATTTGGTATCACTTATCTCACGTTGGCTCATTTCGAATATTAAAATTGTAAAGGAAAAAGTTAGATGGAATTTTCTTCATTTTATTGAAGTTTTAATTTACAATAAAATAAGAGTTGAATGTGAGGTATATTTTAAGATTAGTAGTAATACTTATACACAAAAAATTAATAAATAAGTTGATTAATACTCCCTCCGTCCACAAAAAGTAGAGCAATTGAAAATTTGATGCTTAAATAAAACAAAAATTTATTGTTGCCTCAAAGATATTGATAAACAATGTCAAAATTTAAATTTTCCTATTTTTCTAATCCCATAAAACGAAAAAATGTGAACTTTATTCCCAAGGCTATAATTTATCTCCCCTCTGTCCTCTCCCCTCTTCCGCATCTTTTTCCATCATCTTATTTCTTCAATTCCTTCATTCTTTGTAAAAAAAAGAACACTATAACCAAATCAAGAAGGCTGCACCGGCCAAGCCACCGCTGAAGCGACGCCTTGGCCTAGGCTATCTCCATCTGCATAAGCTCAACAAACTAATTATGTGGTTTATGGCATGTATGTTTATGGAGATTTTGATGATCTATTATTATGAAATTTATACCACTCTCTACATAACACCAATGTGATAGTTTAGTTCAGGCCATTGGCAAAATTATGACAACTAATCAAAGTAATAGTTTAGTTAAAACTAAGTAATCAATCTAAAAATTTAATGTTCACTGAACAAAAATCTAAATTGTCACAGCACATTGTTATACTTACGATACGCTGCAATATCAGAGAATTCGATAAACGAACACCAAACCACAACAATTGCATAATCTGAATTCAATTACAACTCGAACATAAATTCAAATACATCGTCTTCATTAGCTTCGACATTGAAATCCATTTGTAGTAGCTGTTTTATCACAAGGAGCTTGGCTTCAACCTGAAATGAAGCAAAATGTTCATGTTGAAAACCAACGATGACTTAAGACAAGTATGCATGCATAGATGAAACATTGCACTTTAGTACCTTCGTGAAGCTACATAGCTTTGGCTAGTTGATTGCGTTTATTATTCCACGCCGGCGTTGCCTCTACTGTGTCGACGTAAACATTTTCCTCTAGCACCTCCTCTTGTAAACCCATGCCGATGTGATGACCATCTAACTCTAGCTTTATTGGATCCACTGTCATCTGGCCTCATATAAAGTTGTGAAGAAGAAAGCAAGATAGGATCAGCTCCACTTGTGTGTTGATTGGGTAGTACGACGCGCTGCGCAATATACCCCATCTCATCTTCACAATGGAAAACGCACGCTCTATCACATTTCTCGCTTTAGTGTGATGCATGTTGTACATTTCTCGTGGATTCTGAGGCATCATCGCATGAGGGCCCCATTCTTTGAGGTGGTAGCGGACGCCCTTGAACGGGGTAAGGAATCCTTCACTATTTGCATAGCCATTGTCGCATAAATAATATTGGCCTAAAGCAAACAATTCGATTACAAAAAACCGAATTCAGTCAATGATAAACCATGAAGATGCCCTAAACAATTGACTCACCTCTAGGTACTTTTAAACCATGTTCACGTGTCACTGCGTCACGTAACACCCTAGCGTCTCCGGCAGATCCCTCCCAACCGGCTAGAACGTAAACAAAATGCATGTCCCGAGTACAAACAGTCATTGTATTTGTTGCAATCTGGCCCTTCCTACTCCGGAAGCGTGGTTTATCTTCGCTATCAACTAATACGTTGATATATGTCCCGTCCAATGCTCCTAAGCAACCCTACAACATCTCAGCAACCACATACACAAGATCAAACAAGATATGCAATTCTTATAGAGCGCACAAAATCAAATTGTACAGTAAAATATGTGGATAACAATGTCTGAATGAATATCTCACCGGAAACCACTTCCACCTCGCGTTCTGGCAGTGCTCATCGACTGGTACCGGCTTCACCAAAAATAGTTCATGCAACATAATCACAGCTTTGAGCACAACATGAACATAATGTGATATAGTTTGCGCGGAACGCCAAAATTCAAATCGAACCACGCGATTTTTCTTGTGATGGGCAAGTACTGACAAAAACATCGCAACTTGTTCTTCAACCATAATGTATTTTCCATCTACTAAGCCACCCAGTTCACGTAGCAGTATACATAGTCGGCCAAAGCAATTCCTATCCATTCGAAGACTATCAATACATTCCTGTTCATTTAGCCCCAAAAGTAGCGTGAGGCGATCCACCTGTTTGGGAATGCGTTCTGTATGAGAAAACCTACGCCTAACCCTTCGACCAGCCAAATCTTCGTCTCCATCTTCTAGTAGCCCATATGCTAGAAGGCAGCAAGTAATCCTTAATCGATGTACTCGAATAATGTCTAAAATCAACAAAACGAGAGCTTCATTGGACAAACCCCCATTGGCCATTGTTCCAGAACCTATTGTAATCTCCTGTTGAAATTTGACCTCAGAAATTAGACAGAAATTCACACCAACACACAACACCAACCAAATCATGAAATCGCAATTTCTGCGTGTAATCGTTACACAACAAATTATGAAATCGCAATTTCTGCGAACACAGGAGTGGGTATTATGTTACAGAGCAAATTATGAAATCGCAATTTCTGTGAGATTGGCAGATTTTCGGCATCAACAAAAATACAAGTCCACCCGGACCAAGAAGGTTGAAGAAAACTGACAATTACACAGAAATTACTCATAAATTACACAAAAAAAACTAAGCCCAAACTTCACGACCTAATCGCCCAAATGCGCAGAAAAAGAGATGGTGAAGATGACACTCACCGAATGATGATTGTGGAAGGGCAGATGAAGAGGAGTCAGTTGATTCAAAGATTGGGCACACCGAGTTTCGTCGACGGGAGGGGGTGATATTCAAATGTGAAAAAAAATCGCCGCTCTCCTCTCAAATTTTGGAGGGTGCCCTAAAATTTTGAATTTTAGGAAGGTTAATTTAGACAATGACGATCAATTTCCTGACACATACTCCAATGCAGAAAATAAACGCTGAAGAAAAAGCGGAAAAGGTTTCTGTATTCTTCGCATATAGTTTCTTGGGTCTGGCCTTCAAGGGCAACAAAGTACGAATAACAATGCTATCAAACGTGGGTGTAGACCAGAAAATAGTCAGTTATCCTGGTATTCACGTCTATCAAACACGCTCTTACATTCAAAGCCAAGATGGCAAAAGCAAGACAGATTTTGGAATTTTTCTTGGTTTTTAACTGAAAATGTGATTTTATAAATGTTGAGTATTAAAAAGGTGCAAACTCATTTTTTGGGTACTAATTTTGTAAAATAATAATTTTATTAAGGGAAAAAAGGCATATTAAAGTTTCTTCGCTTTAGGTTCTCTTATTTTTATTTTTTGTTAATTACCATGAGTATTCATCGGCAATCCCAATGACTATTTCTCACGTTGATTTGTAGACACCTCAATTGGTGAGACAACTGACCTAGGAATTTAAGGTTACTCCATACACAAATGCATGGATCGATCTCATGATCATTTGATTAAGAATGAACAAGTCTCATGTCATTCTACCACACTCATTTGGTTTAGTGTTCTCTTATTGATTCTATATATATACTTTTTATTAATATTTTTGTACGTGGGTATATGTATTGAGTACTATTTGTTTTATCTACTATTAAAATTTAGTACCTCTTTCGCAAGTGAATTCAATATTTCTAGGAGAAAAAAAAATTGTTTAGCAATCACCAATCTAAGGCCACCCGCAACGAGTTACGCGGGTGGCTCGAAGCCCATTCCTCCGTGACGAGACGTCCCGTCGCGTCCCCAGCCCGCCGAGACACCCGTCTCTCCAAGATGGCCCGCGAAACGTCTCACCACGCGTGCGCGCGACGTGGCGCACTCCGGCACCATGCGTGACGCCCACTCGTCGCCCCGCGAGTGGGTTTCGTCACGCTGGCGCAATAAATCATTTTTTTTAAATTTGAATTTAATAAAAAAAATTTAAAAATTCAAAAAACGGTAATATTACCGTTTTTCGACCGTTTTCCTTTTTTTATTTTTTATTTTTTACTCTATAAATACTCCTATTTCATCCTCATTTCACACACAAACATACATCTATTCTTCTCAAATCATCTTTCTTTCAACTCCAATTTTCACCTCAAATTAACTCTTTTATTCTTCCCCCAAAGTTAATCGATCTAATGGATCCATATGAGCAAATGCGTCGAATAATGGAAGAATCACTTGAAGAAGATCGACGCCGGGAGGCGGAGGAAGCCGCACCGCCCCAAAGACGCTCCCGGACTTACATCCATCGTAACCGGGAGGAAGCTGCCGCAAGGTTAGTCTGCGACTACTTCAGCGATAACCCGGTTTGGGGAGATACCTACTTCTGTCGACGTTTCCGCATGATCGAACAACGACATAAACGTGCTCCACCAATCCGACCTCTTCGCCGAAGTTTTGGATGGTAAAGCGCCGGCCATCAACTTCATCGCTAACAACCGGCGGTATAAAATGGGGTACTATCTTGCCGACGACATCTACCCGAAGTGGCCAACCTTCGTGAAGATGTGCAGAGGTTGGAACAATGCAAAGCAGGCTCTTTTTGCGCAGAAGCAGGAGGCTGCTTGCAAGGATGTACAGAGGGCGTTCGGGGTTCTCCAAGCGCGCTTCAACATAATCAAAGCCACGGCTCGTATGTGGTTCATGGAGAGTATGGTCGACATCATGTATACGTGAATAATCTTGCACAACATGATTGTCCAAGACAAAGGACCAGATGCGGGAAATTGGTTCGACCCTGAAGCTCCCGGAAGCTCTACCGCAAGTAGTCCGCCTCGCTGTAGAGTGCATCCGTCTATACAAGAACGGTTGTCTATTCGGGCAAGGACACGTGACTCTACTGCCCACGCAACTCCAAGATGATCTAATGGAGCACATTTGGGCAAAATTTGACGGAGGAAATTATTAAATTATGTATTTTTAATTTTTTTTAGGATTTTACGAATTTTATGTGGTAATTTTATTTTATTTAATGAAGTGTGTTTTTATTAATTGAATTTGTTGGAAATAAAAATAAAAAATGAAATTGAATGAATAGTAATTTAAGAGACGGTTAAGGGACGGATAAGAGATGGAGGGTTGCAGGTTCCATCCCTTAGTTAAGAGATTGAGTGAAAAAGTACAGTGGGGCCCAAGAATAGTAATTTAAGAGACGGTTAAGGGACGGATAAGAGACAGCGTTGCAGAGGGCCTAAGTACTGAGTACCCAAAATTTACACATATTCAACCAATTTAAGCATAAAAAAATATAGGAACTCAACTTCAACAAACAAGAGTATAATATGAATGCCCACTTCATTGCCGGAAACAGTTATCGAAGTTAAGAACTTAAAAAAGTATTAGTACTGTAGTTTCCCTCAAAATCCCAAATGTGACAGCCAAATAATAAGTAAGGTTTAACCTTGACTGGGGCTTTATCAAATTCTAATCATAAATAAATATAAATTGTAAGCCTATACTAAACACTAGACAATAGCACATAAGTATTTGTCATATATACATGCGTGCGCGTGACTATACAGCATAAACAATAGATAAAGATGAAATCTTTGCAGATATGATTGTGAATCTAGTGTATAAAGAGGGTCATTACTCTTTTTTGAAATATAAAAAGGGTCATTATTTGTAGGCCAGTTTCTAATTTCAATCAAAGAAAGTAGCTTTTCATTAGAAAATGACATTTAAGGAAAAAGCCCGCAATCTTAATAAAGATTATATATATATATATATATAAGATTGTGATCATCCAAGAATCATTCTTATAATAAGAACTACTATGAATCAGTACTATTCTTACAATTTTAATCTAATCGAATTCATTAGTGATAATTGATTAATCATTTATACTTTTTTTTAATATGAAAAGGATAAAATTATCCATTAAAACTAAAGAAGTTATGGTATATCTTAATATTATGGAATAAAAACGTCAGTATGCATATGTATATTGCGTGTGAATTGTGATATATGCGATATTATACATTTGTAATAGTATAAACTATTCCCTCTGTCCCATGTCACTTGAGTCTCTTTTTTTTACTCTCGTTTTAGTAAAATAATACTAATAAATAGTTAAATTGGAGAAAAATTAAAATAAGAGAGAGAATATGAATGAGAAGACTATTTTTTACATTATTCTTTTACTTTACTTTCTCTCCAGTTTAACTATTTATTATCATTTTTTCGAACAAGTTCGAAAAAGAAATGATTCAAGTCAAGGTTAAATCCTACTTATTATGCTTAAATTATGTTTAACCTCAAGATGTAGCATTAAATAGCTTATGAGCATAATTTAAGCAGATAGTATATTGCAATCTTAATCACAATTTTAAAATCGGATATTGAAGACATGTAGTAGTACTTAACGTAAATATATTAAATAAATTGTGCGGCAGAGTAATAATTAATGTTATTATTGGTCGAACGGATCATTTCACTTTACCCACTTACAAAGCTAGAACCAATTTATTATTGTTCATGTACATATATGTTCATTGCAACAGTTTTATTATAACGTAGATTATAGATGGATGCACACTAAGTGTGTACGATATTTACCGTGTGTTTCCTATGCTTGTATTAATGAAATTATAAATGGGACTTATTCAATGCATAAAATTATGGCATTTTAACTCTGATGCATACCATCTGTATACATGTACTTGTTTTTTCTTGGACTCTATCCTACTTCAATAACAATAAAAACACTAATTATTATTGTTATTAGTACTATCATTACATAAGAGTATTGTAGTATTATTATATGCATAAACATATATATTCCCTTAAATAAAGATTATCGATGAAGGTCAAAAGTTGATAGATGAATGATTATTCTAATTTTACCAACTTAGGCAAGGATTCGAAAGCAAATCCGTAGGAGATTATATCTTTCCAGGATGTTTTAAAAGTAAAAAATATTAGACATAATAATTAAAGTAACTTTATCATGGTTGGCTACGAAGACGATTTGATTAAGGCTTAATATTTAATGTGGTATATGTCTGCAATTGAGATAACAATTCACAATATTTTTCAGCTTTTTCCCACTATTTTTAGACTCACTTTCTGTTTTAAGTGCATTTTAGATCATACATTCTAGAGATAAAATCCACTTCTATAAAAAATGTTAACTGGTGCTTAAACAACCACTCATGATCACATTTGTAGCTTAGTCATGCATGAATTCTCTAATACTACTATTTAGTTTTGTGAATAATGAATTTTAATTAAAATATCAAACAATCCACAGTTCCACACTAAATACAATTACAAAACATTTAATAATCACTTGATTGGTGTATAATATATGGGTTGGGAAGGGTCGCACCCAAATTCGAGTAAAATACATTTAATAATAATAACAATAATTCGATTGTGGCATAATATACACTCAATATCAACAACACCCTACCAATAAACATAAAATAATAAATTGAAAACAACCCTTTAACAATTCTCCTGGAATAAAAGTCTGAGTTTGAACATGACCAACGCTAAACACTTCCTAAATCATATAAAATGCCCCCAACCACTCTAATCCCATAGCTGGAATACCTAAATCTTAGATTGAATTGATTTTTATATAAAAAAAAAAAAAAAAACTCCTTGTGATCGGCCAAAAAACATACAAGTTGACTCTTCCACAAAAGACAAGGCTGCACATACTCAACAAAATACCTTATTATTACACCTTACATAAATTAATACCAAATGTTCCAACTTGGAAGTTGGAATTCCAACTGTTTCAACCACCTCAAATTCTCTCACAAATTATACACATTCACAAACAAATTAGCAAAACAGGATGAAAAAAAAAAGTCAAGCGATGTTATTTTGAGGAAGAGCTGCAAAATCCTTGACAGTAAAGCCAACCTTGTCAAACTTGCCCCTCTCTGTGTTCTCCCTGAAGGTCAGGTATTCCGAGCATACAAAGGGCTTATACATCCTGGCTTCGTGTTCCCCAACGACGTCGTCTGGTGCTTCGACCACCTTGTGATCCTCGAAGCACCAGAAGAAAGCCAGCGAGAAACGTGTCCCGGAAGGCTTCCCCCTCCCGAGGACCACCCTGTGCTCGGACGAGCGAAGCCTGTCGTTGCTCCAGGCCTGCAGCATGTCCCCCACGTTGACCACGAGGGTCCCCTCCCGAGGGGCGATGCTCATCCACCGCCCCTCCCTCGACCTCACCTGCAGCCCCCCTATCTCGTCCTGGTACACGATCGTCACACAGCTCATGTCCGTGTGCATGCCTAAGCCCTCTGCCTCCTCCTTTGAGCTGCGAGGGGACGAGTAGTTGTTTATCCTCATGTATCCGTGGCATTGCTGGAATTCGGACTCGTAATATTTGGAATCAAATTCCTTTCCAAGTGTGGTCAGGATTAGCCTGAGGATTGTCTTTGAGAGCTCTGTCACTCTACTCCCATACTCCTGCATGATCTCACTGGACAGGAATAGGGTAATCTTGTTGCATTAAAACTAAGACAGAGAGAGATGTGTATATATATATATATATATATATATGTATATACCTGAAGTCATTGTCATGGTGGCCAAGGGCATCTGTGGAGTTTTTAGCGGAAGCTGCGAAATCGGGGCCGGAGACTCTGAGGCTTTCGAAGAAGGGGGAGGCGATGAAGAGAGGGGTGTAGGTTTTGAGGCCGAGTTTGAGCTTGGATTCGGATGGGAGAGAGAAGATCTTGCTGGAGAGAGAGTAGATTTTGGTGAAGAGATCTTTGGAGATTCCATGGTTGATGATCTGGAAGAAGCCCCATTCTCTGCAGGCAGCACCTAGAGACCTCAGGGCTGATGAATCCAACGCCTCAGAAACGTCTAGAACTGGAAGCTCTAGGGGGTTTTCTGATTCATAGATCATCTTATTTAGACAAAAGAAAAATGGTGGCGGTTGCTCTTTTTTTTTCCAGTAGGAAGTTGGTTTATGATAATGAGAAAATGAAATGTAAAGTTATGTGTCATGATTAATGTCCAAAGAGAATACATATACAAGGTCTCAATCAGATAATCACAGTAATGACTTGACTTTTTTATACCACCTTGCAACACAAGTATATTCAAGAAATTTGGAACTAGTACTATTTCTGAATAAGGGAAAGTGACAGCTGGGCAGCCATTATAGAGATATGGCATGGGTCATACACAAAACTGGGTCTCTGAAACCAAAATCTTGGGTTAATTAGTAATGTCAAACAAAAAAAAAATTAGGCATGTGATCCACCAGCTTCATTTTTTCTTCATTACTGCATAAATTTTAAAACCATGTCATTATTCTATCATCATCTGGACACTTGAGCATGGGAGATTGTTTTAATACTAATATTCTCTGTGATAAGATACTAACAATAGGTTGTTGTCAATCAATTTTGATATCTTCCTAAATATATAGAAAATGCCATATTTTGTTAAATCATAAAAAAGAAATGAAAGTAGAACAAATGGTGTGAACATGTGCAGATACATCGACGAGCAAGACATTATAAGGTCCTGATAAGGCTCGTTTCATGCATCTATTTTATATATAAATTCTATGATTTTACGGTGCTAACATGCATTTATAAGTTCAGGTGCGTGAAAAATCTGCCAGACCCAGGAATGAAAGACAATTACCAGGGCAGAGGGAATAAAGGAGAAGAGTGAAGAAAAAAAAGAGTGAGATCCGCAAGGGCACAATCGTCAAATCAGGAATACGGTTGCCCTAGGGATTTGAGCGTCGCCTATAAATACCAGGAAACCTACGAAAGGAAGGATAGACTTTTTTTTTGAGAGATTTTTTTTGGGAGCTTTTAGTTAGAGAATTTCGTTGGTATTTTCGGGTCGCTTTTCACTCACTCACTCGCGCACTTGGTTCAATGAAGATCTGGGGTAGTTAGTTTGTGGTTTTGTTTTGTTCAGCTGGAAGTGTAACACCACTCCGAGAAGGAGTGAAGAAACAATTTTACTTTTTTCGCACGTACTTTTGTCTCACCGATTTCCTTGCCGAAAATTCGGTGATTACTTTGTGATTCGTTTCAGCTTTTGCTTAATCTAGTTTCGATTTCTGTTTTCGTTTGATCTTAATGTTTACTGCTCTGTTTACTGAGTTGGATGCTTTTCGCAATTGATTTGTTGATCGGAGTTGAAATCGGTGTTGATCGGAGTTAGTTTTCTGAATTGATATTGAATCGGAGTTGAAATGATGTTGAAAACGGTGGATCTAGTTTGTTTGGTGATGATTCTGGTAGATCTAGCTTAAATTTCTGTTAATCGTTTGAATCTGGAATACGTGTGTTCGGATCTGAATGGAAAACCATGTTATTGCTTGTTTACTTAGCCCAGTAGTTTAGATCTGATAGTTGTTAGTTTAATTGAAGTGTTTATCGTTCGATCTGAAGTATGCTCTGTTTTTCATGCTCTGTTTTGTTCATTTCGTGCTTGCTTGTTCGAGAAGATGAAATCGTTCGGTAATTGTAGTCGTGTTACTTTAGTTTGTTAATTGCAGCTTTTGTCAGTAGCTAATTAGAGTAATCTGTTTTGCTGTTTACTTTTGTCTACCTTGTGTTTGGTTAATTTAAGAAACTCTTTTATTTGACCCAGGAAGTTTGTGAATGCTCTCAAGTTACGTTCGGATACGAATCATGCATGCATTTATGTTTTACGTACTTTCAATTCTCCAGATCTGGTAGTTAAAATAGACTAAATTTCCCAGGCCTAGTAGACTAAATTCTCCAGACTAAATTTCCCAGGCCTAGTAGTTAAAAACTCGACCCTCATGTTGCGTGGCAGCAGCCAAACCCCTCCAAAAGTTCTCTTGATGCATTCCGACCCTTCCATCATCGTGGATTCGATCCCGACTTCCCTATACTAACCAATAGTGTAGAGGGTTGAGGTTTTGAGGCGAGGTTGTTGTGACAACGACTACATTCTGAAAGTTCACGATCTCCTAGACCCTGTGCTCTAGCGAATCCTCTGGACCTAAGAATTAACACAAATCATTTAGAACGACACAGTAACCGCGTGCTTCGAATGGCGCCGTTGCCGGGGATGGATGGCGTTGTTTATGTTTGCATCTAGAGATTTTTGGCGTACATAGTTTTTATTTGTTGCTTTTCATTTTTCTTTTCAGTTTATGAGCCGAGGCTCAAGGTCTGGACACTGGAATAACTCATTTGGTTGGAGAGACGCTCAAGCTAGTTGGCAGATTAAGAAGACAGTCTCCCCTGTTACTACCCGATCTGGGTTGACAACAGGAGATCCAATCCAGCTGAGTTTGGAAAGTGACGACGATCTAGTCTCACCCGTTAAGGAGGAAGTTGAGTCAACTGTAGACTCAGACGAAGGAACCGTCAGAATGGCGGCTGAACCAGACAACGATCCAGAGATCGGCTCGTTGAATGCTCATTTGAACGGCGAGCCGGCACAAGCAATAGTGATCACCCAAGCTCAGAGATTAATAGACATCAAGAACAATGTACTGGCGGTCATGCCACACTTCTATGGACGTAAGATAGAATGTCCCTACGAGTTTCTACACGAGTTTTGCAAGCTATGCAGCATTTAGAAGAGGCCAGCTAACTCGACCGAGGAAGATTATAGGTTACGTGCTCTACCTTTCGCACTGAAGAGAGAGGCGAACACATGGCTACTGAGGCTGCCGGCAAATTCTATAAGCTCATGGGCGGATTTCAGGCTATTGTTCTTGGATTATTTCTTTCCATCGAACAAAACGAATGCCATCAAGAAGGAGATTCTGGCATGCCGACAAGATTATGATGAGGCGTTGAGTCAGTATTGGTCACGATTCAAGGGATTGCTCGATTCATGCCCTAACAACCAAATGTGCGAAGCAGAGGTATACAACATCTTCTATGAAAGGGCAAATCCGGAGTCCAAGGATTTATTAAACTCTTCGAGCGGGGGAAATTTTACCAAGAAACGAGTAAGTGAGGCCCGAGAGATTTTGGGCAGGCTAATCGATGCTAAGAAGGCTTACGACTCTCCTCGCACCATTTTTAAGAGGGAGAGTGTAGAGGCGGTGAACGTGCAAGGTGAAGACCGAATAGATGCAAAGATAGATAAGCTGGAGAAAGCAATTCTGATTGCCTTAGGGAAGAACAATTCCCCAGAACCAGGGGAGAAGGTTAAACAGCTGCCAGGTCCAGAGGAAGTGTACCAATGCTATGGTCAGCAGAACGAGGGCGATAGCCAAGCTCAAGCAAACGCCATGGGGAGTTGGAATCCTAATGGAAGTTGGAACCCAGGAAGGCAAAGGGATGCTCCCTGGAGGGATCACCCAAACTTCAGATGGTATGACAATGATCCGAACCTGCCACCCCAACAATAGAGAAACAACTATTTAAACCTTCAGGAGCGACAACCGAATTGGGTGAACAGAAATCAGGAGGTAAACAATTGGGGAAATCGGCAGCAAAACGACCATCCCAACTGGGCAAACAAGAATCAGAACAATCCAGCAAGTTCGTATGTGCCAACACACCAGAGGAATTATCAAGGCAACACTCAGAATTCTCAGCCCAACCAGCAAGGTCAACAGGGGCAGAATCAATATCACAACACAGGAGGTCCAGGGAACTTCCGGCCAAATCAGGGACAAGGCTCAAACCACCCTCAAGAGCCAAACACCAGCCAGCAGAGTTCCAGACAACCGAAAAGCATTGATGAATTAGTGAGCGATCTGGTGAACTCGCAACAGCACATTCAAAACAACATGCAGCCCAACTATGATGTGGTGCATAAGCTTCAGGATGCGCAGACTGAGCAGAAGGCAGCCATGGACATGTTAACGAAACAACTCTCTCAGATTGCGACATCTTTGAGCGAGATGCGTGGGAACGAAGGAAGAATTCCTGCCTCGGTTAAACCACCAGAAAGGGTGAACATCAGCCAGATAACCCTGAGATCGAGGCGAGAGTATGATGGTCCAAGTGTGAAAAAAGATGGGAAGTCCACTCCGACTCCACTGGAAAAGGAAACCGCAACAGAGGAAACCGGAACAGGGGAAACCGGAACAGGGGAAACCGGAACAGGGGATGATGACCAGAATGCAAACAGAGAGGAAGCAATACCCTGAGCAGCTGATCAACATTTCCCAGGTCCAGGAATTGAAGCGGAGGTGGAAGAAATTAGGAGAGAAATGGGAGAATCTTCCAAGGGAAACGTTAGCAATGAAAGGAAAGTGAAACCTTTTCCCCATAGAGGTGAACCTAGGAAGAAAAATGAGGATCCAGCGGACTTCATGGAAATTTTCGAGAAGCTGGAAATTAATCTGCCATTCCTCCAAGCTTTAAAGCTGCCCATCTTCAGCAAGTTTATCAAGGAGTTTATCAAGGAGTTCATTGTGATTGGAGAAATTGTGTCGGCAGTGATTCAGAAGAGGAGAATGCCTTCTAAGCATACTGACCCAGGTATGTTCACTCTCCCCATCTCAATTGGAAACATTAATGTTGAGCATGCCATTTGTGTCCCCTAGGTGCTTCAATAAATGTTTTACCTCTTTCACTTTATAAGAAACTGGAGGGAGTCAGAATGGTTGATACGAAGGTGGTGATTCAATTAGCTGATAGGTCATGCATCAGTCCTGAAGGTGTTTTAGAAAACGTGATAGTTAAGAAGCATGATTTTCTGTATCCTGCTGATTTCCATGTTATTAAGATGAGTGAGCACCAGTCTGCTGAGTCTAGCGAAGTGCTTTTAGGAAGACCATTTCTACGCACCGCCAAGACAATCATTGATGTGTTTGATGGAACCATTTGTCTAGATTACCATGGGAAGAAGTTTACCTTTAACATTGATGAGGCTATGAAAAAGCCTTTGGATATAGAAAATATGCATGTTGTGGATGTGATTAACCCCCCCGGTCTAAGAATTTCTTGAGACCGAGTTGATGCAGGAACAGGTGGGAAATTCAGAGCTGAGTCACTCCATTGATAAAGAAGTGGCCAGCTGGTGTGATGCAGTCAACACACGGGGAATGACGGATGAAGAGTTAGCAGAAGAAATTCTGGAGTTTTGCAAAAGCCCTGAATTTGCCAGGTCTAAGGAATTAGTTTGTGTCGCTAACCAGGAACATTTACCAGCACCTGAAGGATTAATTGCCAATGAGCCAAAGAGGAACCCATTACCCCAGGAGACAAGTGCGACAAAGAAGGAACTGAAGACATTACCCCCAGGACTAAGATATGCTTATTTGGAAGAAAACGAGATGTTCCCGGTAATCGTCAACAGCAACCTGACTCGGAAGCAGGAAAAAGAACTACTGGAAGTGCTCAGAAAGAATAAGATAGCCATAGGATGGACTCTATCCGACTTGGTGGGAATCAGTCTGGATCTCTGTATGCACCATATTCGCCAGGAGGATGGAGCCAAACCTCACAGAGACCCGTAGAGGAAGCTGAATCCGAATATGAGAGAGGGAGGTTCTTAAAGAAGTACTCAAGCTACTGTCGCTGGGTATCATATATTCCATTCCAGACAGCAAGTGGGTAAGCCCGGTCCATATGGTGCCTAAGAAGTCAGGCATCAAGTGGTTACAAATGAGCAGAATGAGTTGGTGCCCACGAGATTAGTGACCGGGTGGCGGATGTGCATAGACTACCGGAAACTAAATGAGGCTACACGGAAAGACCATTTTCCGTTACCATTCATAGATCAAATGTTGGAAAGATTGGCAGGCAAAAAGTTTTTCTATTTTCTGGACGGATACAGTGGATACTTCTGAATTTACGTTGATCCGGAAGATCAGGAAAAGACAACCTTCACATGCCCGTTTGGGACGTACGCATATAGGAGGATGCCCTTCGGATTGTGCAATGCGCCAGGCACTTTTCAGAGGTGTATGATGAGTATTTTCTCAGACCTGTTGGAGGAGTGTATCGAGATTTTTTTGGATGACTTCACGGTCTTCGGGAATTCTTTCGAAGCTTGCCTGGCCAATTTGGATCTAGTATTACAGAGATGCAGAGAGAAAAATCTGGTGCTGAATTTCGAAAAGTGCCACTTCATAGTACAGGAGGGCATTGTTCTGGGACACGTGGTCTTGGAAAAGGGGATTCAGGTGGATTAGGCAAAGGTGGATGTGATCTCAAAACTTCCGTACCCTATGAATCAGAAGGAAATAAGGGGATTTTTGGGTCATGCTGGATTCTACCGGAGGTTCATCAAAGACTTTGCAAAAATTGCACAACCACTTACCCGCCTCCTGCAGAACGACGTAGACTTCAGCTTTGACAAGGCATGTCAAGGGGCCTTCCAACTTCTGAAAGAAAGGCTTATATCAGCCCCTATTATCAGATCTCCAGACTGGAATTATCCTTTCGATATAATGTGTGATGCCAGTGATTTTGCTGTTGGAGCAGTCCTAGGTCAAAGAATTGAGGGGAAGAACTATGTGATTTTCTATGCATCCAAGACCTTGAATCAAGCCCAGAAGAACTATGACACTACGGAAAAAGAGATGCTAGCTGTCGTGTATTCCTTTGAGAAATTTCGACCATACTTGTTGGGTTCGAAGGTAATCGTGTTTACCGATCATGCAACGCTAAAGTATCTACTGGCAAAGAAAGAGTCTAAGCCATGGTTTATCCGATGGGTGTTGTTATTCCAAGAGTTTGATTGGGAAGTTAAGGACAAGAAAGGCACTGAGAACAAGGTAGCTGATCATCTTAGCAGAATTTTCCAAGGAGAAACTGAAGAGGCTATACCAGATGCGTTCCCAGAGGAACATCTATACTTCACAGGGGAAACCTCAAGCCTCATTTGTTGGGATAAGGTAATGGCCGCGATTGGAGCTGGAGTTTCTGACAAAGGGAAGTACCCGCTGAATGTAGAACCATGGTTCGCTGACCTAGCAAACTACTTAGTCACGGGGGAACTGCCCAGAACTCCAAATATTTCCCGGGCCCAGAGGATGAAAATCAGAAGTGAGGCCAAGTATTATTTCTGGGATGATCCGTATCTATGGAGAATGGGGTCCGACCAAATAATAAGGAGATGCATCCCGGAATGGAAGTAGAGAGACGTACTAGACCACTGCCATGCATTGGCGTGCGGTGGGCATTTTGGTCCGAGGAAGACTGCTCGGAAGGTTTTAGACAGTGGATTCTATTGGCCGACATTGAACAAGGACGCTTACGACTACTGCCAGAATTGTAATCGGTGTCAGCAGACCGGGGGAATTTCCACCCGAGATGAGATGCCTCAGATCCCAGTGATCGTCTGCGAGGTTTTTGATGTCTGGGGGATGGACTTCATGGGTCCATTCCCATCCTCCTATGGTAACTCTTACATTTTGGTTGCAGTAGATTACGTATCGAAGTGGATAGAGGCCAAGGCAACTGCCACATGTGAGGCGAAGGAGGTCACTAAGTTCCTTAAGGCAAATATTTTCAGTAGATATGGGGTGCCAAGGGCTGTCATTTCTGATCAAGGAAAGCATTTCTGCAATCGGACGATGGAAGCGCTTATGAGGAAATACGGAGTACACCACAGACTCTCCACTCCGTATCATCCACAGAGCAACGGTCAAGCAGAAATCTCCAACAGAGAGATCAAGGGGATTTTGGAAAAGACCGTAAACCCGTCGCGAAAGGATTGGAGCAGAAGGCTAGATGATGCGCTTTGTGCCTATCGTACTGCGTACAAGACCCCCATTGGTATGTCACCATATAGACTTGTGTTGGGCAAGATGTACCACCTTCCTGTTGGCATAGAGCATAAGGCTTATTGGGCAGTCAGAGAAATGAACATGAAGCCTGAGTTCTGCGAAGAGGAAAGAAACTGCAACTGCAAGAGCTGGAGGAGCTGAGACTCGAGTCTTATGATGTCGCAATGTGGTACAAAGAAAAAACCAAGTTGTGGAACGATAAAAATCTCCGGACGAAGGAACTGCAGGTTGGACAGTAAGTACTCATTTTCCAGTCAAGGTTGAAGCTCATGCCGGAAAGCTAAACTCGAAGTGGACCGGACCTTACACCATCGTGAGCCTTAGAGCTAACGGAGCAGTGGAAATTCAGGGATGTACTCCTAACTCTATCCCTTTTCTTGTTAATGGTCATAGAGTGAACAGGTTTAGGGATAGTTCGGAGCTATGTGTGGTGGAAGAAGTTCCATTGCGCATGCTCCCCACTATCGCTTAGATGGTTGAAAGGTTAAGTATTCTTCAGGAATTCTTGGGTCAAAGAAATGACCCAAGACAAACCCATATTCCCAAGAATACTTAAATGTGTCTTTTGTAAATGTTGTGAATATTTCCTTTTTTGAGTCTTTCAAGAAAACCCCAATAAAGAGAAAAATCTTTTAATCCAAAAATATTTTCGAAATACCGAACAACCCTTGGAAGGTCAGTTGAACTTTGAAATGTTTTTCTATCTTATTTCCTTGACCTGGGAGTTCGATATTTCATTCTTTTGTTTAATGTTGTTTTTAAGTTGTGTGATGAAGAGGACAGCAGTTACGCGTTTGTTAAGCTTAAGGGAAGAATTCTTGACAAATTGGGGGGAATTTTCAAAATTTGAAATTCAAATTTCAAAAAAGGAGAAATTTTATTTATGATTTTCAAATCCTTTTGCAGAGACGGCACGGTCACTCACGTCACACGCAACCGTCTCTCTACTCTCTTTTGTTTTATTTGGACTCCTTTATTATTTCCCACTATCTCTTTTAAAACTTCCCTCTCACGCTTATCTCCCTCACCAACACTTTTCGTATTCTAGAAACCCTAATCTCAAAATTCCTAATTTTTTGTATGTCAGTTTCCAGCGTTACCGTCACCAGCCGCAAAATTCAGACACTATGGACACCCGGAACAGCCAAAACACCAAGAAAGGGAAAGCTGTAGGAGGAAGAGCAGCGGCTAAGCCACCGGTTAAGCCGGTTGCTGAGTGACAGTACACATCTCAACCCATACTCACCGATCCCCCAACTGCACCCACCAAGAGAAAGCTGGAGATGCCTTTGGACCCACCCTTCACGCCCGGCACACTAGCAGCTGAAGCCGACCAAGAACGGATCGTGACCGAATTCTTGCAGAAATTTGGTCGGGGAGCGCAGGCTAGTGCAATCTATGCCCGCCTGGCAAAGGTTTGCAGAATGGGAGAGGCAACCGCTACATCAACTCAGGCAACCACCGTACATCCGCCCGCAAGCGGCGCGTCTGAACCCCATACCAAGCCCACAGCAGGGGATCTAGAGACCGCTCAACCGCAGATGGCCATAATACCGGTTAAAGAGTTTCCTTCTTCCGATACTCAGGCGACGGTACCACTCTTAGCGCCAGATTCAACCTTTACCGACGAGGCAGGCAGCCAGGAGGAAGATAGGGAGCAGGATGTTCACAATGAAGAGATCCCGGATATTGCCGGCGAACTAAGGCAAGAAAGGGCTGGTTCTGCGGAGGATGAAGGTATGATGGAGAGTGATGAAGGAAACGTAGAAGCTGAAGAAGAGGGTGAAGAGGAAATGGAGGAACAGGCAGACGCCGAAGAAGAAGGAAGTGAAGAGGAAGTTGCAGAACCGGAGAGTAAAGATACTCCGGTAGGAAAGAAAGAAACACGTACACAGAAACAGGTGGAAGAAGTGATGGTTGCCACGGGGCCGCGCAAGTTGAGATCTGATCCCAAGGCGAGCGAACATACAACCAAACCCATCAAGGTGCCTTTTGCTCACGAAGCTGAAGAGGTTGCATGGGGCGAAGATAGAGCCTCAGAGGAAGGCGATGCTGAGGAGCCCATTTATTCACCAGAAGAGGTGGTAGTCACGAAAAAGCTTCTAGGAGAGATGGCCCATTTCAGTGATCCTAAGAAGGTCAGGACGTATGCTGAACGTGGAACGAAGGGCAAGCAAGCCAAGTCAGGGAAGAGCTATCACCCTGAATCCCTTCAAGAGATAGAATCAGAGGAAGAATTCCTTTCCTACATCAATGCAATCGGGTTTGAATGGCTGCTGAGCCATAACACTGTGGAGGTGCCAGTAGCCCTTGCTAAGGAATTCTTCACATCATTCAAATTTAAGTCTACCACGGACGCAGAAACTGATTCAATTTCGTTCCGCTTGTTTAATGTCGATACCACGATGAGCATTAAAGAGTGGTCCTTAAGAATGGGGCTGCTAACCATGGAGGAGGACATCAGAGGGGGTTGGGATGATAGACAAATTGGTCCCCCAGGATTTGACACGCAGCAGGCGTGGGAGCTCATCACGCACAAACGCGGGGGTGTTTCAAGACTAGCATATCACGGGGAGTCCACATCACAAACCATCTCATTCGCTTTGCCCAGATATTCGTCGGGTACAATCTGATGGGGCAGGTCAGCTCCACCTTGACAACACCTGAACTATACTTTACCTGGTGTATGTTGAAAGGTGTGAAGGTCCACCTCGGCTACTAGTTAGCCCAAGCGTGCCACCTGATGACGATGCACACGTCACGCCACCTCTATACTTGCCATCTACTAGGAGCCTATCTGCAGCGTAATATCACGATAATGATCGCGAAGTCGGTGCCTTCTCTGGAAATGTGCGATCCCCCAGAACAATTCAATTTGGATTTCTTTTTCAACAAGGGGCTATTGTACACAAAAGACGGTGAGGTCTATTTCTATGACGTTGGCCAGACTGAGACGGCGGGTAAAGCGGAAGGGAGCTCAATACCAGAAGCAGCCACACTGGCATGGAAGAAGGAGATGGAGTGACTCCGGGCCGACATTTGGGATATCAAGACTGAGATATCTTCGTTGACCTCCATAGTCCTGGGGATGAAGGAGCCGCTAAGGATGCATACGACTAAAATGACCGAATCCCTGTCCTTAATGATGAAGATGGTCAATTTCGTGGGCCAGAAAATAGCTCGACCCCCACACGACCTCTCCATTGGAACTACTCCCCAGAAATCCAACCTGGTTGCCCCAGTGACTATGCCCGTGAAAAAAAGAAAGGAGCCCGCCCCATCCACTACCAGTGAATCAGCCAGCACATCTACCAAACGTCAGAAAGAAGAAGACACCACAACCACCACCAATATGCTAGCGAGACAGGAGATCCCGAGGCCAAGCCAGCCCAAGGCCAGGAAGGATGCAGCCACACCAACACTACCAAGAGGAGCACCCCAGAAACCTGGTCCCCGCAAGGGCCAGGGACAGAATTAATCAGACCCGCCCAAGTAACCAAGTAATATTTTTTTAGTTTCTGTTTTTAGTTTTAGTCTTTTTCAGCTTTCGTTTTTTAGTTTGCATGCTAGGTTGTTTGTTTTTTTTATGCTCTCTTCCACTTAGGCCATGGCTTGGCCTTAGTGTGAGAAATTTATATGCCTAGTATATTTTGTTTTTCTTGTTTTTCTGTGTTTTCTTGCGCATCTTCTCACACTTAGCCCATTGCTTGGCCTAAGTGTGAGAAGATTTGTTTTGTACATGTTTTGTTTTGTTTTTGCCTTCTTACACTTAGCCCAATGCTTGGTCTAAGTGTGAGATGTTTGTGCCCTATTTTCTGTTTGTGTCACCATTAACTGCCCTGCTTTCCACTTCATGAGGATTGCTTGGGGACAAGCATAAATGAAGTGGGAGGGGGGAGCAGTTAGTGCAGTTAGTGTTTTGTACATATTCTGTTAGGTCTAAGAGTTGCTAGTTTTTTTTAGGTTCTGTGTTTGCATAACTGATATAATAAATAGCGAAAGCCCCTTAGGGAGAGTAATTGAAGAGGAAATACATGTTGATTTGTGAATATTTCTTCCTTAATAAATCTAAGTCAGTTGGAAGAAGTAAGGACGATAGAAAATGCCTGAATTTAAGCTTATTGTGAAGCCCTCTTAAAAGTGAGTTATAAGCCTATAGTAGAACACTTTCTACTAAACACAAAAAAAGGAGAGATAGGTTGCCATTGATGCTAGAGGAGAAATGACATAGATAGTAAGGACTAGAGGCAATAGGCATAACCATTTTGAGCTTTATTCTTTCGAACCTGCTGAACCTGCCTCACTGAAAAGGCACCCCTTAGTGAACTCTTTGGGCATGTACGAAAATGAATCCATTCGTTGGAACCTTTAGACTTTATGCCACGTGAACAAAGGGGCAGGGATGGAGTAGCTCGATGGTAGGGGTATAAGACAGATTGAGAAACAAAGGAGGAAAGAAAAAAATATGTTAGAAATAATAAACGGGCAAGGAAAGTTGTAACTTGACCCGAGAAAAAATAGTTACGATATGGGCAGAAAAAAAATGATATACATGTTACCAGGCCCAAGAAAACAAAAAGAAGTTAGAAAAATGGGCAGGACAGTTCTACCTGACCCAAGAGAAAAAAAAATAAAACGGGCAAGAAAAAAATTGTGGCCTAGAGAAGTAAGAGAAATAAGGGTAGAAAGCCAAGGAGCATCTCTATAAGGAAGGAAGGATAAAATCATATACGGGAGTTGTTGCTAAGTTTTGTCCCTAAAGTTCACGTGTCTGCATTATGTTTTACTTATACTGTTGAACTTAGATCCTTAGGATTCTCACCAATAAACACTGTAAACCCCTAGCCCCATTACAACCCAGTGAAAGACCTTAAGGAACTATTCTGTGGCATCAATCTTAAGGCATCAATGGTAAGGCAGATTAAAGAGCGAATGATCATTACGTCCCTGGTAAGGAATGAGTGATCGTGTGAACCTAACAGATGTAAAAAAAAATTAGGCTATCTTGACAAACTGACAGCTAGACTAGATAGAAGAAGGGAGGGGGAAGAATCTGAAGCTGTAAATGCTTGGACTGACCTTAAACTTGTGGGGATGGCAGCTAGAAAAAAATACCAGTTTATGTGCTTCTGCGTTTTTCTTTTCTTATGTTTTTTGTGCGTTTCCTTTTTTCTGTGTCTAGGTCTAGGAGTTCTCGTTTTTTTTAGGATGGTTAATAGGGGAGGATGCATTGAAACTTGCCTTATTTCATTTTTCTTGTCTTTCATACTTGAGGACAAGTATGGTTTAAGTGTGAGCAGTTTGATAAGGCTCGTTTCATGCACCTATTCTATATATAAATTCTATGATTTTACGGTGCTAACATGCATTTATAAGTCCAGGTGCGTGAAAAATCTGTCAGACCCAGGAATGAAAGACAATTACCAGGACAGAGGGAATAAAGGAGAAAAGTGAAGAAAAAAAAGAGTGAGATCCGCAAGGGCACAATCGTCAAATCAGGAATACGGTTGCCCTAGGGATTTGAGCCTCGCCTATAAATACCAGGAAACCTACGAAAGGAATGAGAGACTTTTTTTTAGAGACTTTTTTTGGGAGACTTTTTTTGGGAGCTTTTAGTTAGAGAATTTCCTTGGTATTTTCGGCTCGCTTTTCACTCACTCACTCACGCACTTGGTTCAATGAAGATCTGGGGTAGTTAGTTGGTGGTTTTATTTTGTTCAGCTGGAAGTGTAACACCACTCAGAGAAGGAGTGAAGAAACAATTTTACTTTTTTTGCACGTACTTTTGTCTCGCCGATTTCCTTGCCGAAAATTCGGCGATTACTTTGTGATTCATTTTAGCTTTTGCTTAATCTAGTTCCGATTTCTATTTTCGTTTGATCTAAATGTTTACTGCTCTATTTACTGAGTTGGATACTTTTCGCAATTGATTTGTTGATCGGAGTTGGTTTTCTGAATTGATATTGAATCGGAGTTGAAATGATGTTGGAAACGGTGGATCTAGTTTGTTTGATGATGATTCTGGTAAATCTAGCTTAGATTTCTGTTAATCGTTTGAATCTGGAATACGTGTGTTCGGATCTGCATGGAAAACCCTATTACTGCCTTCTTACTTAGCATTGTAGTTTAGATCTGATAGCTGTTAGTTTAATTGAAATGTTCATCGTTCGATCTGAAGTATGCTCTGTTTTTCATGCTTTGTTTTGTTCATTTCGTGCTTGCTTGTTCGAGAAGATGAAATCGTTCGGTAGTTGTAGTCGTGTTACTTTAGTTTGTTAATTGCAGCTTTTGTCAGTAGCTAATTAGAGTAATCTGTTTTGCTGTTTACTTTTGTCTACCTTGTGTTTGGTTAATTTAGGAAACTCTTTTATTTGACCCAGGAAGTTTGTGAATGCTCTCAAGTTACTTTCAGATACGAATCATGCATGCATTTATGTTTTACGTACTTTCAATTCTCCAGATCTGGTAGTTAAAATAGACTAAATTTTATTTCCCATGCCTAGTAGTTAAAAACTCGACCCTCATGTTGCGTGGCAGCAGCCAAACCCTTCCAAAAGTTCTCTCGGTGCATTCCGACCCTTCCATCCTCGTGGATTCGATCCCGACTTCCCTATACTAACCAATAGTGTAGAGGGTTGAGGTTTTGAGGCGAGGTTGTTGTGACAACGACTACATTCTGAAAGTTCACAATCTCCTAGACCTTATGCTCTAGCGAATTCTCTGGACCTAAGTATTAACACAAATCATTTAGAACGACACAGTAACCACGCGCTTCAGGGCCGTTTGTCAGAATAGATAACTAAGCTATCTTAAGTTATTTGATCTAAAATGTACAGTATATTTTTATCATGTTTAATCTAGATGTGTTTTGTTTTTAATTTAGTACTCTCTATGTCCACGGAAGATGACACACTTTCTTTTTTTATTTGTCTCAATCATGATGACCCATAATTACTAAAAATAGAAACATTTATCTCTACTTTATTACATCTCTCTTATTTTACTCTCTCCATTTATCGCACAAAATAAAGCTGTGTAATATTTCATGCTGCCCAAGGAAGGGGTCATCTTCCTTGGGACGGAGGGAGTACTAAGTATTTGTAGTTCTTGTTAAAATCACATGCAGTGGCATCAGAGCACACACTTTGACATGTGTCGCTCTTTGCGCGAGCTACTGGACCAAGGATTCACAGATTACTCCGGAAACCTTAAACACCGTATCAGCTACGCCATGATCGTCTTTCTACTAACCTCAATTGTTATAGCAATCTAACTTCTCTAGCGACGAGTTAATCACGTTTTTCAATAGCATGATGGATGATCGCATCGTAGTAGCAGATCTAGAATAAATTTTGGAGTGTGGAATTATGATATCTTAACAATAAGATCATGTTTGTTAACCAGGATTCTGTATGAAAAAGTAATCAAATTCTTTAATTTTTAAATTTCACTGTTTATTTGATTTTTCTATAAAACTGGAAAAATAGTAATCTTAAAAACAAAGAAAGTACTAACCCATAATTGATCAAAAGACTAAATTCCATTTTTGATCCTAAGCATATGAGTATTTTACGAATTTGGTCCATAACATATGACCATTTTTGGTCCTAAAAAGATGAGCATTTTACTGCGACATGGATGGATGCATCCTAGTCTTCTTCCTTGTCGATGGAGGGGTCATCGACGGAGGAATCGGGGGCTCTAAACTCGTCCTCCAAGTGCAGCATCGTTTGCCGTAGCAAATCCTCAGCACGGGTGACGCAGATGGCGACGCGCTTGTGGGCGGCCAAGGGTGTCCAATCGTGGGCGACGACGATCAATTGGTGAACGAGGTGGAGGAAGGAGGAGACGTCAATCGAATTAGACCAATCGACTCATCGAGGGAGATGTGGCGGGAGACGCTACGGTCGAGGGACTTGAGCGTCTGCTTGATTCTATCGTCGAAGAGCTTATCACACAACCTACCGTCGAAGTTGCTGAAAATCTTAAGAATATCATCAGAGACAGCCGGGCGAAGAAGAAGGTGGCACATAAATCCTAATTTCTTATTTTTTTTAATAAATTTTGGACTAAATTCATAAAATATCATATATTTAGGATCTAAATAAATTTTATTTTTAATCAATTATAGATTATTATCGTAATTAGGTATAAAATTAGTTATTTAGAGTTGACCATCAGTTTCGTAACAGTGCAGTGCCGTCCAAAAAGAACCATTTTCGGATTATTTTCATTTATTCAGAATAAAAATCAAAATATAAATATTTTAAATTAAATTGTAATAGAATTGAAAATGGACTTTCATTCTAGTCTATTGACCAATTTATTCCTATTGACTAGTGTCTTCCTCCCCGTCGTAGCTCAAGTAAAGTTGCTTCCTATAACTATTCTCTGCACAGCCCCCCCTCTCACTTCTCCTCTTCCGTTAACAGTTTTCTTAGGGTGTCCACCGCCGCGGCTCCCCAAAGTAAAATATAATCCAACTCAAAAGTAGAAAGGAGATCGTAAGATAAAGTTAATGTGGTTTGTCCTCTTACTTCGGAGACAGGTTTTGAAAATTAAGGCTCTCGATTTTGTGATATTTTTTACCTTTTTAAGAGTGTTTTTTATAATGGTGAAATTTTGTTATTCTTTTTATTAGAAATGATTTTTGCTCATATATAAGTACAGGTTGCAAAATGAATAGGTCTCATGATCCAAGAAAATGAGAAGCAAATTTCTTGAAAGATAATACTAATGCAAACTATAAAATCTCGAAAGGCAACAATTCCTTGCACATTTTTTTTGGCACTCTATAAATAAGGTGGAGTGGTTAGATTAGCGATCATGTTTTTCTAATAAGAACTTGATCGCCATGGGTTCTATTTCTGAAATTGGTAAGTTAATTAGAAAACTCTTTTCTTGAATCACGCACACACAGTTGCATCCAGCATCCATGTGTGTGTGTGTGTGGCGGGGCTTGAAGAACTCATTTTGCAGTTGGTAAAAATGGCAGGTGCAGCGATTATCGAGGCTGCGGCTAGTGGAGACCTTAACCAACTCAGGGGTGATTGTGAAGTCTTTTTTCTTGTCGTATCTTCACCTTTTCTTGATTTTTTTGTATGTCTGATTCTGATGCTTTTATTTTTTGCAGTAATTAGAAACAAGGTTGATGATATCATTGAGTACCAAAAAATATGTGATGAATATAGTGACTTCGCCACTGGCCGGAATGCCTTGCATTACGCTGTTGAAATTGGACATTTTGAGATTTGCAAGTTCTTGATAAAGACCGTCCAAGTTTATATTGATGCCTCGACTTACAAGGGTTCTCTCTCTCTCGCGCTTCTTCATGTGTTTATTTTGAACAAATTGGGAGTGCCTAATGCTTTTATTAATTCGATATTATTCTTCAAGTGTTTGATCTGCGGATAGTATAGTATCCTAACACCATAAACTGATTCAGGGTCTAGTCCTCTGTCAGAAGCTGTCAAAGGGGAACATGTCAAAATTGTGAAGTTTCTCATCAATCAGGGTGCTGACGTTAGTCTTTCAGATGTTGAGGGATTCACTCCGGTGCACTATGCAGTTCTAAAAGGTCAGTGGTTTTGTAGGTTGTAATGCTGTGATAGACTCTAGTAATAGTGTGATATGCGCTAATTGATTGGTTTTGTTTCAGATAATATGGAGGTTATGGAATTGTTAAAAGTTGGTAGTGTAAAACCAGCAGCTTCTGCAGGAGGATCACCTTTACAAATTGCTGTTTCTCGTGGAAATGTTCAGGCTGTCAAGTATCTCTTGTCTCATGGCGCACATGTGGGCAAGCACAACCTTCGGTTGCACTGTTTTCTAATGATAGTCTTGTTGAAATCATTGTTTGTTTTGTTATTAGGACATCAGTTTTTGTTTCTTGTAGTAACTTTTAACTTATTTCACTTGGGGTTAACTTTCTTAATAAGTTTTTGAGTGTGGATAAGAGTTTGATTTGTTTAGCTCGTCAAATTTGGCCAATCATACTGATATTATCTTTTGACTTACTGTAATAACATATTGGAATATATTTCTTGAATTAACTTATGATATAATCTTGTGAGATTAATTCCTTTGCTGCTTTCCATTTTGCAGCCAGATGTTTATTGTGCGGCTGTGGACACTCCTCTTACATGTGCAGTCAAGTCTCGCTCATTTGAATGCCTGAAATTGTTGCTTGCGGTATGTTCGGTAAAATGGGAATAACTTTCTCTTCTAATTTTCTGTTAGAGATTGATGTCTGGTGTTTTTATGTACTTCAATCATCCAACCTACCGTTTGTGATAAATTATTCCCTGTTTTCGTATTAGATGATTTACTCAAAAATGGAAATCTCTCATGCTTCGTTAGCTCTGTTCCTCAACTATATGCAGACCCAAATTCGTATTTCCCTGGTTAAGTACTTTCTCTTTGCAGGCTAATGCAGACCCAAATTCGTATTTCAGTTTAAGTCCTTTGGCAGCTGCTGCAAAAGAAGGCGACACAAAATTTCTCGAGTGTTTGCTTAAAGCTAAAGCAGATCCGAATTCAAGTCCAAGAGTTAATTTCAAAGTTTCCCTTTCTTTACTGTGCTATTCTTCATCTTCTACAGTTCCACTTGTGATATCATCGGCCCGTCTCTTGTTGCAAACATCCTGATGTTATCTACAGGACACTTACTGTATTGATATTGCCAATTTTCAGGATTTCTATAAACCTATTGAGGATGCTGCCATGGTGCATAATCGTGCAGCTGTAGAAATTTTGTTTCCAGTGACTAAACGGCTTGAAATTTATCCAAATTGGACTGTTGATGGCATAATTGAGTCCTTTCATTCTGAAGAATTTAAAACAATGGTCTGAAACTACTCTTTCATTGTGTTAAACTCAGCAGCACTTTGATCTCCAGTTGTATTTACGACCTTCCTTTTCTCTATCCCATCACATATCTCTCAGATAGAGCTGAAAAGGACAATGGAGTTGACTGAACTAGAAGCTCAAGGGATGGATGAGGCGAGCAATAAGCAATACAGACATGCAACCTTAATATATAGAGTGGTAAACATTTCTTCTTCCGATCATCTCGTGCTTGGCCATGTGTGGTAAGTAATACTATATGTAATGTGTAGGCTAGCCTTCTTGATCCAGCTAACCCCACATGGATATCAAAGCGAAGCCTGTTGCTAGCACGCACGAATGAACTCATATTTGCTCTGTTAGATGCTCAGGAATGCATTAGACTCAAGCCAGACTTCCCCGTCCCTCGCCATCACCACGCAGGGGACATAGCTGCTGCAGCTAATCAGATATTCAAGGTACAGCAAACTCGATATCTACATCAGCGGCATCAATTCATAATCTAACGTTTAATGATTGTGTTTGCGAAGAAATTCCTCATGGCAGGCCTTGCATTCTCGCTGGATCCCTACAACAAGGCAATGTTTCGTGCATTTAGGTAACTACACATCCTAATAATTTTCATTTTTTTTTGTTATCAAAATATACAATTGTATAACTAATACCTCCTGTTTTGGTTTTTGATTGCAGACTTGCTATGTTTGATTACTTTGCTTCGTTTAGTCAGATGAGCAGCCCGGACGTGATTTTGAGTTTTAGCTGATGATTAACATTGGATCATAATTCTATAGTCACGCTCATATACAGTGATTCATATCCTCTATTGCAAATATGTGTTTCCAACTGATTCAATTGTGTTGCATCTTTTTTTCTCTATTCTAACTAAAAGTTTATCAAAGCATACATATATATACTATATAGTTTCTTTGACAGACATTGGAATCTTGGATGTTCTGACTAAGGAATTCATGAGGTTACTGAAATACAAGTCTAAGTGACATAATTGATTATGGAACAAAATAATGTAGATCTGACTTTGTAGATCTAAACTAGTAATGAAATAGATACAAAAGTGATGAACACACCAATATACTAGTTTCATTCACTGCAAATGAAAAAAAAAATTAAAACTACAAATACTAACTAGGCAACTCAGAGTGTGAGGTGTGTATAAGTTGCAATTACAAAAACAAAATAAATTAGAGCTGTAAATTGTATATTCAATGTTGACTATTCTTTTAAATGAGTGAAATATAAAAGTAAGAAGTCAGCCAAGTCTGCAAGAGAAATAATAAGTTCATGCAAGAAGAGAGTGAATCCATCTCAAAATAGGTTCAGATCAACATGACTATGATTAAACAAAAGTCAAAAATAGATTTTTTTTAAAAAAATCTATACCTACAACTAATGGGCCTTACAACACAGTTTGAATATGATACTGGGCCTTACATTGGTGTAAACACGATATTAATAATTCCGTAACTAAAACGACGTCGTTCGACCTAATGGGTAAAAAAAGGATGACTACTACTACATGATGTGCAAATTCAAGCTTTTCTTACCCGCCACAATAATCTTGAAGCCGCTGCGCTGCACCGCCACCCTATCTTCGTTGATCTCTTTCTCTACGTCTCTCTCGCTTCACGGAGAAGAAGATATACAACCTTTGTATTTTTTTCTGAGGACATATGTCTAATGTGGTCCGACCACGAAGCGCCCACCAAGTGTTCGATAAAATCACTAAAAGACGCCCACCTCGTCAGAGCTCAACAAACTACAACGCCCACAAACCTGCATACAGACAGCGCCCCAATTTGGTAGACGCATTCGACTATTTCGAACAAAACGATATCATAAAATCATGGACATTGAGAATCTCGAGTTTAGTTCGGGAAAATCGGTCCCGGGAGGCTGTAGAAGTGTTCAAATTGATGCTATTCAATGAGAAAAGGCTGAATTTTGTGACGGTATTAAGTGTCTTAAAGGCTGCTGGATCACTTGGATCAAAAGATTTGACGTCTGGGATTCATGCTTACTCTATGAAAATGGGGTTGATTGAGTCGCAGGTAGCTGTTGCTACTGCTCTTGTTGGCGTCTACTCTTCTTGGGATATGCCGAGTGCATGGAAAATATTTGATCAGACACCTAAAAGGGATTTGGTTTTGTGCAGTGCAATGGTTTCTGCAGCTGTGAGCAATGGGGAGTATTTGGAATCCTTTAAGTTATTAAAGGAAATGGTTTTAACAGGTGTGGAACCAAATGATGTTACGTTTTCGAGTGTACTCCCTGCCTGTGCCGAGTTAGGTGCATTATGGCTAGGGAGAGAAATTCATGGTTATTCCATCAAAAGGTCATTTGACAATCATACCATTCTTCTCAATTCGATTTTGGATATGTACTCCAAATGCAGGCATTTGGAGGCAGCGATAGATGTTTTTGAGCATATGCAGAACAAGGATGTCGTTTCTTGGAGGATCATAATAAGGGGTTGCGTTGAAAATGAGAGGCCGCGGAAAGCCTTGAAGATTTTTCTGGAAATGCTTGCTTGTTGTGTTCAAAATGTGGATGAACGTATCATCCAAGAAGTATTTGGAGCATATAAACAATTGGACGAGAATTATTGCAGGCATGGATTTCATAGTCTTGTATTAAAAATGGGATTTACTTCAAATGTTCCTTTGGTGACTGAACTTCTTCAACTCTATGCTAAATTTGGCGATATTGAGTCAGCCAGAAACGTGTTTGATCATCTTAAGTGGAAAGATGTTATTGCTTGGAGCAGTATGGCTTCAGTTTATGCTCAAAGTGTACAGCCTTATATGGCATTTGACATACTAAAACAAATGCAATTGGCCGACCAGAATCCTAATGATTTCACTTACGTTAGTTTATTGCTGGCTTGTAGCTCACTTGAAGCTCTGGAGATGGGCAAAATGATGCATGCACAGATAATAAAATATGGATATTCAGCCAATGCATATTTGACATCTGCATTGATTGATTTGTATTGCAAATTTGGGGAAATAGGGAACGCTGAGGCTATTTTTGATGAAAATACCACCAAAGATTTTATATGTTGGAGTTCAATGATAAATGGCTACACGGTTAATGGCTGTGGAGAGCTGGTTCTTGAGTGTTTCTCAAATATGCTATGTAATGGAATAGCGCCTAATGATGTTGTTTTCGTATCAGTTCTCTCTGCCTGCAGTCACTGTGGGTTGGAGTATGAAGGTTGGAACTGGTTCAATGGGATGGAAGCCATGTACGGTATCAAGCCCAATCTTGCACATTATGCTTGCATGGTGGATATGCTTAGTCGTCAAGGAAGTATTGAGGAGGCTCTTGAATTTGTAAATAATATGCCAATGGAACCCGATAAACGGATATGGGGATCTCTTCTTGCTGGATGCAGAAACTCTCATGGACCTAACGAAATTTTGGAAGATGTTGCCAAGAAACTGATCAGTTTGGACCCAAATAATTCTAGCTACTATGTCATTCTCTCGAATTTGTACGCAGACCAGGGTAGATGGAAGGAAGTCGAGAAGTTGAGAAATATGATGGACACCAAATCGCTGAAGAAAGTTGTGGGTTATAGTGCTATGAACTAAATCTTATACAGATACTGTGGTCATACAGATTGTATGTTCTCCTAACCTGATGACAGATGAAAATTTCTTTGTTTTTTAAATACACTTTGTTGTAAAGTAAAAAAGAAACAATTTTTTAGTTCATAAATAGCTCTAGAACAAGATAAGAAAGACGAGAATGAATAGTCATAGCTATGATTTCAAGTAGAATAATGGAAATGGTGTTCATATTTGAGTTCGGGCTGGTCTCGATTCCATAGCATAAGATGGTAGCCTTGAATGATTTAATAAGTTTCGTTTGAACTTAAATTATGTTTTGAGAGGCTGCATTGGAAAATCAACTAAGACTCCATGATCTGTTGGAATTATTTTGATTTTTATCAGGTCAGAACTCAATGGCCAATGCTGGGTTATAACTGCTAGCAGTCTCTGCATTTGTAGATTTTAAAGCTTAGGTGTACTGCTTCGATACATCTTTTCACATTGGTTTTGAGATTGTTCGTTGTTATTGTTCAGTGCTGTCCGATCTAGATTCGAGTTGATTATATGTTATCCTCGTATTACTAATATATATATATATATATATATATATATCTGTGCTTTATTCTTTGGTTCATGTTGATATTCGTAACTGACCATAATAATGGAGTTTATTAAACTGAAGTTTACGTAATTACTGCTGGCATTTAATAGACAATTCATGCAGTGTTTAGCTTCTTGTAACCTCTCAATGCAACAGGTATTGAAACTACATTTAGATAAGCTCTTCTTTTGCTTCTATGAATAATGAGAAGAGCCAGGCATTTCTTGATCAAATGAAAGGTGCAATTCTTGAAGTGCTTCTTGTTAGTGCCAAAGGCATAGATCGCGCCCATATTCTTGGTACTACAATCTCCTTAACATCACACAGTTCGACAAATCCTCTCTTTATCCCTCTCTATTAACGTTGTTGGATATGGTATGTTGACAGGACACCCCGGTTACCATGTTATTGTTGAATGTGGTAGTCAAGTATTCACAAGCAAGACATCATCAGGTTTTCATAGAGATGGACTTCTCCCTCTTCATAAATCTATTGTGTTATTAACACCATTTGACTTTTGCAGGAAATCTGGGTAAATTCTACTGGAATGAAAAGCTTGTGTTCGAGCTTCCAGAATCCGAGCTGGAGACTCTGAGCCATCTGAAACTCAGGATTGTGAAAGAGGAGCGTTTAAGTGATGACGACTTTGTTGGTGAAACCATGCAAGTTTCAGTTTCTCGTATGCTAGTTTTCTATGATGTTTCGCCTAGTTAGTTAGATAAATGTCATAAGTATTCTTGTTTGCAGAATCTTCATCAAAGGAATTATTGTGGAGGGGAACTACAGAGGGCTGGCAGAAATCCTCCCTGCCCCCTTTAATGTGGTGCTTGAAGACGACACTTACAAAGGCGAGATGACCGTTGGAATGAAGTTCATACCGGATGTGAGTTTCTGTATCACTGTATTTATGCATAACATTTATCACCAAATGATGCTGAATATCTATCTGTTCTCTGTCGACTCTGCCAGGTCGCAGTGAACGTGGAAGGGAATCAATGCGTGAAGAAGGGAAATGATGTAGGATCGATATGCTCTGTGATCACAAGCATTTGGAAACTCAAGTGGTGGAGGCTTTTCTCTTCTTATAAGAGTAGGTATCTCATGAACAAGAACAAAGACAATTAGGAAATACTACTCAGATTAGCTATTGATATTGTTGATGAAACATCACTTGTAACTCAGCTCTCAGGATTCTTAACCGTGATATTGGGGATTTATACCTGTATCCCAGGAAAGAAATATAAATACAAAATCTAATTTTTTTGTTTTAAAATCTTAAATTAGTGAAAAAAATCACTTTATTCTTGTTTTTATTTTTCAATTAATATTATGAGTAAGTATTAGTTTATGCCAATTTCTCATAACATTTAAATTTCTTAATTTTTCATATTTCACAAAAATGGAGACAATGAACACTTGTTAAATTAATTTTTCAATTCATAATGCCACGTTTCGATAAATCAGATAAGTTTAGATAAATCATTTTTATCTCCAATTCTAGATAAAAAAGAGACGGAATAAATCGTAAATTTTTACGCGAATTATTGTACTACAAATATAACCAGATAAGTTCAGATAAATCATTTTTATCTCCAATTCCAGATAAAAAAGAGACGGAATAAATCGTAAATTTAACGCCGATCGTCGCACTATAAATGCAGCCAAATAACTTTAGATAAATCATTTTTATGTATTTAGTAACATTGAAGTTGTACTTGTTTTTTGGCCTAAAATTTTCTTCCTGAGCCTACAAACAAATTCACAAATGAATATTAGATAAAATTATAGATCAACAATTAATGTAACATAAAAAATCATAGAATTAACTTCTCAAGATGTTATATCATTTGGGAAATGTCACCTACAAAAGCTTTGACGACTTGGTCCTCTTTGTTTTCTTTTACTCTTCCACTTTCAACTTGATCACATGCAATTCATTTGTCATAATAACTGGAGTACCACTAGAATAAGGCATATTCATTTATATTAGATACCTAGTAAATTAAGTAAATAGCAGTAATAATCGCAAGAAGAACACCTATTTTTAACTAAAAATGGAGGGATTTGAATTTTAATTTCAAATATTGGAAAAAAAGTCCAAAAGTTTGAATAACAATTGGTTTTCCGCCTAAATCACCTATTTTTTTAACTACTGATTTTAGTTCAAAGAAGTTATGAACATTAAACCCTAATCAGATCAGGCAACCCGATAACACAATTATAGTTGAATTGTGTGTATTCAATTCGGGTTCCAGCCCAGAACCTATTGGTTCGATTAAAATCGTGATTTGATTTGGCCCTCAATTCATAAACAAACAACTTTATTTTATGTGATTGGAAGTCGCGACTTCAAATCCAGCAACTCCAATTACATTCACTTACTCTAAGCTCATCAAGTATATACCAAAAAAACTTTGTATGTACTTTATTTTATCTTTGCATATTAGAAAGTATTGGGCAGTAGGGGTCTTACATCTATAGTAGTTGGTCAGAGCATATGTAGATTATTACTATCGCTCCGTCCGCCATTAGGAGTCTTATTTCTTGGCAGCATGGATTTTAAGAAATATTTAGTGGAATATGAGTCTCACATGTATATATATTAGTTTTAAATAAAATATGAGTAGAATGAGTTAGTGGATAGTGAGACCATATTACCATTTATGGTAAAAGTGAACCGGGACTTCTATTCGCAGATAGAGAGAATATATCTTAACAAGCCCAACCCAACATGTGAAGAAGCATATGTAAGACGAATAATAAAAATGCGCTTTGTGTCACCGACTTCGTCACAAAGCAAGGTGTCGAAATGTCGTTGTTGATATGTTCGAAGATCATGCTTTTTGAATTGTGGCTGCTAACCAAGAAGCATGACTATTTTCATCATTTTTTATCCACTTTAGGCATTACAAGAGTGTAGTTTGTTATTAGGCCCTTGTGATACGCTAGTAGTACTATTTTGTACTCTTGTTTGATGCAATGTGTTGGGAGAGGGAGAGGGAGAGGGAGAGGGAGAGGGAGAGGGGTGGATTGTAAATTATTTGGGTAGTTGCACCATACTTTAGTCAATCAAGTCCAAATAAGAGATAGAAAGAGGAGATAGATTGTAAACTTTATACTCCATCTGTTCCAAGATAAGCGAAACACTTCTTTTGGGCACGAGATTTAAGGATTTTGACATTTAAATAGTTATAGTTAAAGTAGAGAGAGTAAAGTACTCCATCCGTCTCAACTAAGTTGAGACAAAACTTTTACATACGGAGATTAAGAAATTGTGTTGAAAAATATGAGAGAATAATGAAGTAGGAAAGATAAAGAGAGAGTAAAGTAGATGGTGGAATAAAGTCAAGTGATTGGATGTTTTGTTTTTTGTTAAAAAATGAAATGACTCAACTTAGTTGTGACATCCCAAAGAGAAATATGACTCAACTTAATTGGGACGGAGGGAGTATAAGTGAAATAAAAGTAGAAAAGTAAAGAGAGAATAAAGTAAGTGAGAATAAAGTAAGATAGGGGATTTTTTTGCTAAAAAGGAAATGACTCACTTATAGTGGGACATCTCTAAAAGGAATATGACTCACTTATCTTGGGACGGAGGAATATATTATCACACTGTACTTGTGACCAAATTAGTATAAATAAGAGAGAGATAAAGAAGGAATGAATAGTAAATTCTACATGGATTGACTACTGTACTACTCCCTCCATCCGCCATTAAGAGTCTCGTTTATATGCGGCACAGGTTTTAAGATATGTTAAGAAAAGTGGGTGGAAAAAAGTTAGTGGAATATGGGTCCTACTTGTATATATTAGTTTTAAATAAAATGTGAGTTGAATGAGCTAGTGGAAAGTGGGACCCTATTACTATTTATGGTAAAAGTGAACCGAGACTCTTATTCACGGATATACTAAAATGGAAAAACGGAACTCCTATTTGCGGACGAATAGGAGTCAAACAATTCCAAATAAGAGAGAAGCGATATAAATCATAAAGTTTACGCGGATTATGGTAGCAGATAAGTTTAGATAAATCATTTCTATCTTCAAGTCCAGACAAGAGAGAGGCGGAATAAAACTTAAATTTTATAAGTTTAGATAAATCATTTCTATCTCCAAATCGTAAATTTGACGCGGATTGTTGCACTATAGATGCAAACAAATACTCCCTCCGTCCCCCAATTTGAGTCACTCTTTTCCATTTTGGGCCGTCCCCCAATAAGAGTCACTCTTCCCACTTACCATTTTTGGACATCAAAATTACCCTTCATTACACCAAAAGTCAAAGGGACCCCACATTTCACTAGCTAACTCCATTTATTACACCACACATTTAAACTTTTCCTTAAAACTCGTGCTGAGTCAAAGAGTGACTCAAATTGGGGGACGGAGGGAGTAGTAAGTAATAAATAATAAGGCTAGATAATAAATCATTTCTATTTACTTTCGTATCAGAATTTATGAGAGGGGAATTGCGTGCAGTTTCATCAAACTTGCCTGATTAGTTCGTCCAACTGTCTGATCAAATCTTTAACTTCGCCACAACTACTCACTCACTTAATAAATAAACTTACCTCAAAAAACTCACGATCTACATTCTACACAACTACTACTACTTCTTCAAATTAGTAGCTTCAGCCTTCCGCATCCAAGATCTCGACACCACTTTCAATTTTGGTAGAAATCTTCATAGTTACACTTTTATCTTGATATAGAGTTGAGCAAAGTAGAGTAGTTTTAACAGATTTCCTGCAATTTCTAGCTAAAGTTTGTATTTTTTTTTATTATCTAATTTTGTGTAAAGAAATGCAAGACTAGGGTTTCTTGAGTGTTTTCACTTTGATTAGCTATAATTCTGTTGTTTGGTTCCAAGAAAGGTTAGGGTTTAGATATAGCATTTGTTGATGTGAGTTAATTCATTCATTTGGGGATATATTTGTTTGTTGATCTTCTTGGAAATGGCTTATCGTCGTGAGAGTCGAGTATCTAGTGGCGATGTGGTTGATGTTCTATCTGGGAGCTCTCGGAATCCTGTCAATGAGAGTTGGGAATCCGATCAAGCAGTTTGGGCCACGGAGGATGAATATGGGATGTGGAATGGAGAGGCCTCTTTTGACACCAATTCAAACTCGAGCTACGATGGGGCTCGTGCAGGAAGTGAGCCACCGAGTAAGAGATCAAGGGGTTCCAATACAGGAGACGGGGCAGCTTCTAACCGCTCGAAGGCCATTGGAAAGATGTTTTACAAAACTAAACTGTGTTGCAAATTCCGGGCTGGGACTTGTCCGTATGTCACCAATTGTAATTTCGCGCACAGTGTTGAGGAGCTCAGAAAACCACCTGATAATTGGCAAGAAATTGTGGCCGCACATGAGGAGGAACGAGCGTCATCATCTGAGCCGAGGGAGGAGTTTCAGATCCCGATTGTTGGGGTCAGTGATGAGACGCAGAGGTCTTATAAAGGAAGGCACTGCAAGAAGTTCTACACTGAGGAAGGATGCCCTTATGGGGAGAACTGCACTTTCCTTCATGATGAGCAGTCTAAGGCCCGAGAAAGTGTGGCTATAAGCTTGGGCCCGGGCAGTGGCAATGGAAACTGCAACACCAATGGCCATGGCGGTGGCAGTGCGAGTGGACCAACCTTGAAGCCTTCGAATTGGAAAACGAGGATTTGTAACAAATGGGAGCTTACTGGATACTGCCCTTTTGGAAGCAAATGCCACTTTGCTCATGGTGCTGCAGGTATAGCGCTTCGTTATGTTGCAACTTTTGAATGCATTTTATCTCTGTTGCATTTAGAAGCTATAGCGTCAAAAGGGAAAAGGATATCATTACACATTCCTTTGTTTAGTCAAGCTTGCTGTTTTAACCATATAAAAGACCGTTAAAGTTTTCTGTACCATCCCAAATAAAAATCTCGATTATGAATGCCAAAGTGTTCGTTTCGCAAAAATCTTGATAACGGTGTGATTAATGGTTTCATGCTTGTGCTGTTTACTTTTATTTCTTGCTTCACAATGTTTTTTTCTCTGATAAGCTCCAAATTCTTGCAAAAAACAGAACTACACAACTACAGTGGCGGGCCAACTGACTTGGAAGCTAAAAATCTGTCAACTCCCGATGCCAAACAACCGGTGAGAACACCGGCTGATAGTTTTGTTGCAGCTCTTCCTCATGCCGAAGGCTATCATATGGGAATCCGGCCCCAGAGACTGTCCAACACGATACAGAGAAGTGGACAGAGACCTAATCAGAAATGGAAAGGCCCGGATAAGATTAGCAAGATATATGGTGACTGGATCGATGACCTCTAGTGGACAGATGGTGGTTTCTTCACTTAATAAAGTGAAGAAACGCGCAGCTGTGTCACGTCTTTGTTGTTGTATCGGATGTTACTCTGTAGAATAAGAAGAGCATGGGTGGGGTGTTCGTCCGTCGCTGACTGGATGTCCTAACCGGTTTTTGTGTTTTGCAACATTTTCTTTCTTACCGTAACAAAATTGTGTTTCTGAACAATTGAATTTGTTGGAAATTTTCCGTATGCTTGCCTGGAAATAGATTTTGATTCTTGTTTTCGTAGATAAAATGGTGTTGTAGACTCTATGTTAGAAGTTGACGGAGGAGTATGCAGTGTTCAAAATTTGGGCATTTTCTTTTCGATAATGTCAAAATATTTGATAAATTACGAAAGGTTTAGAAGTATCATGGTATAAATTATTGAAGGGAAAAACAAGCAGAGGCACGCGTAGGGGGATTACATGGTGGACAAAAATCGCTACATAATGATAATCGAAGACCATAATATTTGTAACAAAATATCGCTGAGCATCAAAGAAGCTACAACCCTCATTTCTCTTACATTCAACTCAGCTCCAGGCGACAAAGAAAAAAGGGTAAAATATATTGTATCTATATATACAACTATGGAAATGCACCATCCAGAACTTTGGAACAATCAAAAGGTGTTAGAGGTGAGCAGGGTCCCAGATCGCCCGTGCGTACCAGAGGAAGCCGGGTAGAAACTTTCGTCTTTGAACCGACCCGGCCACCAAGGCACCTGTAAAGAATGAGTCTCCGGAGCAGTCTCCTCGCCCCCCTTCCGTCTCCTCGGAGGTATTAACAACTGGAGATACGCGAGATTAGACCATCCAGGACACAACCTACATGAAAAAAAATTCAAAACAACAAAGTCTAGGCCGTGCTTCGCATCAGCTGTCCTCATCTACTGCACCAATGTACGTGAGGTCCGTCCGCCTAACCCTAACGGCTCCCTTTAGCAAGAAGGAAGCCTTGAAATTAGCATGCTCGCTGTTGCTGATGCCTGCAGAGCTGGGCGAGGGCTGCCCCGCCCCGGCGCCATCTTCCAGAAGGGTCCACGGGTCGATCTCCGTGTCAAGGTCCGCTTGCGACATCTGTGACTTTGTTTTTATGTTGGTGCGCCCCGTATTCCTCTGAGGTAGGTTTGAGTTGCAGGGGTTTAATACTGTCACCAGGTTGCTAGTTTGGAGACAGGCAAGGGCAGTATGTGGTACAGACGGAGGCTGGCACAAGAGTGAAGATCGAGCAGGTGGTGTTAGAAACGGCAACGCACTTTGAATACGCCACCGGATTGTCTTGGGTAGTTCCATGCGATCCAAGTCATTCTGCATATTAACGGCAAGATCTTGACATGAGGAAGAAAAGAAATTGAACTGCTATACACATTCCCCCCCTCCAAACGATGATAATATGGATTTCGAAAGAAATATGGAGTGTGCAAATGTCAAACAAACCTGCAGGCTTTCTGCAACTTCCCGATCAAAAGTAGCATAGTCCTTGCTGGACTCAGTTAGCTTGGATTCGGAATTCAGTTTCAACCAGCTTGGCTGGTAACTGCTCAGCAGCATATGCAGCACGAGCAACAAACAATCAAAAAGGCTTTCACCACACAGAAATGTCGTAGATGTATATTTCTCCATAAGAGATCCTGCATCCCTATTGGAAGAAGTCAGTGCAGTATTTACATAGAGGGAGCTATCTTCGTGCACGACCCTGCTTCCGAGAAGACGTAAAATCACTGAAGCAAGAACATATCTCATATTACGGCTTGAAGGCTCCCTGCAAAAGTGACATGTTAGTACATATTATTGTAGCCAAAATAAGTAAAATGTGCCTTATTATTCATAAGAATAGGATATTCAAATATCCACATACACCTGTAAATACTACTACTAATAAACTATCATGCTAGAATGAAAGCCAGCATACAATACACAAACCAAACAAAAATGGTTGTTCGTGTCAAATACAGTAATACAGAGTAAGTAGAATGACTGAAAAGTTCATTCATTCAAAAAAAAATGAAAAGTTCATTCATGACATAGATGTTGAACCAAACACTATAAGTCAACGACTTTAAGGGTAAACCACACATTCATGACATTTGATATTGACAGTTTGAGGTTAAAACCAGAAAAGAACATGATGCAATCAGAAAATTAAAAAAAATTTACCTATCTCCGCAAATAATAGGGAGTAATCTCAGCAGGAACTGCAAACGCAAAGTCATGGAGGCTTGCAGTGCTGCAGGAGATGGTGGAACAGTGTCAGCCGATACAGTAGATTGTCTTGGTATCCCAGGACTGCCACTTTTCGCACTCTTGCGGCTGCTACTTTTATTGGCAGGACTTCCAATCGCAGGGGAGGAGGTTGCTGCAAACTTGCCACCTCCACGAGTAACTGTATTTATTTGTTGTTCAATGTTGCTCATCTGCTTGATCATTTCACTTGCAAAACTATTACGTAAGTCATCAGAGCCTTGATCCACACAAGGAAGGATCAATTCAATCAGAGCCCTCTCTGTCAGATGCTGCTGATTCACAACCATCCCTTCAACGACCGAGAGGCCATGCCCTTTTGCAGAATGGTTAACATCAGCCCCTTCATCAACAACCTCGCCTTCCTCAAGGGCACCAGCTTCGGATTTCAATCTCTCACCTTTACTACTCACTGATTTGGTATCAGCATGCAACCATCCCCATGGCTTCCAGTATTGAGGCTTAACAGACAGTTCTTTGATGTCGGCAGCAATATTCATAACTTTCTGCCCAATTGTTTTCTTGCCATACAGGACTTCTGCACCTCTGAGCAACCATTTTGCTTGCGACAGCATTGAATCCTCGAGCGACTTCCCCAATAGATGAACAGCTTCAGAGAATAAGGGAGCAGCATCGGGCCTGACAAGTAATCTGGTTAGGATAATTTGGACAAAGTTACTCTCATTCTCCGAAGCAGTATTTTTATCGGGATGGGGTGAGAGAGATCGTATTGCATCAGTCAAGGAGATCTCATTTTCCATAATCTTTTCGTTAACAGCCTGTTCATTTAGGAGGAGCCTAAGCTCAATCCACTGCCAATGAAACTTGGCAGGTTGCAGGGTATCCAAAACATTTACAAGCCTACACATAAGCTTTTTCACATTTTCTGCACATTGTTTTTTTATTTCACCTTGACCAGAGATCCAATTTCCCACATCCAATCTCATTACAGGTTCTGGCATTTTGCAATCTATGAGTGCATCTAGAAAAAGCCTAGAACGGAGAGGGGCCAAGGTAGCAGCTTTTAATTTGCTTTCTGTACCAATAGATTGCAGCATTGATACAAATTCTGAATCAAGAGTATCTGCGGCTATGAGATCATATAAGCTATGAGCTTTGCGGAAACATATCTCACGGAAGGGCAAGTGCTTTATGGCATCACCTATAGCTGCAGTCAGTGATTGAGACAACTGATGTGAATCTTCTCGTGCTCCAACACTAGCATCAAGCATAGGCTTCCATATTACAAAGGCAAATATAGAATAGGCTGGTGGAAAAATCAAGTCCAGAGACAGCATTCGCTGCATTCTCGAGAGAGTTACAACTGAAGCTTCACCCAAGAGTTCCACAATAAGTCCATCACATACTGTTCTGCAGTTCCCTACAAGAACCCTGAACCAGATCACTGAAACTTCGATCATGCTGTCAATCTTCAAAACTCCCAAGGATCGTGCATTTCCATTCATGTTATTTTTCAGACTCCTTGCAAACTGCATTAGATCCAGGCCCTCTTTAATCCTAAATAGGGTAACCATTCTATCCAGGCTAGCAACTCCCTGAAGAATTGCCCCAACTACTAGTGCAGAAACAGCTGTTGTTCTAGCTGCTCTCCCAAGAGCTGCTTTACTGGAGTGATCATTAGGTAAATTTGCATTGAAGTCGAGGGATTCAGGAGACATTTGAAACTGGCTGCGAGGTGCCTTTCCAGGTGCATAAGTTTGCATGAGTGCGGAAGAAGCTTCTGTTGCAAGAGCGACCTCAAAGACTCGGCTCTGACGTTCTCCAAGTGCTTCCTTTAATATACATAGACAGGTGATATGAACACGTAAAATGCACCTTGCAAAATTTAGGGATCCAGAAGAGGAAGGGACACTTGAGTTATTACTGCTGGCAGATAAATCAGGAATTCTGCCAATTACTTGTCCAACATTATTAACAATAGCAGCAATTGCAGAAGAAACCAGTGAAGGATCTCCTTCCTGTGCAGCCCCACCAGTTTGCCTCATGCAGTCAATTAATCCCTGCACAATTTTTTGAGCTAAAGGATAGCCATCTTCCCACTTCTCCAAACTTGGGATTTTATTTGTTCCAGCACCATAAGGCTTTCTATCTTTGTTGTAGAAGTACTGAAAAGCTTCATCCACATGCTTGTTAACTATTTCTTTCATGCTCAAACCCACTCTAGAAACCCGTGCTGCACCTGTTATCTTTTGACGGAAATAATCATCAAGATCTTCCACTCCATTTGGAACACCAAGGGTAAAGCCAGAGTCCCCTTCTGAGGACTTTGCCGAGTCTATTTCAGAACTATGTCGCTTATCACATGTGGATTTGAAGTTCTTTTCCCATTCAATGACACTGGTTACATTGCTGTACTTCTTCAGAATTTGGCGGGCATAAACTAAGGCAGGTGACGCAGAAACCACCCTACCTTTAGATGCCAAAAATGTGGCAGCACGATGCATTGTGGCAGACAGAGTCTCAGGAATAAGGTCAGCTGCAACAATTATGTGTTCATAACTGAAACAGAAAAAAATAAGATGAGTGAGAAAATATTAAGGATCAACAGAATGCAGTAATTTTATGAGAGCAATATGGAGTATATAATTATATATATGCAGTGCCTTCCTCAGGGGAGTACAAAAACATGCTTTTCAGAAGCAAGCATATTATTTTTTTAATATACACCACGGTTAAGTGCAGCCATTGCAAGAATAATCGATGAGATTCTAGTGAGGGACAATTGAGCCCCCAAACAATATCCACAAATGATATGACAAAACACTGAAGATTGAATTGAAGAGCATACCTACGAATGAATGACAGAAGAAATGCTTCCCCAATGTTATAGACATCGTTATCTGCATTTCTAGGAAGCATCATGATACTCCTGCTGGAGAAAGTAGTACCAGGATTATTAGGAATTTTTGGCAACAACCAAAGAAGAAACCTCGTTGCTGAGGTGTATTCATGACAAACATCCATTAAATATATAATTGCTGACAGTTCATCTTCACCAAGCCTCCAGCATGTGGAGCTTCGACCATCATTAGCAGGAAGTGTCCTGCCATATTGACCAACCTTAGGCAAAGTCCTTTCAGCCTCTTCAATTAGGTGCTTAACCGCAGCTATCATCCATACAATCAGCTTCCTCTTCTCTACAAACCGCATCGGCTTCAGAAGCTTTCCAATTGAAACAATATCTCCAGAGGACGGTTTTCTGGCCACATCTACTGATTTTATGATGTCATCAGAAACACTTCTGTGGTGCGGGCACCCTATCTTACTTTCACATACATGGCTCGTGGATGCTCCCTGACTACCTTCAATTCGAGCAGCATCTAATTGTGCAAGACTTTGAGTTTTCCGGACAGATTTCTGCCTGCTCCTCGAGGTCTGCTTGGTAGGCTTAGGAGGTGGTTCTGCTTTATATGATTCCATATATTGGACCCCCTTTTTTATCCACCATATTTCTTCATCGTCAGCTGGATTTGACTGCAGGATTGAGCTCATTTCTTCACTTAATTTTTGTCTCTTCGTTCTTCTGCATTCATCGCAGCCAGATGTTTCTTCAGTGCCATCAGTTCTATTATAGACCCCGCCAGGTCTCTTGGTGCTCACTTGAGATTCATCAACTCCAGTATCAGCAGATGAAGAAGGATTGGGAAATTGCAACAGTGACGAAATTGAAGCTTTTAAGTCCTCAAGCTTGAAATCCAAGTCGGCATCTGTTAATGATTTGGAAGTTGCCTGAAAATACCAATGATCAAAAGAAGATAGGGAGCCATTTCCATTTTCAGACATGTGGAAATACTTTTTCTTTGTCGCATTTCTTGCACCAGGAGTAAATTTACTGGCTCCTAGCAACCCATCAAGTAGCAAACGGCGTTCATTAGAGTAAACATTCATTGCTTCCAAAAGAATTGGTGGTTCAACAAGCTGGGCTTCCTCCAGAGTATCACGAATGTAGGGAGCAGGCAACTGCTTCAAGAGTTTGTAATGCCTCTTACGCTTTTCCAGGTTAACCATATGTCCAATGCCATCCATGATTCCACTTACAATCAGCTGTCTGCTATATGCCAAAGGATTAAAAATGCCAGATCGCATCAACTCTCTTACTAGAAGTTGCACTCTTGTAAAACCTTCCCTGTTATGCACCTCATGTTGATCGATCCAACATACAATAACATCATGCAAAAGGCTTGGACTCTCAAAAATATCTAAAAGATCTTTGTTTCTCGGCTTTGAACTGTACCAGGTTTCCATCTTCAGTTTTAGAAGTCGTATTGCTATAAATATATGAGAGAAATCTCTTCTACCAGTAAACTTAAGACCTTGGGGAGGTGCAGCACGAAAATCCCTAAATTCACAAGTAGCCCATTCACAAATTAGGAAAATGGAGCAAAGTAATGATGGTGTCACCTTACCAATATGCTTAAGTGATGTAAGTAAACAGGGACACACTTCAGCACTCCAATGCTCAGTATAAATCTCATCCCATGTATTTTCAAAGAGCAAATTGCAAGAAACTCCTACATCCCCATGCATGAGAGCTTGGTCCAACACCTGCAAGGCTTTTGCTACATTGTGACCAGGATGATTGGGTTTGGCTGCTCTTGAAAGAGTATCTGAACGTTTTTTAATCGATGAAACAACACTTTGAAATGAAAAGGAGTCAGCTTGAACATCATGGTTTTTATCCCTAAGTACACCGGATACTTCAATTTGACCACCCTTCACTTTCTTAGCATCCTCAGCCATTTTAGATAAGAAACTTCCATCATTTACTACATGACTTGTTACACATGCTGGCAAGGGAAAACAGTCCAAAGCCACAAAAGTATCAGGCACAGCTAGTACCAAATACCGAAGCATCTCAACAACAGCAGCAGTAGTATATGCACGTCGAGAATTATCAACAAGATCAGAACCACCAGGAGAAGGCTCTTGTATGAACCGAACAGCAATCCTCACTAGTGTACGCACATAAGTCTGAGATGAAACAACTGTTTCTATGACACCATATATAATGGGCAATAGCAACTGGGTAACACTGAGCAATTCTTTTTCCTGTGGTGCCATGATTTCATGGGTTGGAACATTAAAGGATAACACAATCATCAGAACAAATTGTAGATAGCTAATCTCTTGCATCCAGAAAATAAAGAGGTAGATGAAAGAATATCAGTACCTGGAACTGATTAAGAACCCAATCAATAATGAGAGAAGGAATGACTAGTCCTTCAGCATGGTGCCAATGAATAATTCTAACCACATACCACCACTTATTATACAGGGAAGGTTCCTCACCATCTACAACAGATGAATATGAATCACCCTTTTGTTGCACTGAACCAGCGAAGATCATTTGTGAAGACCGATCCCGCACATACAATGCTGAATGAGTATTGTTTCTTGTAAGAAATTCATCCAATAGACACTGCAAGTACTCTATAATATCTTTCGTCCATTGTTCCGAACATGAAATTTGAGTTTTTTCATGATACCCAGAAGATGTATTAGAAGAGGCCGTACGAACCTGTGAGAAAAAATAAGATCACTAATCCCAAACCTGAGGACAGAAAATCAGTTTTTCTTTAAAAATGATTAATCCGCTTCTTCTCTTAGCTGGATATCCATACCTGATTAAGATAAGTTACTTTGACAAACCATGTTGCTCTCAACAATGGAACATTATTTCTAATAAGAACTTCAAATGGAGACTTCCTCCGATAGCCAGGGGGAACATGGTCAGCCAATGACCGCAATCTTTTATGTGGTTGTGATAAACCCTGGAGAGAAGCTCAAAAAAAATCAGCATCCTGGTTGCTTTTACCACTATCACAAGAATATCATTACACTAATGAACATCAAATGCCATCAAGAAAATTTTCCACATTCATTGTGAGTTGCGACATTTCCCTCATAGTGCATCATAATAGTTACACTAATACAACTGCATGAACAACTTTATAGAAGCTATAAGGAACCAAACATAAGCAAAGTCTTCACTTGTCAAACTTATAATGTTGAACATCTTGGCGCTCACTTTTAGGATTATTCATCATAATACATGGATCGCCTAGTTGAATACAATGAAAAGGCAAGCCCGAAATGGGACATTCAGCATAATTTGTGATTATGGTTGTGCAGCAATTATCCAACCTATGGTAATGCATTTTGTAGTCCAATTCAACAACTGAAAGAATGTTATATAAATGAAGTTGGGGGGGGGGCATATAACAACCTAGTACAGAAATCAATCCTGACACAATTCACAAACCAAATAAGGTGCATCTTTTATGAAAATATGCACGACTTAGATCTTGAAGGCAATTCATTATATCATGTATGAGCTTTAGAAGTCAAATATCAACTTCATGAAATTTGCATGAAACTAAAAAGACATGCCTCAATCCACTTCCTCCTGAAGTCTTCTCCACATGGTCTTTGCTCAGGGAATATGCCAGGCTTGGTCAGTAGAGTACTAGAAAGTGGCACTCCATAAACTTGACCTGCCTGTAAATAGAGGATATTTGTTATTTTCAAAGCTTGTCATCGGCATCCAGAACACATAACCATAACTAATTCTTGTCTGCAGTAACAGAAGACGGAGAAATTGATCTATTTACAAGTAAACGGATAGTGTTATTTTTTCACTATCTAAGATGAGCAAAGAAGAATACAGCACCTTTCGCTTTTGGGCACGAGACTCATTAATTGCTCTATGGCATTTTCGGATTGCCTGCAAGTGAATTTCGATTTAACTTATAAGCTTCATTCATACCAAAAAGCAAGCATGAGAAATTCTCTATTTTCTTAGGAAAAACGAGGAGAAGGTTCATGGTCAAATTTTGCTGCATACCTCTTTGCACTTGGCAATAGTTGGATTGTTGAAAAACTGAACCTGAGATAAGAGGATCTCTCTGGATTCCTGAGTTCAAGTTGGTCATATTATGTGTAAGCAACAAATGCATAAGAGGTATGATAAGAGAGTCATATGCCAGGTACAGAAAGATATGTAAAGACTACCTCAAGTCCTTCAACAGTCTCTCTGTAACCAGATTGCACATACTCCCTCGTAAGTGTCTCTTCAGGGCAATTAGGAGTCTGTGGGTGAAAATCAGGTGGCCCAACTCTGTAACCATAAAGTACAGCTGGGTTGAGGAAAGGGTGATAATAATTTGTAAAATGGAATTCAGGACCAATCTGGGATATCAAGACATTATTTAGATGGCTCTAAGTTTCTGACACTATAGTCTGTAAGGAATGGAGGAGAGTGGAAAATAACAATAACCTCTTGCCCTGAGGACCTCTAAGGCCCACCAAATTAAGAATGTAGTCCGCCAAATATTAAAAAATAAAGAGGAGATACTGAAATTACCTGGAGTTTAGTGATTCCTTATCACACCTCAATTTATATTGATTTGGTTGTGCAGAACGTCTGGGAGAGAGAACAAGGTAAATAGACCAGTTAGGAATTAAATGCTTCAATGGTTTGATAAAAGAGATACACATACTGCATTTTGGTGGAAGTGATTGGACTCTCAAGTTAAGATTTAATTGCATAGCTTATGTACAATAACTAAAAAGACCAATATAAACAGTATGCTAAAGGGTGAAATAGCTAGCAGCCTCGACATATCAATTAAAAGAAACAATATCTAAAGGGTGAGAAGAGAAACAATATTATCCGAGAACCAGAATACCATTTCCAACCAGAATTAAGTAAATAAATGCTACAACAAGAAAGGGGGCAGCATTGCATAGTACATGTATGATACCATAAAGCCCATCTCAATCAGTAGTATTGCACCCAAAAAGTCCCAAACTGAGAAAAATGGCAACTTAAACCCTTCCATATGAACTGATGTTAATATGCAAAAATGACCATCTCATCTCAGTAGTATAGCACCCAAAGTCCCAAACTGAGAAAAATGCCAACATAAACCCTTCCATATTTACTGATGTTATTATGCAAGAATGAAAACCTTATGAAATCGGATGTTTTAACTACTAATATTTCATCAACGCAGTACCCTGGCATTAATTCATTTCCAAAAAACCATAACTGTTCTTACATACCAAGTAAAACAATTTATACCGTTGTGTTTTAGTTTGGAAAGTTTTCATTTCAATCCAGTTCTCCATGTCAGATACAGTTTCATCAGAATATTTGATCTAGGACTAGAATAATGTTAAATCAGATCAAGGATTTATCTTTCACAATTCATGAGCATGGAGCAAACTCCTGCATAATAGGAACCATTTGAAGGAAAACAAAACTTACTAAATCTGATGTGTACAAACAAGAATAATGTTAATAGATCACAAAAGAAACCTACTTCTTAAGGGGAAAAGATTATCCATGAGAACATCAGAAATATTTTTAGTGACAGAAAATTGACCTGCTTTTGCCCAGTATTATTACGATAGAATTTTTAGCATGCTACATGCAAGTGGATAACTACCTTGAATTTAGTGAGAAGTTAGAAGGCAAAGTTGATGGATCAGCACGGGATGCATCCCTCGACTGTATCCCGGAAATTGCATTGTTATTTAGCGCACTAGTGCAGCTGCCAGTATGATACCTTTGCATCTCTTCCAACAATCATCTGCATGCTGCCACCAGCATTGAATAGCAAAAGGAAATGTATGCTTGCCAATCTACCGGAGCAATTTATTCAGGGACTGCCATAATCCATGTAAAATAGCGAGTTTAATTCTACAAGACATAATAGATCAAGGAAATAAGAAAAGTTCTATCTTACACGACAATTAAAATGTAAATTATTCATTAAAAACACATTTGTGTGTAGAAAACCAGTTTAGTACGTAGTGTGACAAAACATGAAAATTGTACCCAAAAGAGTGTGACAGATCCTAGACCATCAAAAAGTATAGCAACGCAATGAATATGGCTCGTTTCACCACTAATTTTGACATAAGAGTAGTAGCATTGATAAATTGTAAGAAAATATAAAGCAGCACAAAGATTGATAACATCAAACGCTTGGAGTTTTGCTAGTGTAATAAAAGAAATAAATCATATTTTCCAACTCGTGAATAATGATACAAGGATGAATTAAAACAATTGCTCTTAAACAAATTAACCCAACTTTATGCATTACATCACTCATTCTTCAATCTTGATTTAACCTCCATGATCCCATCCCTCCCAAAACAAAATGCCAATAATTAATCAATCCCTTGTTTAATTACTCAAACCTTAATAATCACTGCAATACCAACAATTGAAGAAGTTGGCGTCAGCAGCTTCAACATATCAAACTCAATCGCCCCAGCAACTCATACACCAGATATTTATACTGAATCAACACTCATCTAAACTAGCAAATCACTCGAAATGAGCTGCCCAATAGCCAATGATGCAACGAACCAAGAAGCACATAGTTACAAAAGAACATTTATATGACGTTCCCAAAACTGAACGAGATCAGGATCAAAGCATACCTGATAAAAAACAAAGTAAGAAATCCTAACACTAACCGAATCCCCAAATCCCGCGAGTATCTTCTGCCAAAAATTGGGAGTTGAGGAGTTAAACTAGGGTTCAAAGGAGCAAATAGCAAAAGATAGGGTTTTTCACATATAACTTAAATCAGGAAGTGTAGAGAGAGAAATTGCAGAAATGGAGGGGAAGATGAGAGATTTCGAGTATCGATAACAGGAGGTTTACTACCAGATTAGGGATTTGAAATCGTGTTGGGGGAATCAAAATCGGAGGAATTCTAGATTACGTGTTGTTTTATTTATGTGTACGTATTGATGTATCTATAGGTTGCTTTGCAAGATACAGAAATAGAAATTTTAGTGCTAAATTTGCACTTGGAGTACTTTTTTAGACAAGAAAACGGAAGTAAATAAGCAGTCACCTTTTCAACCACAGCAAACATCAATATCCATTTCACCGGTCGTCTTCTACTAAGTTATCACCTCAATCCCAAATTCAGACTAAATATGGACCATTTGATCCAAAAATCAATGGGGCGCCCTCCCCCTATGCACCGGCACGTCAGCATTTTATCCTCCTGCCCTTCCACCGGCAGTTGGCACCCTAAGCATTTTACTATTATTTTGTTATTTAATTTAAATGTTTTCAAATGTATAAATGCAAACTTATTAAAAAAACACAACGATTAACTAAAAGAACGGCAAAAAATTCATTGATTTAAAAAAAAGTTACACGAGTTAGAAAAAAAAAATGACTATCCTACAAAAGCCCCAACTTCCGGCTCAACTCATCGCTCAACCTCTGGAGGCACTCGGCTTGGGCAGGATCCGTACACTTCATAAGGGCGTTGTGTGTATCCAACAACGTCCGCGCTAGGGCTGGGGAAAAATATCGAAAAAATGATATATCGCTCGTATCGTATTGAAAAATATCGAAAAATTATCGGATTTTCGATATATCGTAATTTTCGATACGAAACGATACCGTATCGTAAGTTTTCGATACGATAACGATATGAATTTCCTTATATCGCGATATATCGTTTTATATCGAATATACGATATATATCGATATTTTTGATATATCGTTTTATATCGAATATACGATATATATCGTATATACGATATATATCGATATTTTCGATATATCGAATTTTTGTACGATATATCGTTTATATCGAATATACGATATATATCGATATTTTCGATATATCGAATTTCAGTACGATATATCAAAATATCGATACGATAACGATATAGATATCCTCCATATCGAAAGTTCGATATATCGAAACTTTCGATACGATAACGATATGAAATTCTTTCATATCGATATTTTCGATACGATATACGATACAACGTTTTCGATACGATATATCGTATCGACCCACCCCTAGTCCGCGCCATCGAGGTCGTTGCCAAATCCGCTTAGGCAAGTGTCGCCTGGATCGTCGCCGGGGTCGGGATTGGCGATGGGGGGCGGCGGCCGAGGAGGATGCCGCCTTCGCCTTCCCCTTGTTCTTCGCAGCCTTGACGCCTATGGGACACCGCCGGGAGGACATCGGTGTGCCGGAACTCACTTCATCCATGCACGTCTGGTTGAGGTCCACCGGACGAGTTTCGCTTTCGCTGGTCGTGTAACCACCAGTGTCAGTGGTCTTCGTCCTCTTCGTCGTACCAGTGTGCATAATCCCGCCTTGGAACTTCTGTTTGTCCCTCAAGAGAGCCCAGATGTTGAAATGCTTGAAGTCACCGTACATGGACTGGTACGACAACAGCACTCTATCGCGCACGTCGCTCAAGCTCTCGTACTCCGCCGCGAACAGGTTGACATGCTTCTTCACCTGATCCCAGTGCTTGCGGAGCTGTTCCCGTTGGCGCTTGTACGCGCTCGGCGACTTCGCCTCATTGTAGCGCTCGGCGATGCACTCCCAGTACGCGAACTGCTTCTGGTTGTTCGCGAATATCGGGTCCTCCGATATATCCACCCAACACTTCGCCAAGATGAGGGTTTCATCCGGCTGTTAGTTCGTACGGCCTGGAGCGTACTCTTCACAAGTTGTCGGAGGTGGCAACTTGTGCCCCGGTGCTTGGTCCGCTTCTTTCTGGCGGGAGCGGGGGCGGGGGCGGCGGCGGCGGCAGGGCGAGTTGGAGACGGCTCCATGTCGGAGAGACCGTACGAATCCGTACTGAAGTCCGGATCGTACTGCGTGTTGGCATCGAACGACCGATATTCGCTAGGTTGTGTACCCGGCCATCGCGCACCATCTCCAAACATCGGGCTACTAGGACTTGAGTATCCACCGGAATCCCATTTATAGCGTAATTTGAGAATTTAAAAGTTAATCAAAAAGTTACAAATGAAAGTGAAGCCGGGGTATATATATAACAAAATTTTCAAATTTTAAAAATAAAAAAAAAAAAAACTAAAACGCGTTGCATCGTCCGCGCCATCATTCGCTTCGCCCACAGTGGGCGGACGATGCCCTATCGTCCGCGCTTCGTCCGCGGACTAAGCGTCGAGCTAGGACGACGCATCGTCCGTCGTCCGCGGTGCCACAGTGGCGGACGATAGCGCGCCCGATGCTATCGTCCGCCCCATTGTGGATGGCCTGAATAAAAAAATATCAATAAATATTAGACAAAATATCAACAAAAGGGTAATATCGTCATTATGTTATCATATGATAATTTTTGTGGGTGTTTTTTTATATCAAAATAGTGTATTACAAATATCAACAATATGACATGAGAATATCAACACAAGTACAATAAAATATCAACACAACTTTATTGATATATTGAGATTTTTTTGCATTTATTGATAAAATCTGTTTATCAACGTGTACGAAAATTGAAACATAATTTATCAAATTTCATCCCCCGAACATCGTCGAAACATATGCAATTGAAGTTTCGTTGGAATCCTTATAAAATTATCTTTAATTTGATATATTTTCTGCGAAAAAATAATTTAAATCGAGAGAGTTACGTAAATTTAAAGTTTTAAGATGATTTTGATGAGAGAGAATTGACATTAATACCCTTAAGTTTTATTTAATAATTTTTTTAATTTAAAATATAATACATGTGGTATTATTTCAACCACTAGATCTCATAATCTAATAGCTAAGAGTTGATCTGAAGTTGTGATTGCTAATTAGTTAGCAATTGATCACTCCCTCCATTTCGCTATCTAAAACTATACTACCCAAATGTATTAATTATTTGCAAATGTGTTTAAATTAGGAAAATTTCTCCAAAGAGTCAGGAACTATGAGCAATTAAAGATTGGCACTCGATGTGACATTTAGTGATTTGAACTTTTTTAATCATTTGGCTTTGTTTGGCTGATTCTACCGGTATAGAGCAGTTTGATAGTTGAATCTAAAACTAAAACTAAAACTAACCAATGAAAAACAATTTTTACAGGTCAAGATTTAAGTCATATTAGAAATGGGTCACTCACCCCGCCTTATAAGAGGGGGTTATTCACACTTATATAGAAAAATTATGATGATCATCAAGTTAATGTGGGACAAGATTTAAGAGAATTTAACTGTATATATTTTGTATTTTGGATCTTAAATACTAGAATATGACATATGCAATCTTACGTATTTGTATAATAATATAATTAGTCATTGTTTTATAGTAAAAGAATTTGTGATTTGAAGCAAATAGTTATTATGATGGTGAGCACATTATATACAATTATCTACCATTATCACTGGTAGCAAGTATTGAGTAAATATTTTGCTTACAATATTCAGATAAGTATTAAGTTTGATAGTAAAATAGTGCTTACGTTTTAAATTACAAAATTTTATTTTCCGTACTAATAAAATTAAATTGTGAATCAGTTTTAATGTTAAAATTACTTAAAATAAGTTGTAAAATGTGATCAAAGTTGCTAGATAATATTATGGGGTGTCTTAAACAAATATATGCGTTTTTATGGGGGTATGAAGTGCAAACATTATGTGTAAGATGGGTGTGGGGTTGACTAGTTATTTTTGGGTGCTGACATAAGAAATTAGTTGGCTATATTTTTGCTCAAACTGAGACTTTGGTAATACTAATTCGGTTGATAGATTATAAACTAATTTCAAAATCTAAAAATAAAAATATAGTACTACGTGATGGCATAAAACGAAGACATCTATTGCACAAGTCACAGTACAGAGTGACATCAGAAGAGGAGTAAACACAACCATGTTTCTTTACAAACCAAACACCTATGTGCAACCCAAAACTACAAACATGTGGAGGATTTTCTGCACGCACCAAATGCGCAGAAGCCTTACTGTATTATTCTAGGATCATACAGCACAAACCATGATTTTTCTATTATGAGGTTAGACCCCGCTGAACCTGCAACAAAAACGGGCTTATGGCATCAAACGAAGCTAAATGTCTTCCTACAAGTACCTCTGGACACCTTCGTGTGGTGAAACTGTCCATTCTTTGTGATTCCTAACACGAAAAAAATGACACAAGACTCTACTGTACTAAGAAATCCTAGCCATCTGTGAGCTTTATTGGTTTATGTCGAAGCTAGATGTTTCAGACCTTCGTCATGATTCCTGAGGATTATGTGACCGGTTGGGAGACGCCCATCGTCTTCCAGGTATACAAGATATCAGCTTGAAACAGATTTAGTCCACGATTCTCCTCACTCTACAAGTTGGTGGCCTCAATGGCATCGGATTCATTTTGGAGCAATGCAAACTCACACTCCAATGTGTCATCCAAAAAGATCAGTACCGTTTCCTCCACCAGTTCTGTGAAAATGGTCTCCCCCATCTCTGAAACAATAAACTCGACATCCGATTGGAGGACCATCCATTTTCTGGATCTCACCAAGTCTGCTTTGACAAGCTGTTCGAGAGAGTGAGGCTGTGGAAGCTGAAGCAGATGCCATTCGACAAGTTGCCATATCTCATGGATCAGGTCCATCCCTCTTGGGGCCACTTGGTTATTCATTTTGACATTGGATATCCCTGAAAAGCATCCAAAGTATTTCTCACACACCTCACCTAAAGCTGCATTGGCGCAGTCGAAAAGGAGTTTCTGATCATGTTGGGGTCGGCTAGAGAATAATTCGACTTCATCAAATAATGACGAGTCAAGGATCTCATGCATAGAAATCCATCTCAAGAGAAATTCATCCCAGTTTAAACCAGAGCCCAGTAGCACAGCTTCCACATACTCAAACGCAGATTCCTCATCCTCGAGAGAAATTTTTGCACAAACTCCTTGGTCACTAGCAAAAGATTGTTCTTCAAAATGGATATGACGTGGCTGGATTTCTCTGACAACTAAATATAACAGAAGGTTATATTTCAGTATGAGAGATAAAGACACAAGTTTAAACATAAGGCTGTTTCGGTTATTTATCCACAATCTAACCTGGTTGAGATGTGGTGCTTGCAGGGCTGATGTCATCATCTGTGAATAATGGCTCAAGAACAGATATCGGACTGGGTCGCTCCAATTTGTACATTGCGCAGTCAGAATCATCATTTTCAGCACTTACTGAACCGCTTGGAGGGGACTCTGGTGATGACGGGGATTGATCTTCGCCACAAAAAGGCTGGGTAACATCAAAACAAAAGAAAACATGATAAGATATTCTGAGTTAGGGAACACCAGAAAAGAACAGCAACATGGATTCAGGACTCGACCCTCATATTCCGAGTTAAAACGAACGAAATAGTGAAGACTCACCAAATTGGAGCATGGAGAACAGTCTGCTGATAACTGACAAGGAACTTGTGTGTTGTCTACTTCTCTAGCATCTTCATTGTCAATATCTCCACCAATCAAATCATTAGATGATTCAGATGAATTAGTAATGATCTTTTCCTCTTCCTCATGTTTTGATTCAGCCATTTCCTCAATGTCTGCAACTACTCCAGGCAAGCTTTGAGCTGTTACTAAAAAAAGAACAATTCCTTTAGTGTGATCAAATAGTTAAACACCTTCAAAAGTACGTTTCACAAAATAGATGAGATTTATTACCTTCATGATCTAAAGTAATTTCATTGACAGATTGAATTTCAATGGAATGTTCTTGATCATCACTGAGTGTGATCTTATCACTCGTATCCAGAGACTGTATCTTGTCTTTGCAGTTGCTACTAGAGCTGACTGGCTGACTATCCAAATGTTGCTTTCTCGGACTCAGATGATTGTTAAGGTTTTCTTGCCAAAGACCACTCAAATCACTCCTACCCATGGCACGAGGAGACAATCTGAGCTGGGTCGTTACGAAGATATCATCACCGTATTTTCTAGGGCTACAGCAAGGGGTACCATTATTATACTCAGGAAGAGAGAGGATTCTACCAAGGGACTTTGGCAACTGCCGGGTTACCGACTCCGGGGTTTCACCTCCATTATTCAGCATCTCAGAGAGATGCTTTTTAGCCTCTACATAGATGTTAGATCCCCCTAGTCTTGAATATTGGCTGGTTTCGTTTGTGGCCACTGAACTCCCATCCTTCAAATTTCTAACTGGTTCACCCTTCTTCAAGCTAGGAGAAGATGTCAAAAATCTTTCAGTATAGAAATGGTTCCTATTCGGAGAACTCCAGAAAAGATTTTCTCCTGTACTGCTTTTGTCACCATTATTGTTATTTTGTAGCTTAGTACTCAGTTTGACATTAACTCTATCAGGAGTGACTCCTTGTCGTTCCTTCCCTATTGCATGCCTGAGTTTCCTTTTTATTTCAGCAAAAGAGAACTGAGATGTATTTCTATCGTTCTGAACCTTATTGTCCATGTCAGGAGACTGCAAACGAAGGCTGCTAACTCTGGCATCAATTTGAGGGCTATGTGCCCCTGCTTGCCCGGGTTTCAGTATGACAATTTTATTATGATTCTGAACATCTTTATCCCCTATCACAGGGTAGCTCTCCAGCGACTTGGTCCGTTTCCGGAAGAAATTTCGGTGTTTATGGCTGCTGGATTCATCACACTTTAATTTTCCCGCTTTATCCTGGGACAAACTGGGTGCTGGCAGCAAATTGGTTATTGCATCTCTGCTTAATCGAGCATCCTCTAAATTCTGCACATGTTTAACCAGTTTCGAGTTTGGATCCTTTAGTTGCTTCAACAGCAAGCCCTTATTTACACTCAATGTTTTCAAAGCATCCATGAACTCTTTCGAGCAACAACTATTCCCGTCTTCCCCAAAATGCTTACCGCAGTCCAGCCGCTGCTCTGCAAGCACTATTACAGCTGCAACCAACTTTTCTTCAATGACGTTAACAGTCTGACCTGACGGTATATCATGATCACCACAAAGGTCATTCTTTGAGCCATTTGCATTTCTCTGGTTGATCTGTGCCAACTCTTCCATTATCATTTCCAGATCGAGATAATCTAAGGACCTTTGCTCTTGAACCTGGTAACCATTCTCGGGCGTCAGGTGTTCAGAGGTGCCCAGCTCAGTGACATCCAGATCGCTAGACTTGATGCGGCTTCTGCTTCTTTTCATTTGACGTTTTTTGAGATGATTTCCGTTATTTGAGTTACAATGTTCCAAACCCATAGCAGAATCTTTAAGGTTTCCGGACTCATTACACATCTCTTCTTCCATGAGTTCCTTCACGCTCGTTTTAGCAGCATCAAGCATAGGCATATTACCTTCTTCAGCGACCTGTTTCATTACAGAATATTGTTATGATTAAGAAAAACAAACATTCAAATTACAAGTCAGACATCAAACAGAACCACATACCTTGATGCTTTCGCATTTTTCAGTCGGATCAAGTATAACGGGATGGTTTGCCAAATAATCACCACCTACAAACCCATTAAGAAGTTAAAATGACCTTAAATCCCAAAAATAGTCTATGAAACATCAAGCTGGCATGTAAGAACAATTCTATGAAAGCTCTTACCAACTACTTGCTTGTTCACACGGCTTCTATCTGAAAGCAAACGTTTGGTGGATCGCCCATGGCGGAAGTGAAATATGCTAATTAAACCCGATATGCAACCTGCTTGGCCTCTTTCATGTCTCAAAAGGCGCTTCTGTGATTTCTTTGCCATAATGAATTCCCTCTAGCTCTCAGTACTTCACATTCACTACTTATCCTCCTCTAACTGCAAGTTAAGCCAATAGGAAATCAATTTATTAGTCGAAAGCAAAACCGAAAAAATGCTTCACTGCTCAAGAATAAGATCAAGCACCTACAAATTCCTGAATACACAATACCCTTAGTAGAGATCGAAACTAGACTGATTATAACTAAGCCCTCAAAGTATTCAAAAAGGATTCATAAATAGTTGAAACATAAAGTTAAAATGAGAAGGCTTTCAATAGTAATTGGATCCAATAATCCATTTGCATAATAAGCCACCATGCCTCATTAATGATTCAGTCATAGGTTAATCAAGATTTACCATATAATACAACTTCGAAGAATGAGAGAGACATGCAATCTCCGAAATGCAGTTCAAGCATACTGATTATTTAGATAAGGGGGAATGAGAGAGAGAGAGAGATGTTCAAGAACAAATTCTCAGCATCTAAATCAAGATGTTTTGATGGAAAAAGTAGAACAAGCAAATTAAGGAAAGAATGGATAGTTAACAAATAAGTATAGGAATTATTATTACCTGAAACAAGCAGCCCACCCCAATGTAGTCTCAGTAGAATCTACCAAACCCCTGTTGTCTGATTTAAGACAAAAACCCCAAATCACTGTAGCCTTTTTTCCCCTCTCTCTTTCCCTGATATCTTCTCTCTCTATCAGCAAGCTTGGAAAAATAAAAGTTGGTTATGATAATGGCAATGTGGTCTTCCCTTGAACGAAACAATTATTTCCTGGAATGCTGCTGATCCACAAACAAAAATTGCAAACTCATCTAACCTTGCCTTCGAGGTTAGATGATGACAATTTCACACGACTGCTCACTCAATCAAGTAAAGATTTTGCCTTTATAACGATATTCGATTTCCCTGATCAAACAGCCTCAGTTTTCTACACCATAATCAAAGTCTGGAAAAATATTTATTTTCACACAAAACTCTGGATTAGCCCCAGATGGAAAACACCAACGGAGATCGAATTATTCGATTAAAAGATATCAAAACCCCACAAAAAATCTTTTTTTTTACAATTACAAAAGCCCAGAAACAAAAATCCTATCTTTGACAGGTATTTACAAATATTCCACAGAGAAAAGTTGGAGGGTGAAGGAGAAACTGAAGGGGTTGATTGCTGGGGCGGAAGAGTATCAAATTCCACACCGACCAAAAAGGGAGAGCCACAGGGAAAATTCACCCACCCACATGTTAAGAAATTGGAACCAAAAACTTATGTGTGGGGCAGCAATTAAAGACTGTAAACACAGATATAAAGAAAGGAAAAGAAATATGGGAAAGGTTGGAAAGTGTAAATAATGGTGCGTGCCTGCGTTTGTGTGTTTGAAAGGGAGAGAGGAGAGAGACAATTATGCTGATGGCGATGTAAAAAAAGGAGGGAGAGAGTGAGAATTCAATGCTCTGATCTTTTATAAACAAAATATGGTGATTTTGCCATTCCTAGTTAAGGAGTATTTATATTAAATTCCAAATGCTATTTTCACATCTGTAATTACTTTACTAAATCATTTATTTCGTGTTTTAAGAAAATCATTTATGTTTTATTTTTAATTTTATAATGATCATGGAAAATTCTAATAATAATAGTGAAAATTATGATACTTTATTAGTTATATCTTGAATTTGACTACTTTAAACAAGCATAATGATATATAGTTTCCCATAAATATGCTTGACTGTGGATAAAAACCAAAAAAGCCATATTCTTCCAATGGGAAATGCAACAATAATTACGTTTCAATGGAATTTCCATCAATATATTTTTACTTAAATTTCTCAAATCAGTAAACTCTAACAATTATTTTGCATTTATTCACAATCCTTTAATTAATTGCACTACAACATTTATTTTTCCTTACAATCACCCACAAATCTCAGCATCGTCAATATAGTTTACTCCATATTTTACGATTTCGTTTGGTTTACTTTGCATTGGATCTCATGTATATGCATTTAATATATTTCAACGTGTACGAAAATAGGTGCAGTCCATCTCTGAAGCACAGAAAAACACAAATAACTGTTGAATGTTTTTATGTTGTAGTTTAAGATTGCAATTTTGGAGGATATGAAGATTTTAGTCATGTATGAAATTTGGAAGCTTGCGTTGAAATTGAGAGGATACCAAGCGTTCTAGTTGTCTTCTTGTTTGCTGTAGAGTGAATGACTCATTTGTCATAGTATTATATGCTGTGTGTAGGACCACACTATATATACTATTGTAAATAGTAAAACTGTTAAATAAATTGTTAGGCCACCCGCAACGCGTCACGTGGGTGGCTCGTAACCCGTCACACCGGGACGAGACGGCGGCGAGACGCGTTGTAGTGTCCCGTCTCGTCCCCAGCCCGCCGAGCGTCCCGTCCCGCCGAGACGGACGGCGAGCCGTCTCGCCACGCCCCCGCGCGACGTGGCGCGCTCCGGCGCCATGCGTGACGCCCACTCGCCGGCCCGCGAGTGGGCATCGTCACGCTGACGTAATAAATCATTTTTTATAAATTCAAATTTAAAAATAAAATAAAAATAAAATAAAAAATAAAAAAACGGTAATATTACCATTTTTTCAACCTTTTTTCTTTATTTTTTTACTCTATAAATACTTTTAATTCATCCTCATTTCACACACATATACACATCTATTCTTCCCAAATCATCTTCATATCCTCTCTAATTTTCATCTAACCTCTCATCACAAAATGTCCAGCGACGAATACTCTGGCGGTGGCGGCTCCGGCGGGTTTGACATCAACGCGTTTGGCGACTGGGGGCATGTACAATGTTCTGGGTGGTGGTTCCGGTCCGTCGACGCCGGGGGGTACCAACCACCCCATTTTGATGTGGATGCATACGCCCGTCCCTCCGCCCCGAGGTATTCGCAGGGATTATCACAGATTCGGGAGGATTATGCGGTTGAACCCACTCCGGAAGGAGGCCGAGGCGGTGGAAGCTCTAGGGCGGAGGCGGAAGCGGAGGAGGAGGAGGATCTAGGCCGGCATCCGTACAGCCCCAAGGAAACGCTGGCTGTGTACAACGCCTGGATCAGCGTCTCGTACGATCCCATCGTCGGGAATCAACAATCCCGGAAGTGCTTCTGGGAAAAGGTCATCGAGGCCTACCACGAGATTAAGCCGAAGGGGTCCCGCAGCAGCACATTTAAGATGCTCCGCGCTCACTTTGACCGAGTCGACAAAGAGGTCAAAAAATTATGCGTCATCTACAAGAGTGAAGCGGCTCATTACCAAAGCGGAGCCACGGGAGCCGACATTCTGAGGTCGGCTTTGCGAGTCTACTTCGACAACACCGCCAAACAATTCAAACATGTCGATGTTTGGGAGGTCGTCAAAGACGAGGAAAGGTGGGTGGCGGTGTCCGGTCCAGCTCGAGCTTGACCTCGAAGTGCACGAAGCACACGGCGGGTGGCCAATACTCGTCTAGTGAGGGCGGTTCGGGCAGCGCCGCACAAGAGTTTGCCTTGCAGGAGGTTGAGGGCACGACAGATGATGCCGGGGGGTCCTCCCGTGGGCGCCGTCGGCCGCAAGGGAGAAATGCGGCAAAGGCGGCTAGAGGGAGGAGGGGCCTAGCCGAATCAAGCTAGGCGGGCTCGGGCTCGGGCTCGGGGGCACCCTCAAACTCCCTAATGTCCATGTACATGACCGCCACAATGGCGGACACTTCCCGCATGACGCCTCCCCAATACCAAGCCTATTTTTTTTTTTAAAATTAACTTCATATATTTATATCATATATATGAAGGAGGAAATTACAAATCAACTCCTATAACAAGGAGGAAAGACAAATTACGCCACCCAGGGTTCGAACTCGAGACCTCCAGGATGGACGCGGTATCCAGCACCTAATACCAAGCCTATTTTGCCGGAATTGAGTTTATGGCAAGACAACTTGGTATTCCGCCTCCAGGTAGCTTTAGTGCATCTGCACCGCCTTCGGGGGATGATTCACCGGCGGAGTAGTTTTTTTTATTTTCTATAAAATTGTATTTTAAATTATGTAATTTTTATTTTTTTAGGATTTTAATTATGTGTTTTTTTTAATTTTAAGTTGTATTTTTATTTTATGTTGTAATTTTATTTTATTTAATGAAGTGTGTTTTTTATTAATTGAATTTGTTGGAAATAAAAATAAAAAAATGAAAATGAATGAATAGTAATTTAAGAGATGGTTAAGAGACGGATAAGAGATGGAGGGTTGCAGGTTCTGTCATTTAGTTAAGAGATGGAGTATAAAGTACGGTGAGGCCCAATAATAGTAATTTAAGAGACGGTTAAGGGACGGATAAGAGACAGCGTTGCAGATGACCTTATTATTTCTCCCTATCTAACCTCCTAGGCCTCCCTAATTAGAGCCCATGGTTTTGTACACGAGCACTAATTTTTCTCTCTCCTTTTATTGTAGTGATTCATGAAAGCATTTTTTTTACCGTGGGAGTGGCGTGGGGATATTTATTTCAATTGGATTTTGTTGGTTGTTTTGGGGATATTAATTCGTACTATATTACTTCAGAAATTGCTGGAAAAAGTGCAAAATTAATATACAAACCTAGTTGGTTCAAAATTAAAATTATTCACTCAAGGCTCCGAATCACACGTTTCTAAAATGTACTAGTATTTGGGTTGTCAGTGCTCGTTGGTAAGTATTTCATTAGGCAATTGGGTCTTGCATTCGTGTAGAAATTATAACAATAAAATCATCTTATTTATATAGCATAATATTGACATAGTATATAGACAACCTCTGCCTTTCAAATCTTATGGAGTACAGTGTATACTATTCATGTAATAGTAGTGTATACGAAACTTTATAATATTGACATAGTATATAGACAACCTCTGCCTTTCAAATCTTATGGAGTACAGTGTATACTATTCATGTAATAGTAGTGTATACGAAACAAAAGTTTTAGAACATCCACAATGGCGCCTAGCACACTGCCTAGCCGAGCCCCGGCGCTCGGCGAACCACTGTAACCACCGAGCCGGTTTCCGAAAAAAAATCGCCTAGCGCTAGGCGATGTTTGCGCCCTGGGCGATCCGCTCCGCGCCATTGCAGGCTCCGGATCGCCGAGCGCATCGCCCATCGGATTTTTTATTTTTTATTTTTTAATTTTCGAAACACTATCTATATGCGCTTTGCACTTCATTTTCATTCGCACCACTTGTTTTAACGAGTTTTCTCTCAAGTGCAACAACGCGAAATGAGTAACGCGGGTGGTAGTGGGGGGATGCTGAGGAGTACGAACGTCGAATGGCCGAAGCGTTGGAGGCCTATACGACCCGCGAGATAAACTAATGGATGCAAAGAGCCTTGCAGCCGGCGTTACCTCGACCTCGCCCAGTTGTCCACCGCCGAGAAGTGATTGATCGTGATCACGTAGTTGCACATCAGCACCTATATGAAGACTACTTCGCAGAGGAGCCGCGGTTCAACGCCAACCTTTTCAGGCGACGTTTTAGGATGAGTAGGGCTCTGTTTATGCTTATTGTTAACGCTTTGGAGCATCGATATCTGTATTTCCGCTTCAGGCACGATGCGGCTGGCAGACCCAGCCACACACCTATTCAAAAGTGCACTGCGGCAATCCGGCAGTTGGCCTACGGAGGCGCGGCAGACATGTGGGACGAGTACCTCCATATCGGTGAGACGACTGTCCTGGAATGTATGAAGTTTTTCTGTCAGGGCGTGATTGAAATATTCAGTGATCAGTACCTTCGAAGCCCTACCCCCGAAGACTACCAGGATCTGATGCAGATGCACGGGGAGAAGCATGGGTTCCCGGGAATGTTAGGCAGCATAGATTGTATGCATTGGGAGTGGAAGAACTGTCCCGTTTTCTGGAAGGGGTTCTACACGACCGGCTACAAGGGAAAGAATCCCACGATGATCCTCGAGGCCGTAGCTGATTACCGGCTGTGGATTTGGCATGCATATTTTGGGGTAGCCAGTTCGAACAACGACCTCAACGTCCTCAACTCGTCGCCCCTTTTCAACGAGCAGTGCCAGGACGTCGGTCCGGCCATCAGTTTTGTCGCCAACGGCAACCGGCATGATATGTGCTACTACTTGGCGGATGAGATATACCCTAGGTGGCCCGTCTTTGTGAAGACGATCCGATGCGCATCAGATGAGAGGAAGGCCTACTTTGCGGCACGACAGGAGTCGGCGCGCAAGGACGTGGAGCGTGCATTTGGTGTGCTCCAGTCTCGATAGGCGGCAGTTAGGGGTCCAACGCATTTGTGGCATGTCGACTGCATTGCTGATATAATGTGGTTAGGCTATTGCTAGGCTATTGCTGGACTATTGGCTTGTTTTGATGATGTGGCAGCAGGATTTTTAGTGCTGATGATGTGGCAGGAGGAGTTTGTGGCTAGGCTATGGCTAGGCTATTCTTATTTTGGATGCTCTTACGAAAGCAAATAAAACACCAATTGGAATAATACTTATAAGAATAAATATTACTACTACGGAGGAGTGATCAATTGCTAACTCATTCTCTAGTTTTTGTTAACTACAACTAATTTAAGACCATAGGATTTTAGAAATCTAGTGGTCTAAAATTTGCCACGTATAATTTTATTTTATTAATTAAATTTAAAAAGTTAAAAAAACTACCAAATTAGGGTTTTAGATGAAAATGTCAATATAGTGTTTTGAAAATATCAACACAATGCTTTGAGAATGTTAACACATTGGTTACGTCAACACATTGTTTTAGGCCATCTGCATCCATGTCTCTTAACCGTCCCATCTCTTCACTATTCATGGGCTCCACTGTACTTTTCACCCCATCTTTTAACGAGAAAATCAGGTTTCTGGGGCAGTTTACAATAAAGATTGCGTAAATGTACCCATTTTATTATCTATTCCACATATGAGAAAAACGCCAATGAAATTGGCGTGTCTTTAAGTAAAAACGCCAATGTTAATGGCGTGTTTACATGTAAAGACGCCAACGTAGATGGCATTTTATAATTGTGTCATATTTTGGCCGTATTCTCTCAAATTGCAAGTACGTTGAAAAATGCCAACTTGGTTGGCGTGTTTAGTAAGTCGCAAAAAACGCCAACCTGAGTGTCGTGTTTACTTGTTTTTGTAAAAAACGCCAACCTGAGTAGCGTGATTACCTAGTCGAGAAAAACGCCAACCTGAGTGGCGTGTTTTCACAGGCTGATATACCAGCCGTGCCTCCCCCAAATTGTGAAAATCTCACAATACACACACTTCGCGATTTCTCCAAGCTGCGCGCCTTCTCTCCGCGAAATCGCCCTCCTCTCCGTGATTTCGGCCTACATTCATCAATCGGTGCTATTCTTCCCCAAATTCATCTATTTTCTTCGGTTAGTATGCTTACCTTTTACATTATTAGAGTAAGTGGTGGATAGTTAGCTAGGGTTTGTAATGGGTTGTGAATTGAGTAGAAATATTATGCATTTTGGATTGGTTGAATGACATTATTGTTGATTATTATGTTGGATTGTTTGGGTTTAAGTGAATTTGAGTATAAATTTGATTATAAACCTAAACCCTAGGGTTGTTATAGCTAAAAAATTGGGCAAATTGTTTTGGTCTATGTGGGTTTTGGTTGATGTATGTTGATTAGTTTGAATTGTTAAATTTGTTTATATTGTTAGGTTTGTCAAATTGAAATTGTTAGGTTAGGCAAAATTGAAATTGGGCAAATTGAAATTGTTAGGTTGGACGAATTGTTAATTTAAATTGTTAATTTTGTATAGGTGAATTGGATTATGATTTTGAATGTGCAATGTTGTGTAGGTGAATTATTTGATGTTGGTGTTCAATTTTGTGATATTGGATTAAATTGTATCTAATTATTGAAATGGTTTATGGTTGGTTATTGTTGAATTTGGATTATGAATGTTGTGTAGGTAAATTATGGCATCATCTTCAACCTCTCGTCGTCGGCTTGCATGTGGTCCTGCGGATCCATCTGTATTATATTTTCAGAGACAACACGTCTCTAACAACATATGGGCAGGAGTTCCATCCGAATATGTACGCTGCCGACGATATGAAGGAATAATTTGGGATGTTCCCATCCATCAATATGTCTTGGCAATAGTGGACCAGATGGGGTTTGGGGGTATATTAAGGTGTGGTAAACCAAAAGACATTGACCACCATCTTATCACAGCTTTGATTGAACGTTGGAGGCCAGAGACTCACACGTTTCACTTTCCAGTCGGTGAAGCGACTGTGACACTAGAAGAGGTGGAGGTCTTATGGGGCTTCAAAGTTGATGGAGAGGCTCTGACAGATTACATCCCCCCGACGGAAGCGGGATATTGGAAGGACAAGTGTTTGGATTTTCTAGGATTCATACCGGACGCATCCGAGTTGAAGGAAATGGCTTTTAAGCAGACAAGCTTATCGCGTCAATTGAGGATTGAGCTGTCTGGTGACTACGAACACAACATATATGCTCAGCGGGCTCGTATCTATTGTCTGCTATTACTTGGTGGTCTGATGATCCAACGGCTCCGGAAATAAAATTTCGTTCTTCTATCTACACTTTTTCTTGGATATAGAACGGTGTTCTACATATAGCTGGGGTGGTGCGACGATTGCTTGCTTGTACCACAATTTATGTGAAGCGGCCGTTGCTAAGAGGACGGATGTAGGGAGAGCCTTAACTCTATTACAGCTTTGGGCTTGGGAGAGAATCCCAAATATTAGACCGAGGATGCTAGATCCCGTGCATACAGACTATCTACCATGTGCAAGCGCGTAAGTTGTTCACTAATTTATTTTTTAAGCTTAATGTTCATCAATCTTCGTGTTCTTCGCTCATAATTTAAATTTTTTAGATGGAATGGTCCGGCATCATATGTAAAAGCACCCGGACATTGTATTGAAAATTTCCGAGATCAGTTCTCCATGATGCATCCTAATCAGGTACTTCATATACTTATAAATTGTTTTTTGTTTTTTGTTTTTATTGAAATTATTTTGAAAATTTTGTATCACATGTAGTTTATTTGGAGGCCTTATCTCCACCGAAAGTTGCCGGTCGTCCTATATGGATGTCGATAACAACGCTTATTTGTTGGAATCTGGCTGAGCCACACCTGCCACACCGAGTGTTGCGCCAATTCGGGATTGTCCAACCGTATATCCCGGATCTCCCCCGGTTCCACGGTTCTAATTTTTTGAAACAAGATCGCCGTGGAAAATCTGGTCGGAATTGGGTTCAATGGCACGACAATTATATACAGGAGTGGGACAACATGCACTTTACGATATGGACTGATCTGGAGGACAGTACTGAGCCTGTTGCAACGGAAGAATATATGAATTGGTTTCGCCAGATCACTGTGGTGTATTTAACCAAACCCGGCGTGCATGCTGAAGAGGGATTCCACGAAACGACATCGTCTCATAACTTTACGGTACATTATTTATACTTAACTAAACCCTGATTACTTATTTAAATTCACATTATGATATGTACTTAACTTTGAAAAATTGTAGGTGGAGACGCTTCACAATATACGCCACTTTCTAAGTGGCCGAGCTGCGACAGGACATTTCTGTCCGGATATGGAAACCATTTCGAGGATGGATGAAGAAGGACTGCAGATATCCGGGGAGGCTCAGCTGATGGACTACCGTCCTTCGCAGTGCTCCGCAATAGACGTGGACGTACCCGTAAGGCAAAAGGCAAAACGACGAACCAAGAAGAAAACCGCATGCGGAGAGTCGTCATCTCAGTTCGTACACAACTCCGATTACGATTTTGTGGAACCACCTCCACCGAGCTCTGCACTTCGAGGCCGTCATTCTGTCAGCCACACCGGTGGGACCGGAGAAGATATTGGCCTCAGTGATGTCCCCGCTTCTCCACCGCGGTCGTCTGTGCAGGATGATATTTTTGGGGTGGATCTTGAGAACGCTGTTGTTCAAGATACTCTTCCCTCAAGGATCCCTAGATCTACATCCAAGATTGGGAAGGGGATACGGCGCTTGTTTATGCGGAAAAGTCGTGACGAGTGAACTAATTTGAACTCTTTACATTAGTAATTGGATACATTCTCTTGATATTAGTGTTTTAACTCATTGATTTTAACTCTTTATATTAGTAATTTGATATTGGTGTTTTTTCATTTGCTTTGAACTCATTGATTTTAAGTCTTTATGCTCAAGTCTTTGGATGTATGAATTATTATTTCGTAGTAGTTGAAATGAAAATTGGCAAATAAAGAGATAGAGGAAATAGCGACATTCTGAACAAACACGCCATTTCCATTGGCGTCTTAGGTAAAACGCCAATGCAGATGGCGTGTTTTGTGAAAAGCGCCAATGTAATTGACGTGTCTAAGTTGGAAGAAATTTTGGCCAGTTTTTTCACGACGCATTCTGAACAAAAACGCCAGTCCCGTTGGCGTGTTTTATGAATTAGGTAACACGCCAATGCAGATGGCGTGTTTTGTTAAAAACGCAAATGTCATTGGCGTGTCTAAGTTAGAAGAAATTTTGGCCAGTTTTTTCACGACGCAAATGTCATTGGCTTAAGTCTTGCACAACTACATTCTCTAAATCAACCCCGAAAAAATCGTCTCGCACAGAAGTCCGAGGTGGAGAATTTGGGACATCACTGAGACCGATGTCTTCGCTTGTACCACCAGTGTGGCTGACAGAATGACGACCTCGAACTGCAGATCTTGGTGGAGGTGGAGGCATAAAATCGTGATCGGCGTCATCAGTGTGACTGACAGAATGACGACCTCGAACTACATATCTTGGTGGAGGTGGAGGCATAAAATCGTCAGCGGCATCATTTACCAACTGAGTATCCATCCTTGAAAGAGCATTCGGGCAGTTGTGCCTGTCGTGACCTGGTTGACGACAATGTTTACATCGGCGTCAGGCTCGTGGCTGGTCAGCTTCACGGACATCCATCTGATTAGGAATCCTAGTAGTACGGTATCGACCGCGACTTTTAGGCATTAACTGAGCTCGTGAACATTGCAAAGTCCATTCAGGCACGGCCCAATAATCTTGGTGTCTGGGTGGATTGAACATCATAGAATATTGGTGTACCCAAACACTTGTGCGGTATACGGGATCAACAAGCGACAGCATGTTGTCGTTTCTAAACCGCGCAACTGCCGCTGCATGTGAACATGGAAGTCTCCACATCTGCCACTTTTGACATTTACAGTGCGACTCCAAGTACTTTACCTTCCACTTATTAGCGCCATTTCCACCAATTCGACGCGTTGTTCGAACCACATAATGGTCTGCAATTGTGTTGGGTGCTCTCACATTATGTAATTGACCTTTTGCATCATTTTTGCACACCTTTTCATGCGCCCACGGGGTAAGTGGTGTGGCACACTGTGTTGATGCAATTGACCGGTCATTGAACCATTCTATTGTCCTCCAGAATATCATATCAATGCAAGCTTTAATTGGGAGTTGTCTTGCGCCTCTCAACACATTGTTGTAAGATTCCACCATATTAGTGGTCACCTCACCCCATCTTTTGTGTTTGTCATACGCCAGATTCTATTTTTCTAACTCCACATCATCAAGGTACTGCAAAGCCTCGGTGTTGACGTTTCGAAGTAAACGACGTCTGATCTTAAACTTGCGCTTCTTGGTAGCAATACCAATTTTCCAAACTAGTCTTTTGACCATGATACCTTTGTGATTTTGCAAAACATTCTTTCTAACATGTACCAAGCAAAATCTGTGATGACCCACATTGGGTTCTTCTTTCCATATGGGAGAATTCATTGCATCTATGATTCCCACATGCCTATCAGATATGACACATATTTCATGTTTTGCTACATGAAGTCTAATGCGTTCCATAAACCAATTCCAACTTTCTTTGGTTTCCTCATCAACAATGGCATATGCAACAGGCAAACATTTCTTATTAGCATCAAATCCAACGGCAATAAGAATTTTACCTCAACATCGTCCACGTAGATGAGTTCCATCAACCGTTAAAACTGGTTTGCATAGTTGAAAAGCCTTCACAGCTGGTCCAAAAGCCCAGAATACGTACTTGAATACCTTGTTCATACCATTGCTTAATATGTCATCGTGCAACCATTCCACAATTGTGCTAGGATTTTGTCTTTGCAATTCATTCAAATAAGCTGGTAACACTTTGAACGACCACTCCCATCCACCGTATACAAGCTCAATCGCTGTCCTCCGAGCATACCATGCTTTCTTGTAACTAACTTTGACATGAAATCTATTTTCAATATCCGCCACAATTGCTTTTACCTTGTAGCAAGGATCATTTTCTATCTGATGTCGAACACTCAACGCTATCATACCCGACGAAAAATTAGCGTGCCCATTATAGTTACGATCCCCCATGCAAGTATGAGCAGTGCTAAACACTCTAATTTGCCAGTGTTCATCATGCTTTCTCAGTGTTGCTCGGCACTCCCACAAACATTTCGGTAATGAGGTATCCTTCGGATTTCCTTGTGGCCACTTACAAACTGCATGCCATCTCTTTCCTTTACTTTCAGCAACTGTATATTGTCGAATTTTTTCCAAATGCCAATGAGTCACAGCTGCCTTCAATTCCAACTTCGTTCTAAATTTAGTATGCAAACCGACATTGCTAGGATCTTTTTCACTCCAATAATGCACACTGGGATCATCACGTTCAAAGTTTTTGTGATCAAAACTATCATATGGACCTGGTAAGGTGCGAAAATAGTTGATTCCACGTTGTGGGAACTGTGGAACTACTCTTCCTCCTTCTGCCCTTCCACCAACTGATGTTTCTCCAACTATTGTTTCTCCAAGTGGAATGGATGGTCTTGAAGCAACAAATTGTTCATCATCCGACGGATCATCATCTGAGTCTGTACTAACCGGGTCGGAATCTTCAGAATAATAAGGTGATTGTGGATCAAGAAAGTCGGCTTTATCAGGACCTATTACGTCCTCAACCGCATCACAATTGTCACTTTCCCCTAAATGCATGCCTCCAGCTTCAAAATCTTATGTTGCAGCAAAATATGGTTCTTGGGCTCTCGTAGACGTACCAACATCAAAATCTTGTGTTGCAGCAAAATATGGTTCTTGGGCTCTCGTAGACATACCAACATCATAACTTATGACAAGATGACTATGATGTTGAGTAATTGCCGAATACTCAACATATAATTCAATTAGACCTCCAATAACCATACTCTCACTAAACATTAGTTGCATGCATACTTCGTCTAGTAGAACACCTACAAACGTGACTCCGGCTCCAAAGCATATTGTACGTTTCCATATTATTTGAATGTTGTTTTCATATATGATTATCCCCATCCTTTCACAATTTTTTTTCACAAGCTCATCGTACGAAATTGTTTCATCCAACATAATGAATCATTTAGCAAAAGGAGGATCATACGAAATAACTGCTCCGAGAATTATCTTTCCACCCCAATATAAATTGACACACCACGTCATACTATCTGCAATATTGTAAAACACAAATAAATATGTATTATTTTTACATTCATCATTATGTAGAGTGAGCCAAATATGCTAAATAATAATTCTACACAATAATAATTCTACACAATAATAATTCTGCACAATAATAATTCTGCACAATATTTCAACTCAATTCACAACCAATTACAAACCCTAGCTAACTATCCAACAATTACTCAAATAATGTAAAAGATAAGCATACTAACCGAAAATAATATACAAATTTGGGGGAAAATAGCACCGATAGATGGATGGAGGGCGAATTCGCGTGGAGCAGTCTACCTTGGATAAGAGTGTGTGGCCTGCGTTTTTCGCGATTTGGGAGTGTGTGGGCTGTGTTTTTCGCGATTTGGGGGAGGAGAAGGGGATATATCAGATCTGTATAAAGCCGCCAATGACAGTGGCGTTTTCTTTGAAACACGCCGACCACGTTGGCGTATTTTATCAAAAACGACATTCTACCCGGCGTTTTTACTTGAATAAACACGCCAACGAAAAAGGCGTTTTATATTATACATGCCAATGCGAATGGCGTTTTATACTCAATACTGTATTTATAAAAAATATGACTAAAATACGTTGCAATTAAAAGACGCCAACGTAGTTGGCGTTTTAAATTAAAACCCGCCATTGTTGTTGGCGTTTTTACTTGTAAAAACGCCAATGCGGTTGGCGTTTTTCCCATATATGGAACAGATAACAAAACGGGTACATTTCCGTTATTTCTGAGGCCAACTGGCCTAGAAATGCGTTTTTCCCTCTTTTAACTAAGAGACAGCACCTGCATCCCTCCATCTCTTAACTATCTCATCCCTTAACTATTCATTCAATTTCATTTTTTATTTTTATTTCCAACAAATTCAATTAATAAAAACACACTTCATTAAATAAAATAAAATTACAACTTAAAATTCTATAAAAATAAAAAAGCTCATAATTAAAATCCTAAAAAAAATAAAAATACATAATTTAAAATCTTCCGCTCACTCTCTCTAAATTCAAAATCTCAAAACTCAAAGAAGTAGAAGAAAAAGTTGTCTAATGACGATCATGTGCGTCTACCGGTTGCCAAAATTTGCCCAAATGTGCTCCATTAGATCCTCCTGGAGTTGGGCGTGGGCAGTAGAATCACGTGTCCTTGCCCGAACACACATCCGCTCTTGCAAAGACGGATACACTCCACTGCGAGGCGGACTACTTGCGGTAGAGCTTGCCGGGGTTTCAGGGTCGAACCAATTTCCCGCCTCAGGTCCTTCGTCGGCGACAATCATGTTGTACAAGATTATGCACGTATACATGATGTCGACCATATTCTCCATAAACCACGTACGAGCCGGGGCTTTGATAATGTTGAATCGAGCTTGGAGAACCTCGAACGCTCTCTCCACATCCTTGCGAGCACCCTCTTGCTTCTGCGCAAAAAGAGCCTGTTTTTCGTTCATCGGCCTGTTGAACGTCTTCACGAAGGTTGACCACTTCGGATAGATGCCGTCGGCAAGATAGTACCCCATTTTATACTAGCGGTTGTTAGCGATGAAGTTGATGGTCGGCGCTTTACCATTCAAAACTTCGCTGAAGATGTCGGATTGGTTGAGCACGTTGACGTCGTTATTCGATCCCGGGACCCCGAAATATGCATGCCAAATCCATAGCCGGTAGTTGGCAAAGGCCTCGAGTATAACGGTGGGGTGGGTGTCTTTGTGGCCGCTCGTGTATGACCCCCTCCACGCCACAGGACAATTCTTCCATTGCCAATGCATGCAATCGACGCTGCCAAGCATCCCGGGGAATCCTTGCACTTGTTCGTGAAGTCGGAGCAGAAACTGACAATCTGCGGTGCTTGGCTTCTGGAGAAATTCGTCAATGAAGGCTGCCCGGACGCCTTTGCAGAAGTTCATCAAATACAGTCTCCCAGTGCTTTCCCCAATGTGCAGGTATTCGTCGAACAAATCCTTCGTTTGTCCAGTAACAAGCTGACGGATTGGTGCAGTACATTTCTGGAGCGTCGTGTGACTGGGACGACCAACGGTGTCAAACCCTTCTTGGAAGTACTCTTCCCGGGCTGCCAATGTATTTGCGATATACATAAATAGTTGTTTCCGCATGCGGAAACAGCGACGGAAGTAGGTCTCTCCCCATACCGGGTTCTCACAGAAGTAATCGCGTACCAACCTTGCGGCGGCTTCCTCCTCCCGGTTACGATGGATGTAAATCCGGGATCGCCTTTGAGGCGCCGCGACTTCCTCCTCATCCCTACGTCGATATTCTTCTAGCGATTCTTCCATTATTCGACGCATTTGCTCAAATGGATCCGTGAATGAATTAAATTTGGAAGAAGAATAATGTTTTGAGATGAAGAATGTACAGTGTTTGAGTGAGAATAGAGAGTTTTTTTTATGGTGGATTAATTTGTGGGAATGATTTGCCAGGTTACGATGGATGTAAATCCGGGATCGCCTTTGAGGCGCCGCGACTTCCTCTTCCTCCCTACGTCGATATTCTTCTAGCGATTCTTCCATTATTCGACGCATTTGCTCAAATGGATCCGTGAATGAATTAAATTTGGAAGAAGAATAATGTTTTGAGATGAAGAATGTACAGTGTTTGAGTGAGAATAGAGAGTTTTTTTTATGGTGGATTAATTTGTGGGAATGATTTGATATTTATAGAAGTGATTGGGGGCTTAAAAAAATACAAAAAAAATAAAAAATTTGTAAAAAAACGGCTATAAACGGCTAGTATATTTTTGGGATTTTTTTATTTTTCGAATTTTTCCTGAATTAAAAAAAAAACATTTTCAACGGAAATAAACGATGCCCACTCGCGGGTCGGCGGGTGGGCGTCACGGACAAACCGGAGTTCGCCACGTGGCCAACGCGCGTGGCGAGCTGTCTCGCGCGCTGCCTCTCTGCGGTGAGACAAGGGACGAGCTGGGGGCGAGACGGGAGTCCGCATCGCTGTCTCGTCTCTCCGAGACGAGATAGAGCCCGCATCGAGACGCGATGCGGGTTCTCTTAAGATTGACATTCTACATGCATTATATTGACATAGTTTATATACTATGTTGACATTTGTTGCTGTACGAAAAAATTGCAAATTTTTGAAAAAAATTTCAAATTTTGACATCGGAATATATGCAAGTGAGATCTCGTTAGAATCCTTATGAGATTATCTTTAATTTGATATATGTTGTGCGAAAAATTAATTTAAATTGAGAAAGTTATATGCGTTTTAAAGTTATGGGATATTTTTTAAAATTTAGTTATAACTAATATGTTATAAATTAACCTTAATATCCTTATTAACATTTTTTGATTGTATTGATATTCCCGTGCTGATGATCTAGACCTTATATTTGAATATCTAAGAGCTATTATTTAATTATAATTAATAATTAAATACTGGATTAGCAATATAACACTTCCCACCTACTGTATTTTTAAATATATCGATCTATTGATGCAGGGTGCAGCATTTACATATAAATAATTAATAACTTGGGATTTTGAAAGTTAGCTTAAAAAATTCACAGGGTTAGTTTCGGAAGTCTGAAATACTTATCTGTTTCCACTAGTGAATATGTTAAAAAAGAGTATTGTTACTAAGTCATTTATTTTTTATGTTGAGAGTATTAAATTTGTTTAGCTCCATCACAAAAAATATTAAAACTAAATGACTAATAATTAAGTCGTCGGCCCTCCTCCATCATAATGCATGTTGTTTGGTATAAATTGTTTAGCTGTTGTTTTATTTATAGACATAAATTGATTATTTTAGTAATTTAATGAAATTACTTCATATTATTATTTTTATAGCGAATTAATTAGTAGTAATAATCATTAAGTTACGGTATCATCAATACATTTCATTATTTGTTCGACAAATAAAGGAAGAGAAATAAAGGTCAGTGATAATTTTTATAGGAATAAACTTACTTACGCTAAAACATTTACCTACATTTTTTATGGTTTCTTTATTTTTTTATTAGATTTAGAACATGCAAAAAATATAATATAACATTATATCTCTTGTTGAAACTTGTATTAATTTTAGAACAACCGAATATATTCAGACATTCTCAGAGCATCTCCAATGGCGGACGTCGCGACGGGCGACCAGGACGTCCGCCATTGTGGCGTTTGGGTCGGATACGGACGTCCCGTGTGGACGTCGGGTGTCCTCGGACGTCGGCGCGACGGGCGGGCGGACGTCCGCCATTGTGGCGTCCAGTCGGATGTCCGGTCGGACGTCCCGTTTTTAATTTTTTTTATTTTAAACTCTATATATACGGCTCGTTGAATTTTATTTCATTCGCACCACTTGTGTTAACAAGTTTCTCTCTCTACATCTCTAATTTCAAGTATATCTAGAATGTCTAGTGAAAGTGATAGCGAGAATGAGTTGAAGGTCTCTGTTGAAGGTGCGATAGAGAGGCTGCTACAACAGAGGTCGCAGCGGCGGCAGCAGGCGGCGGTACCTCGACCGATCCATCGTCGAACTCAAGTACCCCGTGACCACATTGCTGCACATATTCGGTTGTATGCGGACTACTTCGCTCCGCAACCGCGTTTTGGGGAAGCCTTATTCCGGCGACGCTTTAGGATGCATCGTCCGCTGTTTCTGCACATCGTGGGTGCTTTAGAGAGAAGATACCTGTATTTTAGGATCAGAGAGGATGCAGCTGGCAAACCCGGACTCACGCCCTTGCAGAAGTGCACTGTCGCAATCAGACAACTGGCGTATGGAGGCGCGGCCGACATGTTTGACGAGTACCTCCACATTGGCGAGTCGACAGCCGTCGAGTGTCTGCAGAATTTTTGCGCGGGCGTGAGAGCGATATTCGGGGAGCGGTATCTTCGGAGTCCGAGCCCCGAAGACTGCCAGATGCTGATAGATATGCATGGGTCGGTGCACGGGTTCCCTGGGATGTTGGGCAGCATAGATTGTATGCATTGGGAGTGGAAGAACTGCCCCGCCGCCTGGAAGGGGATGTACACTACCGGCTTCAAAGCCAAGCATCCCACGATGATCCTTGAAGCTGTAGCTGACTACCGGCTGTGGATACGGCATGCTTATTTTGGAGTCGCCGGGTCCAACAACGACATCAACGTTCTCCAGTCGTCGCCCCTGTTCAACGCTCAGTGCAATGGCGTTGGTCCCGCCATCAGTTTCGTCGCCAACGGCAACCAGCATAATATGGGGTACTATTTGGCGGATGGGATATACCCAAACTGGCCCGTCTTTGTGAAGTCAATCAAGCATCCGCTCGGACAAAAGAAGACATACTTTGCGAGCCGTCAGGAAGCAGCGCGCAAGGATGTGGAGCGGGCATTTGGTGTGCTCCAAAGTCGGTGGGCGGTTGTGAAGGGTCCTGCACGGCAGTGGTATATTCCCAACATCGGCGATATCATGTACGCATGTATCATAATGCACAACATGATTGTCGAAAATAAAGCTGCGGAACTGACTCAGTGGACCAACGAAGATGATACGGGTGCAGGTCCAAGTCACGGCGTGGCCACCGCGAATGTGAATATGGGGGTACCTCATGGAGAGGTCGCGCGGCTGCGTGCATTTGCCGACATGCGGCAAACAGATGCCCATGTTCGACTTCAGCAGGATATCATCGAAGAGGTTTGGACTCGGAGGGGTTGACGTGATAATGTATGAAGTTTTTTTTTATTAGTATGTAATTTTTTTTTTCGAATCATGTATGTTTTTTCCGATGAAGTTGTTAATTTTTCCTGTTCGTATTCTCGGTCAAATTTTATTTCCGTAAATGTAAATTGTTTTATTTGTAAATGTATGATTTTTTTTTATTGCGGGATGTCCTAGTGGGAAGGGCGATGGGAAGGGTGGATTGTGCAGGGGATTCCTAGTGACGTGGCAGTGGATGGGAAGTCCTAGTGACGTGGCAAGAGGTGTTTTTGGGATGTCCTAGTGGGATGTCCGCTCACTGGAGATGCTCTCAGAACAATTCCAGCATGTAATCATCAAGAAAAAATAAAGGAAGGGCCAGAGAGCAAGTGAATTTCTGCAGTAAGCTCGTGAAAAACGAATCACGAAATAAAAACAATAAAACTGCTCTGAAATATAGCACAATTTTCTACTAGTTTTTTGGAGTTACCAATGATGTTTGGAGCGGGTCAGTATATAACTGAATGCCATGCAATCAGTTATTTAATAAAACATTTTATTACATTTACGATATGATCTTTTAAAATACTTTATCGATCATAATTAATTATTATTGCTACTTGTTGATTAAATTTATTAATACTATACAAGGATGAATTAAGGATCACTCGCACGAAGAAAATAGTCAAATTGGTCAAATAATTAACAATAGTTATTTATTTCCTTTAATACTAATTTTTCTTGCCTATTTGGATAATCGTTTGCATAATTATGGTAATAAACAAATAATGATATCTGAATATATGTTTGATATAGTCATCCAAAAAAAACTGTAACAACATTGATTTTAATAATTGAAAGAGAAATAAATAAAAATACAGTTGAAATTTTATTACTATAGTATAAAATGACTCAACCTATTAGAAAGAAATTTACCATAATTCATAAATATATATATAGACTAATTTTAGTAGACGAGCATAAATAGAAAAACAAAATTATTTGTCAGATACAAAGAAATACAAGTAGTATTTTCTTTTGGTGTGAGGGCAGAGGGGAGTATTCAAAGATATGCGTACTCTTTTTGGTGGGAGTTCGATAGTATTAATACTTACAATAAGGACAAATAAGTTTGCAGTATAGATTTAGAAACATGTTCCAACGCCCATCAATTCTAAATTTTGGCATTTTTATGTTTATTATACATATATTATAAATATTTGGAAGGAAGAATTAATATGGAGAGTTGAACCCACTAGCGTTGGTTTTATAGTATAAATTAATAATATAACAAAATCAACATAAAACAATCAAATACACAATATGTCGATTTGTCACTCACATGCATAAATGTATGGGATATCTATAGTACTAATAATGCATTAGGTTGGTAAGATGTTTGTCGAATGTGTAGTTCAAAGTAATGGACAATAAAACGTGGATATTTAGTTTGATTTAGCAGTAAGCACCTATGTCTTGCAAAGTTTATTAATACTGGTGTAAAAGTTTTTTGTGCAATGATCACACATAAAAACAATTGGTGGAAAATATTGGTATTGAGTAATTAGTAGGTGTGAAATTAATTGGATATGAATGTTATGAAATGAAATGGTCTAAAATTAGATTAATATGGATTATCTAATTATATTAGCCTATAAGCCCAATAATCATGGAATCCTAGTGACTCTTCATCTATTTAATGGTTATTTATTCTCTATTGTGGGGCATGACAAATAGAGTAACATTAGAGAGAAAATACTTAACGTTTTGTAGAGAGAATTCCTAGCATTCTTCTACGGAGCAATTGTACCGGGATAGTTCCTGCATCGGATTGGATTGCACATGGACCTCGATAGTAGTGGATTCAACTTGTAGGATTCAATCGTAGAAGAAAACAACAAAACAAGTAAGATTTAGTTCCGTTGTGTTTTACATCCTCAACTTGCAATATGATTATGAATCTAGATCTGTTATTCTTGTATGCAATTTCCGTTGCTCTAGTCAGATGAATACAAGAATTCCCATAATGCTATAAGTTAATCTAGCTCATTTATATGATGAAAATGTGTTGAAGGACATAACATGGTAGATAAGCATTAAGGTCATGCCCTTTTGATTGATAAATGTCAATTCTAACATCTTATCTTATGACTGCAACACAAACACTAGTCTTGCAAGTTGGGTGATATGGTTGGTATTGCAAACCACCAAACCAGAAATTATGGAAATTTATTGAAGTAATGAGACATCTACCCCTACAAACTATGACACTTTGATGAAATAAATGAAGCTGTGTTGGGATGGGGACAATGTTTGTTGAAGATTGTTTCACTATCTTAAGGATTCTCTCCTCTCCCACGAGGATAGTATAATTTTCAACATATAACAATACCTTATCATATACTAGTATTAGTATTAAATGCAGCTTCTTTGATTATAACGCGTGAAATATGATTTGTATTCCACGTCTTTCTTTCTGTACGGATACATCTGTAAATTCTCCTATTCAACTCCACGAGTTTTATAATTTTGTAAGTATATATTTTTTTTAAAAAAATATTGTTGTCCTATTACGTGGACATTTAGTTAGTCACAGACTGCAGCGTTGCAATAATATTTATGGTGCAATATTTAATACTACTACGATGGGTGCTAGTTGTAGTGGTGGTAATACTAAAATTTGCTATGTATTGTAGTGTTGGTGTTGACTAGTACACTTAATGTAATTAAATACTACTATTAAATATTTTTAATAATAAATATTTGTATTTGTGCGCACACCATGAGATAACGCGCATAGAAGGCTACCCTCTTTTTGCATTAACTAAAACTTGTATGCATTGATATCTATGCGAGCAACATCACACATGAGATCCTCTCTTCGCATTAACAAAAACGTGCAAACCCAATATGCAAATTTATAGCAATGATATGGCATTAATTGTGGTGTACATTACATTAACTAAGGTAATTAAACATAAAATATCATTTTTAATGTGCACTGATGTGTAACTTAGTCATGTCATTTTTTTTGGATGGATAAATGAATTTAAATTTAGAGACCTTACTACGGAAGACTTTAAGATAAAAATTTCGTCATCTAATAGTATATTAGTAGTATACAATTATAATTGTTTATGTGAATATGCCATATACCTAAATAGAAAAGGGGAAATGAAAATATGAATACCCAAAATAAATATGGGGGTAAAAGAAAAAGGGAAAAAGCTAAGAGATGATGGAATGCCTTCATTGAAACCAAAATCTATCTACCCCTTTTCCTTTTTTTGTTGAGTGTAAATGAAGAGTGGAAAAGATAGATTATAAAAGTTGGAAGGGATAACAACCATAGGAAGGAGAAGGAGAGATAGAAATTCACTATATGCCCACAAGTCCACAACAAAGCAATTGCACTCATAATGTCTGAAATTTAATCATAACCGCCACCAACTTATTTATCCCCACACACATGCAATCCAATATTGGTTTGACATATTATTTCGAGTTACTAGCAACCCCAAAATAATAATAAAAAAAAAGATAATAAAATGAGGAAAATAAGAGTTACTACTATGTTTCATGTCCAACATGTTTACTACTTTTGACAAGTCTAATTGGTCGAACAACTTATTCAATAAGCTAACCTTCAGACAATTCGTTGATTATAATTTATTGTAGCTTGAGTTTGGAGGAATCGATTGTGCATAGGAGGTGTTTGGCCCTATTGATTTCTTTTTAACTCTTCCCCACAAATTTATATCGAGTTCTTAAAAAATCAGGTAATGAGTCATTCAGAGGTGATATATTAAAAACACGATCTTGTTCTACCAATATGTTATAGATTCTCTGTGAGTTTAGTGTCTTGCTCCAAAAATATATTTTATTACTGTAGAGTTTGAGCCACATCTTATAAAGATCATACATTTTGGATAATTAGTCTTATGCCTAAGGCTTATAAAATAAACCAAACACCCCCTATCTATTTCATAGTAGATATAGGTAGGTTGGTCCATCATCAACTAACAGAAAGAAAGGAACAAAAGGTTGAATACATGGATCTTCAGCACCTATAGATTGGAAAAGTTCAAAGTCAATTTTCATAAAAAAATTGTTTTTAGCCCTTCAAATTTAATCTTATAGAACTAAAAAATAAAAAATCATTTATACATACTAGCTAGGGAATTGAAATTACCAACTCTCAATGAATTTTAATATTTTATCAACTTAATCAAGATATCTACACTAGATGAGTTGGCAGTTACGTCAATTCAAGCACATCAAATGATTAATTGAGAGTGCCAAATATTTTTTGCATAACATGGAATCAAACATTCATATCACTATAAACTATAGAGTAAACTAGTCACATGTAATTTGAATCATCAAATTAGGTCACACACATCTATAGATAATTCCTCACGACTCGAGACCCTTAAACCACTAGAAAATGCGAATTTAGGTACTCACGAATTGAACCACATGAAATCTACTAGTTATTTTGTTTTTTTAAGCATGTTACAAATACATAACCTGAGATATAAAATAATTAGAAAAGTGATTTCGGCTGTGCGGAAGAATTGACAATTGTCTTTTCATACCGACAAAGAACATGAAAAAATGTCAAAAGTTAAATTGTAAAGAGAAAAGTAGAGGTTTAAATGAATGTTAATTATCCACAATTGTCACTTATGACCAAACCAACCTTGTTTTTTCTAACTAAACGTTATATTCAAAGCCCAGAAAAGAGAAGAAGTAATTATTAAAAGGAAGACTAAACTAAGTTGGTGGGGGCTAATATATGAAAGCGAAAGTTAAGAGGATAATTGGACACTCTCTGCCTTGAAAATGTAATAAATAATTAATAGATATAGTAATATTGTAGTTGCATCAAAACCGATAATCATAGGGAGGATCATAACCACATCGACTGTGTAAAGCGATATTTTTGGTAGCAAACAAATGGATTCTATAATGAGTTGGAAGATTAGAAACGACTCGTCATAATATAGTAATTTAATCCTATAAAAAATACGGGTGCAATAATGGAAATCAACCTACTTCGGCCGACACTATTAGTCTAGAAGCTTGCTTAAGAGCATTAGCAATGGGGCGCCCTAAGGGACGCCCTAAAGCCCGTCCTATGCACCGCTACGACAGCATTTTATCCTCCTACTCTTCCACCTGCAGTGGAGCGCCCTATAAGCCGCCCTAAACATTTTCTTTATTTGAATATTTAAATAACTATAAAAATTGAAAAAAAACCTTCATTTCATTTAAAATTAATTCATTACAATACGAGATGAGAGAAATGTTCGTATGAAAAATAGAATGATAAACGAGGTTTAAATAGACAAAAAATCGAAGAAAAAAAAATGACAACGCGTTGCATCGCCCGCGCCATCATCCGCGTCGCCCACAATGGGCGGACGATGGGACGGACGATGCCCTATCATCGGCGTATCGTCTGCGGACGATCTATAGGGTGCGGACGATGCATCGGGCATCGTCCGCACACCCACAGTGGGCGGATGATGGCGCGCCCGAGGCATCGGGCGGCCTATCATATACTTATATAACTTCAATGTGGTAGGGTGTTCCTAAAAAACTAGTCTGCAACCTTATATGATGATATAATAATAATAATAATAATAATAATAATAATAATAATAATAATAATAATAATAATAATAATAATAATAATTGATGATAATAAATGGGTCAACCTGTATTCTTTTATTTGAACAATATTTGGTAACAAGAAAGAAATAAGCATATATAGATATGACAAACATGTGGTCCCCGAGCGTATTTGCAAACGAATCATTTGATCAAAATTCTAAGACAAGATTTTCCTTCCTTTTAGAATGATACAAAAATGGGATTGTAATGAATAATAATTTAGTATAGTCCGAGATGGAATATAGTATTACAGAATAGGTTAAGCTTAATCATTGAACTCAAAGACCTAAATTAATGTGTGTATACATATATATATAAGTCTTCAATATAAAGTCGGACAAATGCATGCTGTGATCGATTGGAGTGGGAGAAAACCAAGTGCGTTCTAGAATTATCAGTGTCAATAAGACCCATGAATATGATACTCTATAAATTACTACTATTAATTTACCACATCCCAGGTAACAATGACTTTGTATCAAAGTCAGATGTGTTCCCATATTTACTGCACATTGCAGAAGCTGCAAAAAAAGAGGCCAAGGTCACGATCTAGCCTAATTATAACATGGACGTGGCATTTGCAACATTCATTTGACTTGCCTATATTCAAATACTAGTATCGTAGATAGGAAAGAATTGTGCTTTTCCAGAAAATAAAATCACAACGTGTGTGTGTGTGTGTGTGACAGAATGTTTCTCAATTCTCAGGGCACATTTGCTCTATTATCTTAGCAAGGGATATCATTAAATCAGAGTTGAAAGAATCAATTCTTTGATGAATTGAAAACTATGCCATTACTCTAAGATTTGACAAATAACTTTTTGTACGCGATTAATGATTTGAGTTCACCGGGGGCATTTGTTATCATTGAAGAAAAGATCAAACTAGGGTCAATGTCAAGTATTCATATTCAAATCTGTTGAAAAATAAAATGCAGAAAATAAAATATTATTGCGGAAAGTAAAAGACGGGGAGAACTTTAAAGACTACATTGTGAATGACTTGAATTCTATTCTCTCCATGGTTACACAACTATATATGGACTCTAATTCTAGCTAAACATGGAAAATATATTCTAATTATACTAATATCCTTTTTATTTGATTTTCCATAATCTTCATTGATTTCCTTCTTTATTCTTGCCATATCTTCATCCCTTGCCTTCTTGTTCTCCAATTAATTAATTTCCTTATTCCAACACTCCCCCTCAAGTTGAGTGTCGACTTTTTCGGCACTTAACTTGCACGATCTTTAGTTTGATATATAGTTTATACTCGTATTTAAGAGTTCTTTAATTTCCATTGACAGTTTATGCTCGTATCATAGAGCTTCTTCAATTCATCATTGAAAGTTTAGACTCGTTTCAATGAGTTCTTCAATTTTCTGTTGACGATTTTAACTCGTGTCAAGGAGCTCTTCAATTTTCTGTTGGCAGTTTTAACTCGTGTCAAGGAGCTTGTCTAAACAGTTTTTACTCATATTTAGGAGCTATCTTAGATAGTTTTTGCTCGTATCTAGGAGCCATCTTAGATAGTTTTAACTCATATCAAGGAGTCAACTTAGATAGTTTTATCTCGTATCTAAGAGCCATCTTAGACAGTTTTAACTCATATCAAGGAGCCATCAGACAGTTTTAGCTCGTATCCAGGAGCTAATTCTAACAGTTTTGACTCTTGTCGAGGAGCTAATTCTGACAGTTTTGACTCTTGTCGAGGAGCTAGTTCTGACAGTTTTGACTCATGTCGAGGAGCTAAATCAGACAGTTTTGACTCTTGTCGAGGAGCTAATCTAGACAGTTTTTGCTCTTGTCTAGGAGCCAATTCAGACCATTCTCGGTCCATTCCAAACTCAAACTATGAGTCCATTATTTTCATTTCTTTTCTTTCTTGAGCCTAATAACCACATGGCCCAAATTTACTTCTCTAAAAAATAAGACGTGAAACCATCAGTCTCCTTTATGTTTCTTCATGGGTTTTTTCCCCGGTGACATACTCTCAAACCATGCCACCTCCACCGAGTTATTGACGAACTCCGTGGTGAGAATTCTTCTCAGACAATACTTTGGTCGTCCATCCAAAGTCTGTTCTCTCCCGACGGTGAGAATTCTCCCGTCACTCCTTCAATCCGGTTTCTGATTCTTCGACGCTTCGCGGCCATTGTGCATCCCCCATCTCTAGATCTTCTCCCGTTGGCTTTGGCTTTTCCCGTGGCAGTTCCTTTAACATCGTCTTTTGGCAACAGGTTCTCAACGTCCTCTCGACGCCATCCCATTCCCATCAACTCTTCACAGCGGCTGTATGGCGACAGTATCTCTCTCCCCCTCGGCACCCAGACGTTGGCTGCTCTGCCTTCGTCCTCAACAATTTTCTCCTTAATTCGGAGATTGAATCGTTTGGCAGTGGCTGATATCTCCCCCTCGGCCAAACGCTTCATCCATCATAACATGAGTTCGCAGCCTCTCACGGCTGCCACCTCCTCGACAATTTTCTCCTTTCTCGGTTGCTTCTTCTTCTCCGAACCATATCTGCCTGAAGCTATCTTCTCTTCTCTGGCATAGGCGCTACTCCAATCATCTCGAATAATTATGCGGTTGGGGCTAACCTCTCCCCCTCGGCCGGATAATTCTTCGGCTGCTTTGTCTAATGATTCCTTCGCACCAATCAACTCTACAGTGATAGCCTTGACAGAACCAAGATCAGAGACCCTTGTATTCTCCATCTCCTTTCGTAAAGATTCGATTTCAGACAAGGTTCCATTCAACTCGGACTCCAAATTTCTTGCGACTTCAGGGTCTACATCTTTTTTCAAAGCAACCAGTCTCTTCACTGAACCTTCAATTCTATCTTTATATAATTGCTTCTGTTTCTCCTTGTCGGCACAGATCTTCGTTTCATCTTCCTTTGCTTGCATGTGTGCCAACTTTACTTGCTGAATCGACTCATGCACACTAGCGCTTTCCGCAGACAGTTTACCAACTCTCTCCATGTTTGCTTTGGCAGCAGTATCAGCTACAACAGCTTGCTTTGCCGCTTTCTCCTTTTCTTCTAAAGACGCATCATATTCCAGACGAATTTTCCTTACTTCCTGTTTAGCAGCATTAAGTTCAGCAACAGCATTCAAATACTGCACTTTGTCAGTTTCAACATCACCGTTTGAATGTCCATTTACTCCTTCCAAAACATTGTTGTTGGCTTCTGCAAGTTGGTTTGCCTGATGCTTAGCAGCTTCTGTAGATTTAATTGCTGAATCTTTTGATTCATTAATGACTCTTAACTTCTGGCTCAAATCCTCAACAGTCTGTTTGGCTTTTTCAAGCTCTGAAAGAGCATCAACTTTAGTAGTCTCGGCATTTTTCAACTGTTCCTTCAGCTTATTTAACTCCTTTTGGGCCAGGTGAAGCTGCGTCTCTTTTACAAAAACTCGTTCTGCAGATTGTACCTTTGGCTTGGCCTGAAAAAAACACCTTCACCAAATAAGTTGACAGCATCTTTGACGGATTGAGACGGTGCTGGTGCCACCATTTACAGTGGTTGGGGTAAGTGCAAGGGAGAGTTGAATCGGAGAAGGCTAGGGTTTTGGCTTGTTTTGGCTGGTTTTTGGAAAGTGACGATGATGAAGGTTTGTTTAGGGTTTTTTGGATTTTTTTTTATAGAGACAGTGATCGATCCCTATGATCGAACCTGCTCTGATACCATGTTGAAAAATAAAATGCGGAAAATAAAATATTATTGCGGAAAGTAAAAGACGGGGAGAACTTTAAAGACTACATTGTGAATGACTTGAATTCTATCCTCTCCATGGTTACACAACTATATATAGACTCTAATTCTAGCTAAACATGGAAAATATATTCTAATTATACTAATATACTTTTTATTTGATTTTCCATAATCTTCATTGATTTCCTTCTTTATTCTTGTCATATCTTCATCCCTTGCCTTCTTGTTCTCCAATTAATTAATTTCCTTATTCCAACAAAATCCTTGTTGGGCCGACCGAATAAGACTCGATAGACCTAGGTTGGGTACATATAACCTGTTAATAAAAAAAATTTATTCCTTTTAAAAAAAAATTTAATTTATTAATTAGAATTTGGATTATGTTTTATGTCCTCATCAACAGATTTGGATCATTTCGTGTGGTTGTCAGAGTTCATGTCATTATTAGGTCAACCTGATACAAACCAACTCAAAATGACATGTCAGAAATATCTTGGACTCTAACGATATTATCTGTGCTCCTTCAACACTAAACAACCACACTAGCACAAAATGAGGCGCAAATTTCAGTTAATGGCTCCACAAAATGACATGTTGAGGAAATCACTTTAGTAATTGAGTTAGTAGTATTAGAGTTTCTTTTTGCAATGGATAATTTTAGGAGCTCAAAATGAAAACTGTCTAATAGCAACGGAATACCTTCAATTCATGATAATGGTGTTGCAATATTTTCTGTTTCTCCTCCTGGCTTTGCTGAGGATTCGTGCAGTATCACTTTTTACTTCCTCTATTGAATATTAATCTGTTTCTAACAAAAACAAGAAGCCACACTTGGAATCAATCGAAAAGTTGTCATTCTCTAGACTTGATACAAATATTTTATAAATGTACTGAATAGACAAGATTATGCTGCAAACAGAATCTCTTAAAAACAGCAAAGTAAAGCCAGAGTTGGATGAATTCACTGAAATACAATTACCTGTTCCTTTTTCCTCCAACAAGCAGGAAAAACCAGCATCAATTTCCTCATCTAACATTCTTGTTTTCCTCTTACCATTTCAGTATTCCTTTATTATAGACCATCAAGTATTCCTTTGACAGGCTGATAATACTAGCAACTTCATGCCAACTAAGCTTTACATATATCGTAAATATATAGGTAAATCAGACAGAGATTACAAGCCCATGTCCAAGCCACTTTTGATGGCTTCTTGTGTGTTTAATCACAATTTAACATGTTCAAAAGTCAATAGCATGCAACACAGATTTGTATGAGAGCCTTCTGAAACATCCCATTATCAGCGCGCGCCAGTGAGTTTCATCATTTCTGCCTCATGGTTAATAAGGTACCTGGCTTTGTAAATCCCATTATTTATCCTTTATCGAATTCCAAAAACTGAAGCTATGACAATTTACTTAACTAACGATAAGGTAGCTCTTAGACAATCAGTTGGAGTTGGAGGCTCTAGACATTAGAGGAGTAGGCACTTATCGATTTTTCTCTGAATAAAACATTGAATATGCAATTTTGTTTCTACATCAACTAGAGGATATCTGGTATACTTACTCTCTACTGCTACTTCTTTTGTGCCTTGTTTACTTGCATGATGTCACCCTGAACCTGAACCCTGCTCAATGAATTTTCTATCGTTCCAACTCTGTGTTAGAGCTCTTCGTTAAATGACCTGTTTATAACTTTATAAGAAGTTCAGAAACCCTTTCTAACCAGACGAGGATGAATTTTTCTATCCGTTACATACATCATTACTTATCTAACTAACAATTGCTTTAACTTTGTTTCCTAGAAAAGATCTACCTAAAATTCAAAATTACAGTAGTTCAGATATTAATTGAGTTATTCTGCCTTGTTACTCTAGGAAAACTTGATAAAAATCATAAAATGTTTTAAACTACTACTAAAGAATGCTTCAGACAGCCAAATTATAGGCGAAATACTACTTTGGGAGCATTCTACCATTGGGCTTCCTGATCTGGGAAGCTCTTTTTTAAAAAATCCAAGTTTATGAGAGATGCATGAGCCTCATGCTTGCGTCTTTCATCTGCTTGTTCTTCTATTGCTTCTGACTCCCGATTCTATTCAAGTGAAAGACGCATGAGCCTCATGGGTCTGTATGAAAGGCGCATCATGCTCATGCATGAGTCTTATGCGTCTCTCACAAACTTGGCTTTTGAAAAAAAGAGCTTTCCATATTGGCTAATTATAATTGATCCATGTGTGTTACTTTATAGTTGATCCATGTTAAAAAATTTATGTTGAAATTATAATTGGCTAATTTATGTTGAGTCATATGAAAGGATTATTATGTTGGTAAATTTAATGTATAATTTAATTTGTTTTAAATTTTATTGAAAACTATACAAATTGTTAGGCGAAAGTAACTATACATATTGATTATTGATTTTGCTCCTTATTTTATTGTAGTTTTAGGTGAGGCGGACGGCTTTAAAAATGACAAACGAGTTATTTTACCCATGAGTTATGTTGAAGAGTGACGAATTGTGAAGAATTGAAGGTTTTAGTTTATATTGATGAGGTTGATTTTAATTTTAAAATTAATGTAGTGTATTAAGAAATTTTAAAAATGATGAGTAATTATCCATTGTGTTTAATTCTTTGTTGTGATAGATTTTTATCTTCCTACTCCATGATTTAATGTTTAAACATTATATTATGTTATTTGTTTATAACTAAAATTGTTACTCATATTGTTCATTGTCAATATTGATTCTAATTTTGTTTAATTAATTTAAAATTAAAAATTAATATTTTAAAAATATACTATTAATTTGTGCTTAGCACAGGTGTGATACATAGTTGTATCTAATGCAGGGGTTGGAGTGAAGTGGGTAATTGAGGGAAAAGAAGTTATATTGGGATTTTATATATTGAGAAGTGGGCGTGAAATGGGCCAAGCAGTTGGACCCACAATATATTGTTTTTGATATGGGCTTTTAGTTGGGTTACTTCTTGCAATTAATAGTGTATTTACAATGAATATTTGAGGACAGTACTCCATTTGTCCAATTAGAAATTAAACGTTTTCTTTTTTTGAGTTATCCTAAAAAAATGAAACATTTCCTTAAATAGAAATAACACTATCTCTACTTTTTCTTCTCTCTTCATTAGCTCACAAAACAACACTGCAAAAAATCTCGTGCCGAAAACCAAATGTTGCATATTTATTAGGACGGTGGGAGTACTTTTTAACTTTTTTGTACTAATTTCTTTTTTCACAAATTTTTTTGTTGTTGCTAATAATCAATCAATGCCTAATGTTTTGTTTGGAAATAGTACGTACTAGATCATTAATGTTAATCATTTGTGTTAGTGTGTCCATATTTTTAACTTTTTATTGGTAAATGAATTTAAATTTCAAGGTCGTGTCATACTCGTATATAGAGTGTACAAAACTTTGTATATGTAGGCCGCAGTTACTCCAACATTAATTTTTAAAAAATAAACAAAACATAATGGAGTGCGTACCAAAAACAACGAAATCGGCGTGTATGTCTATTGGTACATATCAGAATCAATGAATTCAGATAATTATTGTAGTGATTACTTTTGAACCAATCTTAGATCCCAATTTCTTGAAGCAACCTTTATAAATTGTAGAAAATTATATATCATGGTAAGTGAATTGAAATAATTAGGAGAGAGAAAAATAATAGAGAGAGAAGAAATAATAATTTTTAATGTTATGAAAAGTAGAAGGGGACCAATTTTATAGATAAATCAAAATGAAAATATAGGACTAAACACTATTTTCTTAAAGGATGATTTCTTTATTTTTTTTTTCATTTCCTACTTATATTCTTTCTTTACTTAACTCATTTAATACAATTATCTTTAAATTACATGAAAAAAAATGCTTCTACTACTATAGAATGAAGGGAGTAAAATTTTAGATCATTCAAAAAAGAGATTATTTTTGTTGAGATGAATGGAAGAGATTATATTTCGTGTATACTGATCAACAGAAGTTCGTGTCTCTAAAGTATAGTAGTAGTAAAATGTGATGAATTATTTATTTTTCGGTTTCAGATGAATTATTTATTTGAGTTAGCGGGTGACTGACCAAAAATATTTACACAAAGAAAAGCCAGCAAATAATTAAAGCAGGCTGTAGACGACGACGATTTAGTAGAGGAGAACCTTTTATGGACAATGGAATATTCCTCTATTTTGAGTGGACCGACTCATTTGTTTACACATTCACCGATGGTTTTGACCTTTTAACCAAATAAATAATACCAAATAAATAATGGAGTACTACTACTATAGTGCATATGTTTTTTTTAATAAATTTGGGATGAATTTATCAATTTATTACGGGAGCTATCAATTTATTACGGGAGCTATCGACCATTCATAGGAAATGGACTAGAATTAGATTAATATGAAGAATTAGATTAATATGAATTAAGTAATTATAGTTAGACTATAATTATATTAGTCCATAAGCCCAATAATAGATTTCGTTTACTAATTAATTTGTGGATGATTTTAGAAATCAAAATTCTAAAATTGGATTTCAAAATTCTTTCAAAAATTAGTGTGATAATTGGAACTTGGATTCCAACACAACAACTGTACTAAGAATGTTTTGCAAACCAAAACCATGACCTCTTGCGCGATACTTGAACTTAATTTTGGAATTTAATAAAATATCGAATATGAGTTGTAAACTGTAATTAAGTTTTGAAGGTTTTGGAAAATTGAAATTGAATTTCAACTAAAAGATAATAATATATTTTTCAACCATATTTGCAATTGAATTTCGAAAATTGAAATTGGATTTCAATCAATTTTGAAATTAATTTTGAGGATAAGATTGGTTCGGGGAACAAATCACCGTCATGTTGAATGAATCTTATTGAACAAGTTGTGAACAACGGAGGTGATCGGTGCTTGGCACTGGAGGGGATGCTAGTAGTTCAGCGTCGTTGCGGCGTAAATCCAGCCAAAACATTAATCTCCACACAACCGTGCTATACTTTGCTCAACATCTCGGAGATGACGATCGATTGCCAGGAAAACGGACCTGGAAGAGCCGCTTCTGGAGACGATGTGACTGACGAGAAGGAGAAAAGGAAGTCAGCGCAAAAGCTACTGCCTCAAACCCTAACGGGTCTCAGGACTGGATCGGTTATACCCGATTCGGGCCCGGGTTTAAGCCCACCGTGAGGATGTATGTGCTGGTGCTATGACTGTGCAGTAGCTGCACTACTCTTATTTGATTCATTTAATTTGTCTGTGAAATTTTATTTAATTTTGAATGAATATGCATCTTGTTAGTTTGGAACTGACGGTAATTGTACATATTATATTAATTTGGAATTAATATAGATCAGAGAGTTAATATATTAATTAGATTAATAGATTGTGATTCATCGTTATTATTTTAGAAATAATAATATTGTGTATCTTTTATTTTCGAAATAATATTGTTTGATTAGTGATACAAATGTGATCTTTATATGCTTTTCTGATTTGCTTTCATTTATTTTCTGTTCAGATAAAATGTCAAACTTGGCTTACATATGTTTGATGGAAATAAACAAGTTGACAGGGTCAAATTTCACGGATTGGCTCCGTTGTTTGCGCTTGGTGCTAAGGCATGACAAGGTTGAGTATGTCCTGGACAAACCAATCAGTGTCATTCCCAATAAGGAATCTCTTGAGTTTGCTACGTTTGACGTTGAAGTTCATCAGAAACACATTGATAATGCATCTGATACTCAGTGTGTCATGTTATCATCTATGAATTTAGAACTGCAAAGACAACATGAACACATGTTTCTATATGAAATGCTTAAGCACTTGGAGAGTTTGTATGCTTCACAAGCTCAAACTATGGAGTATGAGATACTTCGCGATCTCTTCAAGTGCAAGCTTCATGATGGAGGCAAGGTTTCTTAGCATGTGCTGAAAATGATTGGTTTGATTGAGAGGTTAGCAACTATTGGAACGGTGCTCCCCGCAAATGTCTCAACAAATCTAAATTTGCAGTCTCTTCCTAGTAGTTTTGAGAATTTCATTGTGAATTTCAACATGAACAACACGAAGGTTGGGCTGCCAGAGCTGCACAATATGCTTAAGACTTATGAGTCTTCCACTGCTAAGGTAAAATCTGTGCTCATGGTGAGCTCTTCTGCGAAGTCTTCGAAATGGAAGAATAAGCAGCAACAAAAGAAGAAAGCATCTAAGGATGTTGTTCTAAAGCCTAAGAGTGGAGGGGCCAAGAAGAAATCGAAATTATCAAAGGATGAGTGTCTTTTCTGTTATGAGAAGGGACACTTGAAGAGAGACTGCCCAAAATTCAAGGCACAAGGTGCAGAAAGTGGGAGCTCAGGTATGTTTGTCATTGAGATAAATATGTCTATAAATAATTCACAATCTTGGGTATTAGATACATCTTGTGGCTCACACATTTGTAATAATGTGCATGGTCTAAGTGACTGCAGGAAAGTGAGACATGGGGAAGTTGATTTGCGTGTTGGAAATGGAGCAAGAGTTGCTGCCGAACGCGTGGGAACTTATAGATTTGATCTTCCCTCAGGACATAGACTAGATTTACATAATTGTTATTTTGTTCCAGTTATTTCAAAGAATATTATTTCCATTCCGATGTTAGACATTGAAAGTTTTTCTTTCCATTTTGCAAACAGCAGATGCTCGTTTTCTTTTAATGGATTGTTTTATGGAATTGCCACTCTTGAAAACGGATTATATATGCTTGACTACAAAAGAAATATTCTCAATGTGCAAAACAAAAGACCTAAGCTATGTAATACGAATAATGCAACTTATCTTTGGCATTGTAGACTTGGTCATATTAATGAGAAAAGAATAGCAAGATTGAGAAAGTTAGACCATCTCACTTCATTTGATTTAGAATCATATGGAGCTTGTGACTTCTGTCTCAAAGGAAAAATGACAAGTAAACTATTTTCTGGGAAAGGGGTACGTGCCAAGGATTTGCTAGAGTTGATTCACACAGATGTGTGTGGACCGTTTTCAACTCAAGCAAGAGGTGGTTATTCGTACTTCATAACTTTTACTGATGATTTATCAAGGTATGGATATGTGTATCTTATGAAACATAAATCTGAGGCATTCGAGAAATTTAAAGAGTTTAAGTGTGAAGTTGAGAAATAACTTGGGAAAAGTATCAAGACTCTTCGATCAGATCGAGGAGGGGAATACTTGAGCCGAGAATTTCTTGATTACTTGAAATCACATGGAATCTAGTCAGACTGGACACCTCCTAGTACACCTCAAATGAACGGAGTATCTGAAAGAAGAAATCGTACATTATTAGATATGGTTCGATCCATGATGAGCTTCGCCAGTCTCCCTTTATTCTTATGGGGTCATGCCTTACTAACGGCTACTTACATTCTAAATAGGGTTCCTTCTAAATCAGTCGAGAAAACACCATATGAGTTATGGTGTGGCAAGAAAGCAAGTCTTAACCATATCCGGACCTGGGGTTGTCCAGCTTTTGTTAAGAAAATGATGACTGATAAATTGGAAACTAAAAGTGAGAAATGTTATTTTGTAGGATATCCTAAAGAAACTAAAGGATATGATTTCTACTGCCCTGAAAATCACAAGGTGATAACATCAAGGAATGTGACGTTCCTTGAAGACAGTTATGTCTGCAAGGAACAAGGTCAAAATACAGTAGATCTTGAAGAAATTCAAGAACCACAAGTTAACAATGAGGATGAGGTATTATCCACTGGATTGGACAATAACTCAGTGGGAGTTTTTGATGATCTATTGGGAGGGGAAATTACTCTTAGAGAGGACCTTAGAGAGACTCTCGAAGGACCACCTCAAGACAATGAGATGCATCAAAGACAAGATAATGCAATAGCTGGATCACCTCCACCTCAAGAAAATCATAGTGATATTCCTGAATCTTCTCACATACGGAATGAACAGCCTGAACCAGAGCAAAACCAACTCGATAGGCCTAGAAGGATTCGTCGTACACTTGAGAGACTGAATCTAATGGTTGAGAACCAAGATGATGAAGTTGATTTAGATGATGATGAGCCTAAGACCTATACCGAGGCGGTGTCAGACACCGAGCGAGAGAAGTGGCTTGAAGCCTTGATATCTGAAATGGACTCGATGTACTTCAACTTAGTCTGGGAACTTGTTGACTTTTCAGAAGCAAAGAGGACCCATGTGTTTATAGTAAACGTGAGAATGGTAACGTTGTCTTCCTTATCATATATGTCGATGACATCCTGATTATGAGAAGCGATTGTTCCATGGTGCAATCCGTGAAAGAGTGGTTGTCTAGTTCTTTTATGATGAAGGATCTAGGTGATGCTTCCTATATCCTTGGAATTAAGATCTATCAAGATAGACCAAATATGATGTTAGGATTATCACAATCCACTTACATAGACAAGTTGTTAAGGCGCTTCTCAATGGAGAATTCTAAGAAAGGTTTTCTTCCTATGGGACATGACATTGTATTATCAAAGAAGGATTGTCCTTCTAATGACAAAGAAAGAGACAACATGAAAAGGATCACGTATGCTTCGGCTATAGGATCTATTATGTATGCCATGATCTCTACTAGGCCAGATGTGGCCTATGCGCTTAGCATGACAGGCAGATTTCAGCAAAATCCCGGTGAAGAACATTGGAAAACTGTTAAGACTTTTCTTAAGTACCTTAGAAGAACTAAAGAATATTTCTTAGTCTATGGTGGACAACCAGAGTTATCAGTTACTGGGTACACTGATGCTAGTTTCCAAACAGACCATGACGACTATAAGTCTCAGTCTGGATATGTTTTTGTCCTCAATGGTGGAGCAGTGAGTTGGAATAGTTCCAAACAAGGTACAACTGCCGATTCCACCACCGAAGCCGAGTATATTGCTGCATCTGAAGCTGCCAAAGAAGTTGTTGCTTTGTTAGAGTTTGTTAAAGAACTGGGTGTCATTCCGAGTGCCAATAGTGCAATACCTTTGTACTGTGACAACACCGGTGTTGTTGCACAAGCAAAAGAACCCAGAGCTACGAACAGGAACAAGCATGTTCCCAGAATATATCATCTGATTAGAGAAATAATTGAAAGAGACGACATAAAATTAGAAAGAGTACCCACTGATGATAATTTGACTGATCTTTTCACCAAACCGTTATGTATAGCAAAACACAACAAGCACTTTGAGAGCTTAGGTGTTAAGCATGTTAGTAGATGGCTTTGAATAAGTGGGAGTTACAGTTTTATATGTCTTAGAAACATTTTGTGTTGAGACAATATTACTTGATCACATTATATGAAAATTTTGCTTTCTATGGGATTTGTGCACTTATTGGAATAATTGTTTTAAATGTTTGATTTTATTCTAAATATTTGTTTCCATGAATTATGACTGTCGTTAATGGTGTGAGACATTAATGTTATAGTATAATTCTAAAATAGCCCTAACCAATGATAATCAAGAATGAGATATTGATGATATGTTATAGGTTAGCATGTGGTTTGCATCACATTCTTCGAGAATGTAGTTGTTCTCACAAATATGAGATATCAGATACTCGTGATGGACACATGGTATACTTTGGAGAGTATTGGTATACCCTACTATTAAACTGTTTTGTTAAGTGTCTACAGTTTATTAGTATATGAAGTATGTAATAGTCCTTGGATCTGAGGTCATTACACATATTGTTTGTTGAGTGGTGTGCTTTGATCTTGTCCAACGCTTTGCCTCCCAAAGGAGGATTGAGACACGGACTTGTGTTGGGTATATCATAAGATAAATGGAAATGGCAGTTGAGCCAAGAATAAGATTCATTCATCGATTAGAATTTCGAGAGAACACTCAAATTCTCTATATTACTTGACCATTAAGTCATTGACCAATGCAAAGATATATTCAATTAAAGTAATTGAATATGATCGAATGTGTCATTTAATAAAGATGAGATAAATTGATTGAACTATTTGGATGACACATGACAAATCTTAGGCTCAATCGGGTGGTTCGGGAATGAAAGGATATTACTATAAACTTTGTGTAAAGGTTTGTTTACCGAATTCACGTAAACGTCCTTCATATATCGAGCTACACTGCCAACGCAGTCGAGGAGTGTTGTGCAGAATTCGATTAGATTGTCGTCTATAATGAGGCACTAAAGGGTCACACTATTTGTGTATTTTGATCCGCTCAAGGGTACAAAGTTGGAACTGCGTATTATATATAATGCTAGTACAAGTGAGAGATTGAAAGGAAATGAGCTAGAATTAGATTAATATGGATTAAGTAATTATAGTTGGGCTACAATTATATTAGTTCATAAGCCCAACAATCATGGAACCCTAGTGACTCTTCATCTATATAATTGTTATTTATTCTTCATTGTGGGGTATGAATAATAGCGTAACAGTAGAGAGAAAATACGTAAAGCTTTGTAGAGAGAATTCCTAGCATTCTTCTACGGAGCAATTGTACCGGGATAGTTCCTGCATCGGATTGGATTGCACGTGGACCTCGATAGTAGTGGATTCAACTTGCAGGATACAATCGTAGAAGAAAACAATAAGTAAGATTTAGTTCCGTTATGTTTTACATCCTCAACTTGCAATATGATTATGAATCTAAATCTGTTATTCTTGTATGCAATTTTCGCTGCGCTAATTAGATGAATATAAGAATTCCTAACAAAGTTAGCGGGTGATTGACCAAAAATATTTACACAAAGAAAAGCCAGCAAATAATTAAGAGGAAATCGGGTTTATAGGGCAGTTTGCCTTTAAAATCACGTAAATGTACCCATTTTGTTATCTATTCCATATATAGGAAAAACGCCAATAGGAAAGCGTTTTTATTAAGTAAAAACGCCAACTAGAATGGCGTTTTACAATGTTCAAGTATTTTACCCGTATTTACTCCAATTACAGTACATTTAAACACGCCAATCAAGATGGCGTGTATATAATAAAAGACGTCAATCCGTGTGGCGTGTCTGTGCTAAAAGACGCCAACATCATTTGCGTCTTTAACTAAAAGACGCCAACACCATTGGCGTCTTTGTTCAGAAGCATATACCAGCAGCCTGTCGCGAAAAATTAACACCACAGACCCACTTCGCGATTTTCTCTAGCAGCGGCCAAATCCTTCGCAAATTCCTCCGTGTCTTTGTGATTTCGCCCTCCATTCATCAATCGGTGCTAATTTTCCCCAAATTCGTCCAATTTATTCGGTTAGTATGCTTATCTTTTACATTATTAGAGTAATTGTTGGATACTTAGCTAGGGTTTGTAATGTGTTGCGATTTGAGTTGAAATATTGTGCATATGGATTATTTGTATGACGTTAGTGTTGATTATTATGTTGGATTGTTTGGGTTAAGTGAATTTGTGTATAAATTTGATTATAAACCAAAATCGTAGGGTTTTATAGCTTAAAAATTGGGCAAATTGATTTGGTTTATGTGGGTTTTGGTTAATGTCTTTTTTTAGTTTGAAATGTTAATTTTGTGTATATTGTTAGGTTGAAATTGAAATTGAAATTGTTAGGTTGGTTAAACTAAAATTGGGTAAGTTGAATTGGTGGAAAATTGATGTATATTGTTTATTTGAACTGTTACTTTTGTGTAGGTGAATTGTGTTATGATGTTGAAGTTGTGTATTGTGAATTATTTGATATAGGTGTTCCATTTTGTGATATTGTATTAAATTGTTTGTAATTATTGAATTTGTTTAGGTTTGTTTGTTGTTTAATTTGGAATATGAATGTTGTGTAGGTAATTTATGGCATCTTCTTCAACTTCTCGTCGTCGGCTCTTATGTGGTCCTGAGGACCCCTCCGTATTATATCTGCAGAGACAACACGTCTCTAATAACATATGGGCAGGAGTGCCATCGGAAGACGTACGGTGTAGAAGATACGAAGGAATCATATGGGATGTTCCCATAAATCCTCGTGTTTTGGCGGTTATAGATGAGATGGGGTTCGGCGGGATGTTGAGGTGTGGTCAACCGAAAGACATTGACCACCATCTTATCACCGCTTTGATTGAACGTTGGAGGCCAGAGACTCACACGTTTCACTTTCCAGTCGGTGAAGCGACTGTGAGCTTAGAAGACGTGGAGGTCTTATGGGGCCTCAAAACTGACGGTGAGCCTCTGACGGGTTACATCCCCACTAAGGATGTCAACTATTGGAAGGATGTTTGTTTGGATTTTCTTGGCTTTATTCCAGATGCAGTTGATCTAAAAGAAATGAACTAGAAGCAGACAAGAAAGTCGGCTTTATCAGGACCAATTATGTCCTCAACCACATTACAGTTGTCACTGTCCCCTAAATGCACGCCTCCAATATCAAAATCTTGTGTTGTATCGAAGCATGGTTCTTGGCCTCTCGTTGACGTACCAACATCAAAATCTTGTGTTGCAGCGACATATGGTTCTCGGCCTCTCGTAGACGTACCAACATCATTACTCATGAGATGATGACTATGTTGTTGAGTAATTGACGAATACTCAACATACAATTCAATTTGACCTCCTGTAGTCATACTCTCACTAAACATTAGTGGCATGTATACTTCTTCTAGTAAAATACCTATATACGTGATTGAAGATCCATAGAATATATGACGTTTCCATACTATTTGAAGTTTGTTTTCAAATATGTTTATCCCCATTCTTTCACAAATTGTTTCCACAAGCTTTTCGTAGGAAATACTTTCATCCAACATAATCAATCCTTTTGCAAAAGGAGGATCATATGAAATAACTGTTCCGGGAATTATATTTCCACCCCAATATAAATGGACACACCACGTCATACTATCTGCATTAATGTCAAACACAAATATTGGTCAAAAATATTTCTTTACAGTACACTACAATATATACTATCATAACATCCTATCAAATATGGGTAAAAAATTAGATATACTACAACATATAATACCATAACAATTGGTCAAAATATTTCTATTAATTACAATACAATTTATAATACTATAACAATCCATCAAATAATTATATAAATTACACTACAATATATACTATCATAATAATCCATCAAATATTGATATTGGTAGACTAATGTTTGGAAGAATGAGTTAAAAATTAGTTATACTAACCGATTGCGAGTACTAATATTTGGAAGAAATGATCCAAAATAGAAATCTACACGCTTCAATCCACCACCGGGTTGACCCGACCAAAGCAAGCGTTTTCGCGTTTTTCAGCTTTGGGAAGGTTTTTCGCGTTTTGGGGAGGGAGGAAATGTGATTAGGGTCTGCGATTTTGGGGGAGATCTGAGAAATATGGTTCAACCAAAAAACGCCGATCAGGTTGGCGTTTTTTACGTTAAACACGCCAATGACCTTGGCGTTTTATATCGTAAAGACGCCATCAAGATTGGCGTGTTCAAATTTAAGTATTTTGGTTAAAAATACGAGCAAGATACGGTGCCATTGTAAAACGCCAACTATGTTGGCGTGTTTGCGTATAGACACGCCAATATCACTGGCGTTTTTACTTATAAACACGCCAACTTCATCGGCGTTTTTCCCATAAATAGAATTGATAACAAAATGTGTACATTTGCGTTATTTTAAAGGCAAAGTCGCCTAGAAACGCGTTTTTCTCAATAATTAAAGCAGGCTGTAGACGACGATGTAGTAGAGGAGAACCTTTTATGGACAATGGAATATTCCTCTATTTTGAGTGGACCGACTCATTTGTTTACACATTCACCGATGGTTTTGACCTTTTAACCAATTAAATAATGGAGTACTACTACTAGTGTGCATATGTTTTTTTTAATATAAATTTGGGTTGAATTTATCAATTTATTACGGGAGCTATCGACCATTAAATAGCAAGAATATTACTCATAGACTCATACGTTCGAACTCTTTTTGTTAGAATACGACATCTTACATCGACACATGTGGATTTTATTCAAAATGGAAATATGGAGTACTATTTATCAGGTCTTAATGAATTAAGTATTATGGTTTTCAGTTTTCATAAGAAACTTAATTCAACTTTGTAAAGATGTTATTTCATTTATTTGCCACTACATAATTGCACAAAAACTCACTTATCATTTGTAAGTTTTAAGCCAATGGAGTAAATAATACTACGCGAAGGTGACTTCCTATTTTATTGCATAATTGTCTATTGAAAACCAAATTAAATATTTTATCCTATCTCCAGAAACGCGTAAAGATTAAAAAAAACGAATCGATTCGATCGATAAAAATTTCTCTTGATTCTTGACGTCATCAAAAAGTTCCAGTAATAGTACATGATTTAGTTAATGGAAACGTACGATTACCCACTTTATTATAAAACTAATATAAAAATTTGGGTCCTACATTCTACTAACTTTTTCAATCAACTTTTCTTTACATTTCTTAAAACTCGTGCCTGATTAAAGTGTGACTCTTAATCGGAGACGGAGTGAGTATTATAAATTTGACCATAGAATAACTTTAACACGACCACCTCACTAGTACGTGTAAATTAGTTACTTAGTAACTTTTTTCATCACTTCCGCCATCAGTTAAAAGGAGGAGAAAAATCAGAATTTATAATTTACTCCTTATTTATATTTTAAAAGATTTGAAACACATCAAAATTGGCTCAAAGTTCATTTTTTGTAACTACATTTCCACGATTGCCAATCGTCGAGCCTCTTAGTTTAAAATTTAAAATGATCATGCTATTATTCTGTCGAAAAATTAAAGATAGCTCTTTTTGCCGACTTTACACTTAATATTCCGTAGCCACCATCTTTTTACCAATAAATATATCGATCTAAATTATCGCATTTGATTTTTTTTTCTTTTTGTTCTTCTAAAACTAATAATTATTACTATAATTAAACATAACTATTTCAGAATCCTAATAATAACAAAGCAGTTTAGGTCCATTAAGTTTTTTTTAAAAAAAAGCTATATATGGAATATTCTTCTTTTCGTACCACTCTATTTGCTAGTAGTACATTTTTTTTAGATGTTCACTATATTTGATCCATCTCCTGATCTCCTAAAACGAAGCATTGCTATATCCATTTTATTCTAATTTCTATTTTATCTTTCTCCTCATTTAATTTACATGAGCTATCGTGACCAATAGCAAATGTATCCATTAGACTGAGGCTTATAATGAAATATATTGATTCAAACATGCAATTGGTTTTTAATTTATATTTTTAAAAGTATTTTTATTTATATTGAAAAAGAGAAAAAGAAATGAGATAAAAAGTAGTAGTAGTAGTATGCAATTCTTATCGAAAGGTACCCGGAAAAGTAAATATATAGGCTTTAACAGATGCGAAGTAGTAGTAGTAGTATGTTTCCGGGATACGTATACGTGGACTATAATACAGTCGTAATTACTAATTTCACAATTATTGAGCAAATAAAATCCTTCATCGATTGTAAAAGGAATGAGATTATTGGATTTCTTACTAAAATTATTGTAGGTCTCAAATTAAAATCGCTCGCAAGAATGCGGGTTTGCTTTGAAAAGGAAGAAACATAATTTGACTTTAAAATATTTTTCTGAAATAGTATGAGTGAACTGTAGCATAATATAAATCATATGTATAAGATAAATAATTATTTATTTCTGTTTTCCAATTATTCGGTGAGATGAGTATTAAGTTCGCACTCTAAATCTTTTTTATTACAAATAAGTATCGCATCGTTTAGCGGCACTTTGCATACCAACTATTAAGTAGTACTAGCTAACTTGGCATACTACGCATCTCATTAATATTAAGTATTTCTCTCTCTCATTTATATACACAAAATACTAGTAGTATGAATTAAATATTCTATCATTTTCCTATAAGTTTCAAGTATTTTTATTATATTTTTAAACTCTTAAAAGTATATTTTCTCGTTTTGTATTGAGAATTAAGGTGTAAACAGAGCTAGGAGAAATATAAAGCAAAAAAAAAGAGAGAAAGAATTTTTGATGAGAAGTGACAATCGAGTGAAATTATCACAAAAATCCATACAACAAGGTGAAATTTTCATAATAATCCACAGTTCCACATAGTCAGGTGAGATCCAAACGGGCAAAATAAAATTGTCACCGTATTCCACTCGACACGACCGATTGAATCATACTCCCTCCGTCCCATAATAATTGTCATTCTTTTTTATTTCGGTTCGTCCCACAATAATTGTCACACTTCATTTTTACCATAAATGATAAGTATGTATCGCATTCCACTAACTCACTTCACTCACATTTTATTATAAAATCAATATAAAAAATGGAAATGACATTCCACTAACTTTTTCAACCAACTTTTCAATAGAATGAAGGGAGTATAAAATTGTCTAGAAACTTCTATCCAACCAGATTACTTTGTTACACCATCCTATAACCTATTCATGGGTAGATCTAGCATATTGGCAAGAGGGGCAAATGCCCTATATTCTATTCGTTGAAGTGATGTACTCGCTCTGTCCCACTTGATGACTTTCAGATGTAATAAATACTAATAGATCTCACATTTCACTAACTTTTTTTCATTCATATATTATTATAAAACTAATATATAAATGTAGGACTCAAAATTCACTATTTTTTTTCACCAACTTTTCTTACGTTTCCTTATATTAGTTGAGCCCAATTTTAAGTTTTAACTCAATTTTTTGAGCAGTTTTTCACATCCCACGAAAGAATGATTCATAGCAATTGCAATTCCTCAAGTGATGAGCCAACATCTCCAATGTCAACCGTAATTGATTTCATGTTTCTATGCATCATTAATACTATTTTTATGGCGTCTTGGGTGAAAGATGGTGCTTAAATTTCACTCCCACAACAGGGATTGGCCAAACCTTTCATCTCTAAAGTGGAAAAAAATAATAGTACAAGTATGTTAAATTAATGGAAGGTGTGATCTGCACAGCATCCCGCTGTGCATTTTGCCATAGCAGGAGATCCCATCCCATCATTAATAATCTTTAGTCAAGTCTTCAGTTGTGTGTGCTCTTATTTGCTAGTCATTCTTGGGTTTCTAGCGTCTTGTTTGTTGAGTTATTGGTTGTGTGTTGAGGTGTGGTATACGTGTGACCTTACTGTGGCTCTCTTAGTTCCAGTGCGTTGATTGTCGGTTTTTTATTATTTTGATAAACTTTCTTGCTTACTGCTCTTTGTTGACTTTAAACACTTTATTCTTAATTAAAAAAAGCATTAGTAATTAATACTTTAGAATTGATAAGAATTAACTCTTACGATAGGTTAGCTAATCAAGAGTTAGAAGAGTAAAACATGTGTTTCCCAATTAGAATCTATGCTTAGTCCGATATATGTGGAGTTAAATTTATAAGAAAATGGAATAGCCGAACCGTTTTAGGAATTGTAAGAAGCAACCTTCTTCTCTTGTATATGTAGTATCATTCGATTGTGTTAATTATTGTATTGCTGTCCATTTACATCGCATATTAAAAAAAATTGTACTCCACTTCAATTGAATTAAATGAGTTTTTTTCTATTTTATATTTCCACTTCAAAATGCTACATACGAAACAGTATTCTTACAAAATACTTAATGATGTATTAGTATAAATTTTTATTTAAATTTGCGTGATCGTTTACACAATGAATTATGAATGTCATAAATTACAAATCGAAAACCATTAATACGTCACGTATTATGACAAATACTGTCATTTCAATACTAAAACTTTCATAACTATTTTGAAGTCTATTCTGTAAAGAGAGTTATGAATTAATATTAAATTATAAATTAATGTAAATTATAAAACGATCGCGAACTTTAATCAATTAATATTTTTGATTAATTATGAAGACAGATTAATAAGGTGGATTCAGCTTGACTTGCTGTCTTCACCAAGACAAAAACCTTCGTAATTTCCAAACAATTTCATCAACTTGTTTATAGATAAAACCTCATACTATTAAAATTCGGCCATCATCAAGTTATTCAACTGTTTTTATAGTATACAGCCAATGATTCCGGACAAGTAACCCCTTTCAACAACCGCCATTTCTGCAAGCTAAAAGTCCCTTTCCATTCAGGCATTTCATCATCCATGTTAAATGCATAGTTTATTTTTCAATGGAAACATTTGAGATTTTGTGATGGCTGTGATGGAAATTCCGGGGGCCGTTAACATAATTCGGTACCGGGAGATCGATTTGGCTCGTTTGAGTTTGAGAGGAAGTATGAGGGGTGAGCCGGAAATTGTGCAAGAATTGGAGCCTAGAACGACACCGTCTCCTGCTCTTAGGGAGGAGATGATGTATGTGGCTTTGGGGAAAGATGTGAAGGAGAGTGAGAAGACGCTGATGTGGGCGTTGCATAATTCTAGAGGGATGAAGATTTGTGTTCTTCATATTCATCAACCTGCTCAGAAAATACCAGTGTGTTAGTACTCATTTCTTGCAAAATTCCTTTTTTTGAGGGGATAATTCTTTTTCTTGATGCATTCTGTACTCGTTTTCTTGATTTAGAGATTGGTCTTTTCATAGTTGTTTTGGTATTTTTGATTGGATGATGATTATCTATTATGTATGTAGTTGGTGAAATTCACATAGGTTCGGTGTTTGGGGTTGTTCTTGATTTTTTTTTTCTAGTAAACCGATGTCCATCTCTTTGTTGGATTTTTTTTCCTGCTTTTTATGCCTACTTTTACTCCATTGAATATCATCATGTCATCGTTATAATTCCTTAATGATCAAACAGATCTAATTGTGGTTAGATTTTATCACCTTATTAATTATTATACTGCCTTCATGTCATTGTTATGAACTTATGATCGTAGTTTGTATTTGGATGAAAAAACGCCAGTTGAGGTCTAATCATTTGGCTCGTCTCAACAATTTAGTTTGAATGTTTGCATATGGTTTTGTTTGTTTTAGAAAGGTCACAAGTATGAATTGCTGACTTATGTTTATTGCTTATTGGTTTGCAGTGGGTACTAAGGTTGCAATTAGTAGGTTGCAAGAAAATCAAGTGAACGCGTATCATGAAAATGAAAGACAAGATATGGTTAAGATTATTGACAAGTATATCCGAGTATGTGAACGATCAGGGGTATGAACTGGTCCTTTTGCTTTCTTAAAGTTTTTCTCTCCTGAAACTTTCATTCTAGCAATCCAGTTTTGTCCTTGCAACTTGAAAATATAACTAAAACAACAACTGGCGTGGAATTTAGCATGTGATTATGAATGCAGTATCATAGTATTACCTAGGATAGACATAGCTGCCTTTTGCTCTTACTATATCGATATGGAGTATTATTTACTGAAATTTGGTCTTTTATTTGACATGCATCTGGAGATAATGCCATCCGCACACTTCTTCTTAGTTCTGATTTCTTTTGCTTATTTAGGTGAGAGCTGAGAAATTGTGCAAAGAAATGGACTCTATTGAGAAAGGCATAGTCCAGCTCATATACGAACATGAGATAAAATGGCTTGCCATGGGAGCAGCAGCTGATAAATCTTATTCGAGGTATAATGCGACATGTTTGTTCTATACAATACAAAAATCAGGAATTTTATTGAACAGTGTAGATCATGTACACATTAGTCATTAAGGCTAATAATTCACAATCTTGGAGATGTATCTGCATAGTTTATACTGGCCAAATGGACTTGGTGCCGAGAAAATCGGAATCAGTTTTACAATGCTACACAGTATACTGGGGAGATGGCAGCTTTTGATGTATCTTCCTAATTATTTTCTAGCTTACTTAATCAATTCCTAATCATATGGCTAGTGAATATTTGCCATTTACTAGTCTGCCTCATCATTTGCAAGGTGATGGCAGCTTGTGATGCATCTTCCATTGGCTTCATAATTTCTTGACCTTCTGTCATGACTTTGTTTTTCATTTTTTGTCGTGATTGTATAACTTTATTATGTATACTTTTCAGAAAAATGAATGAGCCCAAGTCTAAGAAAGCAATCCATGTGCGCTTGGAAGCACCTACATTCTGCCAAATTTGGTTCATATGCAAAGGAAACCACATTTATACAAGGTATTTAAATAATGTTGTATTATTTGAGGCTCCTGCAATTCCTGTTTCCTAGTATAGAAACCATGTGTTGACTTTTGAACTAAATAGAGAGTGTCAACCCGATCCTTTGTGGTTGACAATCAAGTTCTTTATCTGATTTTGTACTCAAGATTCCTTCGCAGCATGACAAGTCTCAGTCAGTTTTCTTCGATCTGCTGACTAGTTCTATGATTCATTTCTATCTAGGGAAAGTAAATTAGATGGAATTAACATAGAGGTAGACTCTCCACCAGTTCAAGCAAGTTCGAATTCTGAAGCTGTGCAGACCTGGAGATCACGCTCACTTGCTGAAGGGGAAAGGGGTCAAATGGAGCTTCAAAGTTCAGCACCTAATCACCGTAGGTTCATGTCTGAAAATAATGGTATGCACTTTAGCAGCCCTGGAAGAGGTTCTCCTCATAGCAATTTGAATCAAGAACGTAACTCTGACTGGGACAACCAATCAAGGAGAACTCCTTCAGTAGGTTCACGCTTTTCTACTTGTTTGTCTAGTGAAATAATTAACGATTCTATTGTAAACCACCTGTCAAGCATTCACAACCATGGGGAGTATCGTTCATCTTCAGTGACATCCAGTGCTATAGTAAGTATTTCACTGAAGTTTAATAGAATTGTCGTATATAAGCAACATTGGCAACTCTACATGCCCAATAACACATCAAACACAGTTCTCATTGCTCTTTCATGAATATATATAATAATCCTCAATTATAGTATGCAATAAGGTAATTGTGGTTGTCTGGTCACCAAAGTGTGGTGAACTTGCAAATACTTCTCAGCAGAAGCTATTTGGATGTTTTTCTGATTAGTTTATGAACTTGATCAGGATGGCAATATGGATGATGAACTCTATACTAGGCTTGAGCAATTTGTGGAGGAAGCACAAAGTTCCCAGAAAGAAGCTTATGAGGAATCACTCAAGCGTAAGAAAGCTGAAAAAGATGCCATTGATGCTTTTCGCCGAGTAAGTCTTAAGCACCACTTCCTATCATCTGGATTCTTGTTCAGAAAAAAAAGGATCAATTTCATACACAGACAAGTAATGTTGCTTATTCACATTTTAATTGCACTGTTTCTCCACCCCAGCCAATTTTTATGGGAGATATTATTATGATTGTCGTGTGTTTATATGCAGATACTTTTTTATTAGTTTGCTTGAGCTGTTAAAATTGAGAAAAAAAAATTGCAGTTTTAGTTTTGCCGCTATGATATCCTCCCAACTATTTTCAGGATTGCTGATCTTAAGCAAAGCCTTCATCTGTAATGACTTGAGAGAAGCTAATACATGTTGAGTTTATATTGTAGGCCAAAGAATCTAACGCGATGCATGCCGAGGAGCAAAGACACAGAAGAGAAATCGAAGAAGCACTATCAAGAGCTAGAGAAGAAGCTGATAATATGATATGGCAACTCCGTGAGGTCACGGAAGCACTCAGAGTTGCTGAGGAACAGAAGCTTTCCCTAGAGCATCAAATTGTGGATTCCGATAAGATGGTGGAGCAGCTGGAACAAAAAATGTTTGCTGCTGTTGAACTTTTGCAGAGGTACAAAAAGGAAAGAGATGAATTACAGGTTGAGAGAGATAGTGTCCTCAAGGCAGCGGAGGATCTGAGGAAAAGACGAGCCGAGGAAGCATCAAGTTCATCTGTATCTCAGTTCTTTTCTGAGTTCTCTTTCTTCGAAATTGAAGAGTCAACAGCACACTTTAGCCAAACCTTGAAGATCGGTGAAGGCGGTTATGGGAGTATATATCGAGGGGACCTTCGACATACTCAAGTAGCTATAAAAATGTTGCATCCAAATAGCTCGCAAGGACCTTTCGAATTTCAGCAGGAGGTAAGTTGTTAGATCTCTGCTCATTCATACGATAAGTTGTTGCACTTAATTTGTAGGTCTTGTTGGTTGGTTCTTAGTTATGCGTACGCCACTGCCCTGATCGCACACCATCGACCTCCCAAATGCAGTTAATATTTGGTGAACACAATTTCAATTTTAAATTGACTCATGACACCTCTTGTTTCAGGTAAATATCCTGAGTAAGCTGAGGCATCCAAACATAATCACCTTGGTAGGAGCTTGCCCAGAAGCTTGGGCCCTCGTTTATGAGTACCTATCCAATGGAAGTCTTGAAGATCGCCTCACTTGCAGAAACAATACACCGCCATTGCCATGGAAAACTAGAATCCGTATAGCAGCAGAGCTATGCTCTTCTCTCATCTTTTTGCATTCTTGCCGCCCTGAGGGAATTGTCCATGGTGATCTGAAGCCTGCCAATGTACTGCTTGATGGCAACTTTGTTTCCAAGCTTAGTGATTTCGGAATATGCCGCAAGCTCCCTCATGAAGAGTTATCAGAAAACACGACGCTATGTTGGATGACAGAACCAAAGGGGACACTTCTGTACATGGATCCGGAATTCCTCGCAACAGGAGAGCTCACTTCAAAGTCTGACGTGTATTCCTTTGGAATTATATTATTGCGGTTGTTAACAGGAAGACCTGCACTGGGGATCGCCAAGGAAGTTCAATATGCATTAGATAACGGTAACTTGAAAGATCTACTCGACCCAACAGCTGGCGACTGGCCATTCGTGCAAGCAAAACAGTTAGCTCACCTTGCCCTCAGCTGTGCTGACAAGAACCGTGGCTCTCGACCAGAACTTGATTCTGAGGTGTGGAGGGTGCTCGAACCAATGAAAAGATTCTGCGGGGTTTCGTCCATCCTTGACTCTGAAGAGCAGAGCCAGATTCCTGCATACTTCATCTGTCCTATCTTTCAGGTCTGTATATATTGCTTATATATATACATATGCTTTTAGACAGCATTGCTCATAGATTTTTCCAAGAATCTTGAAACCAACCCGATCTTTCGCTACCATAACTCCACAACTGAGTGTAAACCTTAGCATTTCTCGCCCTAACTTCACTATTGCTAAGTGCAGGAAATCATGCAAGATCCTGTGGTTGCAGCCGATGGGTTTACGTATGAATCTGAAGCGTTAAAGGGATGGCTGGAGAGTGGGCATGATACATCTCCCATGACTAACCTAAAGCTTCCAAACTCCGATCTGGTGCCTAACCACACTCTCCGTTCTGCAATACAAGAGTGGCTGCACCAATCCTGAAGCCACTCTCTGTACATTGTCATATTAGCAGCACCTGTTTATAGGCTTATTACACACACACACACACACATTTGTTGTACAGTAGTTTACTAAACCTGATTTGCTCATGGGATTTCAGTTTGTGCTTCTCTTTGTATCGTATTAGTGGCACCTGTTTATAACTTTGTATAGCAGTTTGAACAATGTTTTGTACTCGGATTTATTTTAAGCTCTTGATTCTTCAATAACATATACATTTGTTGCAGACAGATTTAGCAGCTTTTTTCCGTTCTATGCTGTCTGATTAGTAAATCATTGTTGAAATTGCAATAAACAAATAAATTTGAATATTACATTTAACTAAAGATCGTAAGAAACTATGCACTTTCCTACAAAAATGAGAAATCCCGTTAACTTCACCATAACACTGATTACACCCGTAGTTACTCAGAAGCACAGCCTTCTCCGTCGATATAACATACAGAAAGGCGACAAAACATTGAATGTTGAAACAGTTTGATGATCATCAGCCATTGCCAGTCTACGGAAGCGACTTATTCTCATCTTCTATCCGCAAGAATATGTATTTATTGAGGTTTTGGCTTAAATCCATCGACCGCAAAGTTCCGTGTAGCTGCAGGTATGGCTAAACGAAGTCCATCAAGTTCGGGTTTGGCGATAATTTGACAACCTAGACGAGATCTGTGGGAAATATAATTGGATATAACATAGGTACACAGACAAAATGTCACAGTATCAGGCAAGACTAGAGACTTACGTTTCGGATAGGCCAAATGCCAGATCTAACATGTCATTCTCCTCATCGGTTGGCTCAGATAATTTGTTATATTGGTCCACGTCCTGCCAAACACATGACAATAATAGAGTTGGATTAATTTGAATGTTCCACGTCTGCTTCCCAGTGAAAAAATAGACCGGGAGAGTGAGCGGCATGACGTATTTCACCAAGAAACATAGGTGATGAAGAGGGTTTGCTGTCATAAAGAAAGACGAATATCGGTTCATAATTTACTCACCATCATGATCACATGACAGGTGGAACAAGCAAGAGACCCTTCACATGCTCCTGTAATGAATTGAATTCGCATGAATTAGTTAGTTCACTCAATTTTGCTCATGGGATCGCTAGAACAAATCATAAATTGAAATCTTGAGGAATCTTCACTAGTGTCTTTATGAAAATGAGATTTAGCTTTAAAACAAGTTTTACCTTCAAGCTCTATGCCGTTCTCGTGTGCAGCTTCTAGCATTGACATTCCAACTGGGACCTGTATATGCACCTCTTCTCCATCTTTGTTGCAAAATATCACATTTATTCTGTAAACTCGAAAGAAAGAGCATGGGAGGCAATGCATTAAATTTAAGACAGCCTTCAAACATCAAATGGCTGCTCAACTAATAATGTACCAATTAATGTAAGGAAAATAAGACAAGGACTTCAGGGAACAACTGGTCGGAATGAAAAAATTGGGGAATGATATTAGGTGCCAAAGACTCACTTTTCCTTTTCTTCATTTCTGTGCTCTGAGTTTGCTTGAGCTGCTGTACTGAAAAATAATTTGTTTATCTGAATACATAGATAGAAAGAGGACAGGTCAAACAGTGAAATCCATACAGCTGAAGAAAGGAATTAAGGAAGCATGACAAGTTTTCTCAGTTGAAGGCAACAACATAATTCTGTTGCATTTAACTCTTTAAAAAAATCTTGACGAATTTTGTTCTCTAATTCAGTCCTAGATATTCTAGAGTTGAACAGTGAGTTTCTATCTTTTAAGTACTACTGTTTTATGCTCTGATCTAAGATACACTAAATATAAAACTATGGCAGTCCTTGTTCGTATCACTAATTGTCCAGCCACCTGACTTAACTAAAACATTTCCAGTAAGTGGCAAAAAGAGGAGTTCAAGCAGACAAGCTCATGGCAAAGGTAAAATGTAAAATGTACCAACCAGGGATCCTAAATACTGATTATGAGCCTTGGGGAAGTATAAAGTCCTTGCTGTTAGAGTAGGAGCTGCAAAGCAACAAAAATAATCAACGGAATGACAGATCCTTGTCAAAGCAAATGAGGTTCAAGTTCAAATTCACAAGCAACATCAATTTTGAGTTATACATCTCAATAGACAAACTATAAGATCTTCATGTGTATAGAACATTCACAATCACAACTATATGCAGACAACTTCAGTGATATCAGATGTGGTTCAAAAAAGGAAACGCAAGATAATGTCTCCTTATAAGGGAAATAAGCACATTTTTAGAAACTGTGCAACTGGTTGTACAGGATTAGTACGAAACTTTCCTAAGAGGGTATATTTTCAGTTCAATGAGAAAAACACATAAACGAAGGTCAGGTCATATATACGTACATTTTTCCAAGTTCCTGATAGCATGAACTCCTAGCTTACAAAACCTCGAAAAGAACATAATCATTCAACCTGCAAAGCAAAGGGACTAGAATCTACTCAGCAAAATGAAGAGCAAAATCAGCCACTTAAAGTCAATTGAATATATTCTGAAGGCAGGTACAACTTGACTCAATCGACACAATCCAATTAAGTTCTCCCATCAAAGCCAGCTACATTCAAACTCTAATTAAGATTACCAATTTTTTATGTAGAAAAGATGACAATGCAAATACACTCTAATTAAGGACAAACCTTAGTTGCAAACACAACAAACTCTAAATCAAGGGGCACTCATATAATCCTCCCTCGCACCAAAACTTCCGATCAGATTATAATTTCCAATATCATATCAATGCAGAACTATAACACTCAGACACCGGCGACAACAAACTAAAATCTTTGGAGAAAATAAGTAAAAGAGATAAAGGATACCTGAGAATCGCAGGCGCCGCTAGCAGAAGATATTCCGACGGCGTCGTTTGTGAGCAGAATCGAAAGTGAGTGGAATATTTGGAAAAAAATAAAGATGAGAAAAGCATGATGGGCTAAATCTAGGCCTGAACATACTATACCAAAGCTTAAGATAAAATGAAATAATTTATGATCATATGGAGTAGTATTCTTTAATTTTTTTTGGCTCTATTTTGTTTTCTTTTTCTAATTTAGTTCAAAGTATATGCATTAAAAAGTGTCTAATATTGTCATCGGGAATATATTGATGATCTATAACAACTTCAACAAGTACTAATAATTCCTAGTTATACATTAGAAACATGAGTTATTGGAGTAAAATAGGGAATTTAATACTATTCGATAAGATAATCAAGTAAGCATTATACATAAGCGGATCCCCGACTCCACAATTCATACTCCACTCCTATTCCACCTACTCAAAATAAAATAAAATAATATTATAATCATGGGAAATTTTAATAAGTGATGGTGGATTATTTTATTTTGTCGTGAGTATGGAATTGTGGAGAAAGGGATCGATACTTTATACCCTAAAATTCTAAATAGTTAGTTACTCATACACAAATAGACTACTACTATTATTATAAGAGAAAACACGTTCAACATAAAGTAAACTAGAAAAACACTTTGTAGAGAATAATTTCGATTTTAGTTTTCCTTGAATCATTATCTTATTTTGCTTGATAAATCCCCATAGCTCTGAGAATGGTGTTTGGATGTGATTGTGATATATGATCTCCCAAAACCGAGCCCCAATTTTATATTTATAGTTGGAAAAGACCTGGTTTCAAAAGTACAATGAACTAGCAAAAATTTGCGCTTTTTGGACCAAATTAGCGGTCACTCAGCAGGTTGTAGTGATTGTTGGGAAATAAACACAAGCAATCACAAATATAAAAAAGAATGAACACAAGGATTGTTTACCCAATTTGGAAGCAAATCTATTTATATCTCTCACAAGAAAATACACTTCGTATTTTAGGGTCCATAATTAACAGAGAGATTGCTGTGGAGTCTTAGAACATTTCCAGCTGATCGGAGGGTTGGACACTTGGATGCATGCGAAGTGAGTGAGTTGGTCGATGGAAACTCCATGTTCTTGGATAACACTTCCCGCTGCTGGGTTGTTTGCTTCATGCGAACTCAGCGCCGGGGCCACTCTATGGTGGACACTCTAAAGTACACAATCTAGTACTACTATACATGTTTTGACACATGTTTCTTATAATAATTTACATATCTTGCTATATCATGTTCGGATACCAAACGAGCCAAAATGCATTAATGGAAGTCTGAAATATTGGCAAAACTGAACTCATGAATCCAAAAGGGATTTAACTTTCAATAATTAAAGAAACCATCAAACCTGTTGATATTTACAACACTTCAACTCAGTTGGCTGTTGACTTCCCAGCATTATGATCTCTAATCCAAAATGATTTGTACAACAAGAGATAAAATTATGACAACCAACAGTCAGTAGTAGGTCAACTAGAAAGCGAAGTAAAGGGAAGAAACTAAGAAATAAGATTGGTGAGAATCAAAATTGGCTGGTATCGGCATCTTGAAAGGGCGTCCTTTCCCTTATTGTTTGCTGTCAAGGTCAACTCATATGTCAAAATTGAATCTCGAACAATGTCAAAAAATTTCCCAATGAACTTGAATGTCAATCCCATTCTGATGTCAAAGCTCGAACGCCACAACCAACCTGTCTGTCTGTCTGTCTGTCGCGTGCCAACCATTTTCTCTTATCTGGTCAGTTGTCCACTTTGAAGTTCAAAGGTGTTTCCGGGGTATCATTTGTGGGGCTGATCTGAGCCTGTGGAAGGGAATGAAACAAAAGTGAGGTCTTTCCAATCATGCATTCTTGCGCCAAGCAGAGTTCTAGGTGATGTTTCTACATATGAAGCTCATGTAGTTTTCAGTTACAAGTGCGTAAAAGTAGAGCAAATGACAAGAGAAAAGGGAAGAACAAGAGATACAAATCATATAAGCGGCCATATTTTGCTTGACGTGCAGATGTTATTGCCACAGATTCCTGCTACAAGTACATGCAATGCAACTAATGAAAAATCCCTAACCAATATTCATTCTAAAATGTAAATAACAAGAAAGAGAACCTACTTGTATATCTCCTCAAGGAACCATTTTTATTAACTGATAATGGTAATGGTCTTCTCTCCTGACTCCGAGAAAGAATATCTTGCATTATTTCTGGCCAATCTGAATTTAACCTTCTCGCAAAGTCTTCTACTTCCCTGATCAGTCAAATATAACAAAACAGAACATTCATTCAAGTATGGAATGTATAGGCAGCCATAATTTATATCAGCCCCTTACATTATTTGCAGCAGTCATTTGAAAAAGTTATATGAGAAGTACTAAAAAAGAGCTAGCAAACAATTTGAAATCCTCCGAGAAACAATAAATATTAATCCAATATAATAATTTGAAATTTATTATGGCATTCCACAAAAGAACCATTTTAGATTAGCACATGATACAAATGCAGTGATGAATTGTGGCTCAAAAATGCGTAATTACACGTCCAATTAATATTATTGGCATCTTAAAAGAAGCGATTATATAACGATAAATACACACAAGCCCAAAAATGGAATTCCTAGTTCATTAATGAAGGTCTGTGGCAGCAATATTAGAAAAAGTTGGCAAATGCATCCAAGATGTGACAGAAAAACTCCTTGCTTTTAATTTGAAACAAGTGATAGCATCAAGGCAGGTATGTTTTCGATAGAATAAACATGATAATTGCAAAGGTTAAGTGAATAACAACATGGGGACAGGAGAGCATGTCTCAGAAACTGCTTCATATTGATTGTTGTCACAATGCCACAACACAGAGCCATGAAAGAAGGATAAAATATTTTATTAAAATAATTTGTTAACCTAATGGCCATACATGTGTGTGACACTTTTGCTTTAAATAACACCAGCAAAAAAATTACCAATCATGTGTTAAGAGTATGGGTGGAATACATTGCGGCAAGTTCTCTTTCTCCTTGCTAGAGCCTATAACTAACTAAGTATGATAAGTTATTTCTAGATTTGAAGTATGGGCCAGCTTTGCATAAGATGTTTGTCTAGCAAAATAATATATGCAAATTGCTTGGAGATAAACACTTGCACGCAGCTCATTACTAGTTATACTAATAAATATTACTCCCTCTGTCTCATAATAGATATCACACTCTCCTTTTTAGTTTGTCCCACAAAAGATGTCACGTTTTCTTTTTTAGAAAAAGTTCTCTCTCACATCAATATATAAAAATATATTTTCTTCCACCACTTAACACACAAAATAACATCTCCTAAAATCTTGTGTCATCATCCAAGTGAAGTGACAAGTGTGACATCTATTATGGGACGGAGGGAGTACTTCCGATGAAGGAACAAGAAGGCAAAATACTTTAGCACCAATCATATCATTCTTCCAACTTATTAAGAGAGTGACCAATCAAAAGCACTGAATACAATAAACATACCTATCAAGTTTTTCTTTTAATACAGGATCAATCCCATCAAACTCGTCCTCAGCTGCTAATCCATCATCTTCAATGTCGAGCAACTTAGTTGCATTACATACATCATTAAGAAGCTTGTTATGTAATGAAGGATTACCAGACTCGGAATGAAGCTCATTTGTTTCCTGCATCACATAAGGAAAGTCAGCTAAAACAAGTTAGAAAAATGAGGCATTGATACCACCAGCCATTGTCCTCAGTCAGCTAAAAGTACACAGTCTATCAATAAGCAGTATGAATCCATAAGCAGAAATATTTGCAAGGACTCCCACCTTCTTGTTCACATCTACATCATTGCTTAAAGAAGAGGTATTGTTTGAAGTACTCGTGCAGTTTGAAGAAGCATTCTTGAGATCTTTCCTTTTACGGCTCCTCTTTTTATTCTTAGAAGTTCTGGTCCCCTTAGAATCTGCAAAAAAAAGTACATATTAAATTCCCACCCTAAAATGATAAATAAGGGATAGAAGGGCGCGACAGTACGTGGAGCTCATTTGTACTTCTTCATAACTTGAGGAGCTACAAGCAAGACATAAATGCTAGGAACACTAGTTACAACCCACCCTAATTATCATTGAGAAAATTATCTTTCTCAATGATTATGCAGGTAACGATTATAATTTGATGGTAGTTACACACAAAATCTTCTTACAGAACTAAAAATCTACTTCGAATATGAAGAAATTAATTGTTTTCAAGAAGTGAATTAACAATTAATACCTTCACCACCTCCATTAATAAATGATAACAAGTCATCGACTGAACGATCATCCCCACGTTCCTCTTCGATCTCAACATTCTAAAGAACAAATTAAAGCCACTGTCTCAGTCTCAAGTATCACATACTGAATACCACTTTTAAGCAGTTTATCGAAGCTGAACATCTCTATACAATGGTGCCCAAACTTAAAAGTAATAGTGGTGGGATTACATGACTGTAAAAACAATGACGTGATCACCTTTAACCTCTCTCTTTCTTTTAATTCTTTCCTCTTCCTAGCATACAATCTATTCAATAGCCGAATCCTCGGATCATCCATGGTATTTTTTATAGGTTCCAACTTTTCCTCCTGTATTGATGGGGAAAGAACATATAAGAAAAGGTAGATAAGAATAACAGGATTCTCCCAATAATGAAAAGGACATTAAGCATGTACACTGCTGGCAACGACAGAACACCTCTGTAAGATCATCAGGGAGATGAAATATCTCTCGGATCTCTTCTGGAGTCTTCCCTTCAATTACCCGTGCAAGAGCCCGACTAGTGAGATCAACCAGCGACTTCAGCTGTAGGCTGTCAGCAGCAGATGTCAGTTCACAAAGCCTTTTAGTATCCATTCGAACAAACTTCTCATCGAATGACTTCCTCTCCTGCATTGAGGTATAACAAAAACCAAAAACTTATTTCCATATCATCAGATAACTTGTGTCACTATGTATTCACTAAAAGTGAACAGCCCACAGGGAAAAGCAAAGTTCAGCAATACAACCTTGTTGGAACGTCCTGGCACTTGATGGAATCGGCAATAATCAAGTATCAAGCTCAGCATGGAAGGATTGACACGTGAAGGAAGAGAGATGGGATAATTCTTGCAAGATCCCATGCCAGCATGTATTTCTTGAGATATAAATGGGCAATACATGGCCACTTCTTGCTCTACTTGCTGTATCGAACCATCAGAAGTTTGAAGCCACACATACGCCTTTAGCATCTGTAATGTCCACCATGAAACTAATCTCAATCAGCATCAATTAAAGAGCCAATGAAAATCAATATCCTATGACCGTGATCAGGCATTGTCAGTAAGTTGAATGAATATGCAGTGCAGGACTATTACAGAGCATATGGTAGATAATACGGAAAGAGGCATAGGTAAAATATGATAAGGTAATGAATAGATATGCACAAATATGATAGTTGAGATGCCTTAGGCGCAAAAACAACAAGCACACCTCTGGTTTTATAATTTCACTATCAGCTTCTGTCATTTCACTCAAAACTGCGATAATAGGAAGTGAAGAACCTTCAGAGCTATATTACCTGCAGGAAAGAATGCAAAGAGTTATGACAATGTCCTTAACTCAACCACAGAGAATGATAGTATACACTCCTGTATCAATTTTGGAAGCCTGACCAGAGATTTTGCAGACAAAGAATACATTGTCTGACGTCAAAAATATTGTCTTAATGTGACCTAATATTCAGGATTGAAATAGCTATTCACTCGTGCAAACTTGACCTATAAGTTAATTAAACATATCCAAAGTGAAGTATCCACTACGTTATAAATTTATGATAAGTGGGTATCTCAAACAATGTGATTCCCCACGTAGTACTTTAAAATTAGTAATTTTGACATCCATAGTACGAATGTGTACTTCTTTTCGATTTACTACACAGACATATACCATGATCCTAAGTCCTGAGACCACCAATCAGATTAAAAATAAAGACTTCCGAGTTCCAGAAGCTAAAACATGCAGACTTGGATAAAATTCTCACAAAGCATAAAAAATGAGACAGTTAGCCGTTACGGTGAAGCTCGTATTATGATACATCTAATTCCCCAATTCATATTATCACTAGTTCCCATTTCCAAAGTCTCCGTCTTGTTTCATTACATCTGTCCAGCACCAAAAAACTCTTCCAATATTTAAGAAAACGCTGGGCAGCATGACTGTCTTACTAAAAGACTACACCTTAATCAAACTGCACAGCTTAAAACCAAAATCCAAGCCCACCACAACAATTTAAAGTCCCAAAAGACTCAATTATTACTGAGAATAAACTAGTACATCTATATCAATATCACAGCCAACGGAGAATCAATAAATGCTGGTCCGAGAAAGCCAAGCCCACCAGAATAAACCCCAAAAATATAAGAAGAAGAGATGAAGACTAGACTCATGCTGAGAATAAACGACAGCGTATTATTCTATATCAATATTCAAGAAATAATACAGCCAACCAATAATCAATAAAAGCTGGTCCAAGAAAGCCCCAATCCCCAATCACCCCACCCCATTCAAATTCCAAACCCCAGCAATTCTCAGCTCCCATTATGCAATAAAAATGAAACCACAACAGAGAACAACAATAAATCTCAGGAGGCGTAGCATAACAACGAATTGAAGTTTGAAAAATATATAAAAAAATAAATAAAGCAATCACAGCCGCTGCCCTCAATCAAATTCGAACGTGCAGAATGTAAATGCGAGAAAACGAAACAAAGCACGGAAGAACTTGCCTCGTTATTCACGTAGACAGCGGAGAAGATAATTTATCCCCGCACCTGAAAATTGGAAAAAGAAAGAACAGTTGGTGCTGAGGCCGAAGCTTTGAATTGTGGAAATGGCGGTCGGGAAGGAGATTGATTAATAATTACATACAAAATGAAGACGTGCAGAGATTTGAAGGTATAAATGGGATGATATTTTTGCTGTGATTAAGTGGAAGAAATCTATGGATATTAGACTCAAAGGAGTTGATATATCTGTCGCTCTGCTTGTGTGATTAGATGTGTGTTTAGTTTTAGGGTGAAAATTGAAATGCAGGTGCAGCTTCGTCACCATTATGTCTTCATTATTTCTACTCCTTTTAGTACTACTAGTACTATAATTTTAAAATTATAAAACATACAGCATTATATAATACTAACTACTAAGATTATTACCACTATTGATGTTATTATGATATTAACTTATTAATCGATTTTCAAGTAATTTTTAAAGTTACATATCACGTCTTAAGGAAGATGACCTCTTGCCTGGGCGGTATGAGGTTTTATATAATTTTATTTTGTGTATTAAGTGGAAAGAGTAACTAAAAAAGAGGAAATAAAGTAGAATTCAAGGTGTTTCCATTTTTTATAATGGGTCATCTTAGTTGTACAAACCAAAATGAAAAGTGTATCATCTTTAATAGGACGGAGGAAGTAACATATTTATAATAACAACAATGATAATATTTTTTATTTTTTATTATAATATTATTAATTACTAGTAATACTTTGTCCATCCTCTAATAATAGTCTATTTTTATCATTTTTGTTCTATCCTTTAAAATTAATTCATTTTCATCGTTTATAAAATTTTTATTCTAATAAGATAAACCTCATTCTCAATTAACAATCCTATAATTATTTTTTAAATTTTATATCTCCCATGTTTTAGCAATTTCACATCAAAACATGTGTCATTCCCGTTTATTTTCAAGGACGAAAGAAAGCAATTCCTTCATTCCACGAAAGTATTTCATTTTGTCATTTCAGGACGTTCACAGTTAAAGACTCGTGTACTTTTTTTACTCATTTGGAATTTCGAAATCTGTAGTTAATCATTTGTGGAAACAATACTCAAATTTCGAGCTTAAATTTTAGTTAATTTTTATGTGTATTGTGGTATGTGTTTATATAATTGTGATATCTTTAAACGTGTTTCAGTTTATGTTTGAATTTTATCAAAGCATGTTCAGTATATTTTAATTTTCAAGTTAGTTTAACTTTTTTTGCTATAAAGTATATTTCACGATCGCACTCTGCTAAGAATAGCAAAGTCGAGGAACCGCGACTAGAGTGAGAAATAAGAAGAGGGGAATACGAAATGGGACTTGTGACCAAATATTCAATTAGAAATCAAGACAAACAAATTCCAAATAACTCTTGGTTAGTTATGAATTTGAATGAAAATATAATTCATCAATAGAGATTTATCTGGGTATAGATGAACATGCAACGCTATCCAAGACATTAGTATGAAGTGGAAATCAATATGATCATGTGTATGAAGACATGGACCTCTGAGAGTCTTTCCCTATAATAGAAGGCTAATCATCAAACTTTGCTACCATTCTACACCATCACCGATCAACCTGCACGTGTAGAAATACATGCAGGACTAAATACAACGATACTTGGTGAACAAATTGCCCAAATATACACATATAGTGAAAATATCATCATACCATCACAGTAACACTCGAGAGTTTTCTCTAAAAGACCCGAGCTTACTAAATTTTTTGTGATAAGGCTAAGTTCTTTCTATATTTTGCCATGTTTGAACACCAAGTGTCGTGGAGATGGTGCTCTCCAACTGTCAGCTACAACATTCTTCAACCGAGGAGGTGGCCATTTCCCACGGTCTCCACTACATTATTTTTGTTTATTGGAAGGTGACCACCTTCCACGTTCACCTGTGTACACTAATCAGTGTACGGATACCACCCTCACTCAGACCCAAATTCGATTCATAAGTTCCAACCAAACAGATAGACATCATCATGTAAAATAATTATTATTGTCAAGACAACATCATTTGAATAAACAACTAATACAATTTTGGATTTTCATAAAATATCATTTCAAAATATTTTATATTTTTGTCCATGTTAGTACGATAGGATAGAAAAGTTCACCTTTTTTACTTTTCAAAATTTGTGGAAATAAACCTTCGATTCACCGTTACTTTCTCTCGTGATTCTTCCCTTTTAAAATAAAATACAAGCTAAATTTAGCTTCGAGAAATATTCTAACTCAATGATGTGTATTCTAGTTTATGCACCGTCTTCTTTTAACTTCAAGCCATATTCGAATTAGGGATTAAAATTCTTAACTAACCTGGAGATTAATTTCCTATGGCTCAATGTCATACAAGGGGCTTTAATTATTCAAAGAATAATTTCATCAAGAAATTATTTTATTCTTGTCGGGATTCTCATTTAATCATCTCCAAATTCACATTTTATTTTCATAATCTAATCCAAAGATTAATTCCTTAATTAAATCTAAAGGTTTAACTTTTTTATGGGAGTAACCAATTGCTAACTAATTAGCTATCACAGATTAAGATCAAATCTTAGCCATTAGATTAGAAGATTTAATGGTTGAAATAATGTCACATGAATTATATTCAAATTAAAAAAATTATTAAATAAATTTAAAGGGTATTAATGTCAATTCTCTCTTATTAAAATCATCTTAAAATTTTAAATTTACGTAACTTTCTCGATTTAAATTTTTTTTTGCAAAAAATATATCAAATTAAAGATAATTTTATAAGGATTCCAACAAGATCTCAATTGCATATGTTCCGGCGATGTTCGGGTGATGAAATTTGATAAATTATATTTCAGTTTTCGTACGTGTTGATAGCAGGTTTTATCAACAAATGCAAAAAAAATCTCAATATAATGTATGCAAAATCTCAATATAATGTAGGTAAAATATCAATAAAACTGTGTTCATATTTTCTTGTACTTGTGTTGATATTCTCATGTCATATTGTTGATATTTATAATACACTATGTTGATATAAAAAAACACCCACGAAAATTATCATATGATAATATAATGACGATATTACCCTTTTGTTGATATTTTGTCTACTATTTATTGATTTTTTTATTCAATCTCAACATTTGATTTTTGGATCAAAGGGTCCATATTCAGTCTCAATTTGGGATTACGGTGATAAACTCAGTAGAAGACGACCCCAAATTCTAGTCCTTATCTTTAAATTAATCAGAAGATTAATCTCTGGCTTGAAATACAACAATTTAAATTTAATGAATAAAAGGCCTAGTTCTCATTCTTTTCATCAGCCCAATTAGTTAGAGAACCACGTATTAAATTTAAAATTGGCCTAGGAATTAATCTCCCACTTCAGCCCAAATAAATTAAAATTAAAAAGAGCCCAAAAGAAGAGATGAGCCCAATTATAAAAAGAAAATTTTCTTTAATTATTTGATTTATATAAATTATAAGATAATGTTGTGGGATTAATATGTAATTTACATAGTAAGTATGCAGGTATGATTTATAAAGTACAAAAGTAGGTGAATTCGTTATTCTTTTAAGTTTGAGTTTGGTATAAATAATTGTAGATTACTTTTTGATGTGACATATACTCAAAAATAAGTTTGAGTTTAGTATAAATGACTTTGAGGTAGTCTCATAAATTAGTCCATAATAAGTTATAGGGTAGATGAAGTAATAATTTTGTATTTTAATTAACCTCTTAGCTCTCTAATACAGTAATACACTCTTAGTTCCAAAAAATGCAAATACTCCCTCCGTCCCGCTTTAGCAGTCCCGGTTGATCAATTTCGGGTGTCCCACTTTAAGAGTCCCGGTTGAACTCGGTGCATAAAAATTGATGTCCACTACATCAATTTATTTATTACATCATTTAAAAGTGAGACCCAACCTCCAATACATCATTTATTTATTACACACTTAAAAGCAAAAAAGTAAAAAAGTTGTTTAAAAGTGGGACCCAACCTCCACTACATCATTTATTTATTACACACTTAAATACCCCTTAAAACATGTGTCCGACTCAACCGGGACTGCTAAAGCGGGACGGAGGGAGTAAATCTTTGGACACAGGTTTCAAAAAAAATATAGTGCTGTTTGCATTGTGAGTAGAAAAAATGTTCGCACTTTACGATTGTTTATATAGCTCAGAATGAATAGAATGTACAGTTTAGAGGTGTAATTGTATGAAATGGTTATACTATATAAATTGCAATAGTGAGATTATTATTAATGTGTGGTATGACGCTATGCAAACAAAAAAAAACAAGAGATGTTCATATTTACATGGGATCAAACGAATAATCAAATTGTTCATATTTTTTTAGAACGAAGGGTGTGCAAATTATTCATTAACATTCCTAATCACATACACATCTATTTTTTCTCAATGTAGTAGTTATAACACATCCAAAAACAAGGCCAAGCTGCATATGCACCCGGAGGTGATGCGATGCTGGGGGCGGGCCAAAGGCTCGACAAAGACGAGAGAAAGGACCCGATCTGCACACGCGAATGCGCTGGCAGCGTCCCTATTGTCAAAGTGATACTACAATATAGTACTACTATGCACCACACAATTAAACTGGATATTCGATAAGACAGTGAGAAATTGCAGAACTTGAGCTATCCTATCCACATGGCCAACTATGAGTGGACTGGTTGATTATTCTAGCTAATCATTAAATTTTCCTTTTTAAGCCCGAAATAAAACACAGTGGAATATTTATTACTCCTTTTATTGTGGTGGGCGGTGGAGTCGGTGGTGGTCACCAAAACCCCAATTTCTTTATTTGAAAAAATAAAAGGAATGCCCTTTTATTACTATATATAGACATTAATCGCATGAATTGGAGCATACAACACATGAGATCATGGGACCATAGGTTAATGTGTGTTGTCATTTTACTATAAGCTATATCGGGACATCTTATTATTTGCATTTTGTAGTATAATATATGATCAAATACAACTTAAATATTTCAACAAATATATACGACCTTTATCAACACAAATGCACACACAATTATTTATAAGTGATGAAATGGTTCTCATTCATATTGTGCATTAATTGTGAGTACTCTTTTTATTACTGCATCAAATACACAACATTACTAAATTCGTTATGGACTACTTATAACTATTGGAAAATTTTGAAATTTACCTATATTTAAATATCCAAGATATTGATTTCGTTTGTTTTTTTAGTTTCATAAGTGCAACATTAGAAATTGTGATCGAAATTGTAAATTACTTAAAAATATAAGTATATTTTATCAATTCATCAACCTTTGCATCTTTCACGTGCTTAACTGGAATTGACATATTGGTTTTACTACTACTACTACTATATATTAGTCTAATTATGATTTAGAAAACCAAAAAATGTAAAAGAAATTACAAACATCCATTGAAAACCAATAAAACCCCGACAATTTGGAGGCAAAAGCGTAACAGTTGCATAATTTTTGAAACGTAAAGGGTGGCAATGGCATCCCCATTGCATATATACATATTTGCTGTTTCTTCTAATATATGCTTGGCGTACCTGCATGTGCATTAAATCATGAATATTAATTTGATGTTGAATGCAAGCAGTATAAAAAAAGAGTATTTACGTCCCCGGTTAAATTTTGGCATATATGATTAATTTATAGTATAAATTACACGTCATTGATCATACGAATATAGTTGCATAATAATAAAAAAAATTCATGTCTAAGTCATTTTCTAGATAAAGCTGAAATAGGTATAATTAAAATCAGGCATGGGATTTTTCTAGTCTTATGTGTCAGTATTAAATATTAATCATTAATTCATTTTCGTTAACGTACTTGTTTAATTGAAAATTATATATTTCCTCGATAAAAGTCGGCTGCATTAGTAACTTTTGATCATTTCACTATCACCGAGTCCATTTTTTTAATAAAAACGACATTTTACTAATAGTGCGGCACAGATTTTAATAAATAATTAAAAAAATAAAAGAGATAGACAAAAGTTTTAAAGTAGGGTTAGTGGAGAATGAGTCTTATTTTATTAGAGAGAAAGGAATTTCCAAAATTAATTATTTTATTAGAGAGAAATGAGTTTTCAAAATCAAAAAGTCCATAGTACTTTTTAGGGACAGACTAAAAAGAAAATAATTTATAATTTTAATGAACGGATGAAGTATAATTAATACTTTAATCTTTCTAATACTTTATATTTTAATAATATTTTTATTAGTCTCTCTCTTATGATATTTTATTTTATCCATTTTCACTTCATTCACTTCATTATTTTCTTAAGTTACTTAGGCCATCTGCAACGCTGTCTTTTATCCGTCCCTTAATCGTCTCTTAAATTACTATTCTTGGGCCCCACTGTACTTTTTCACTCAATCTCTTAACTAAGGAACGGAACCTGCAACACTCCATCTCTTATCCGTCCTTTAACCGTCTATTAAATTACTATTCATTCAATTTCATTTTTTATTTTTATTTCCAACAAATTCAATTAATAAAAACAAAATTCATTAAATAAAATAAAATTACAACATAAAATTCGTAAAATCCTATAAAAATTAAAAATACATAATTTAATAATTTCCTCTGCCAAAATGCCAAAATGTGCTCCATTAGATTATATCTTGGAGTTGGACGTGGGCGGTAGAGTCACGTGTCCTTGCCCGAATAGACAACTGTTCTTGTATAGACGGATGCACTTCACTGCGAGGGGACTACTTGCGGCAGAGCTTCCGGGGGCTTCAGGGTCGAACCAATTTCCCGCCTCTGGTCTTTCGTCTTGGACAATCATGTTGTGCAAGATTATGCACGTATACATGATGTCGACCATACTCTCCATGAACCACGTACTGGCCGGGGCTTTGATTATGTTGAAGTGCTTGGAGAACCCCGAACGCCCTCTCCACATCCTTGCGAGTAGCCTCCTGCTTCTGCCCAAAAAGAGTCTGCTTTGCGTTCACAGGCTTGTTGCACGTCTTCACGAAGGTTGGCCACTTCGGGTAGATGTCGTCGGCAAGATGGTACCCCATTTTATACCGCCGGTTGTTAGCGATGAAGTTGATGGCTGGCGCTTTACCATCCAAAACATCAGCGAAGATGTCGGATTGGTGGAGCACGTTTATGTCGTTGTTCGATCCGGGGACCTCGAAGTACGCATGCCAGATCCATAGCCGGTAGTCGGCAACGACCTCGAGTATAATGGTGGGGTGGGTGCCTTTGTGGCCGCTAGTGTACGACCCCCTCCACGCCACAGGACAATTATTCCATTGCCAGTGCATGCAATCGAAGCTATCAAGCATCCCGGGGAATCCGTGCACTTCTTCGTGAAGGTGGAACAGAAACTGACAATCTGTCGTGCTTGGCCTCCGGAGAAATTCGTCGGTGAAGGCTGCCCGGACGCCTTTGCAGAATTGGATCAAGCACATTCTCCCAGTGCTTTCTCCAATGTGGAGGTATTCGTCGAACACATCCGCCGTTTGTCCAGTCGCAAGTTGACAGATTGCTGCAGTACATTTCTGCAGCGTCGTGTGGCTGGGACGGTCGACGGCGTCGAACCTTTCTTGGAAGAACTCTTCCCGGGCTGCCAATGTATTTGAGATGTGGAGAAATAGCGGAAACGTCGACGGAAGTAGGTATCTCTCCAAACCGGGTTATCGCTGAATTAGTCGCGGACTAACCTTGCGGTGGCTTCCTCCCGGTTACGATGGATGTAAGTCCGAGAGCGTCTTTGGGGCGGCGCGGCTTCCTCCGCCTCCCGGCATCAATCTTCTTCAAGTGATTCTTCCATTATTCGACGCATTTGCTCATATGGATCCATTAGATCGATTAACTTTGGGGGGAAGAATAAAAGAGTTGATTTGAGATGATAATTAGAGTTGAAAGAGAGATGATTTGAGAAGAATAGATGTGTGTTTGTTTGTGAAATGAGGATGAAATAGGAGTATTTATAGAGTAAAAAAAAATAGGAAAACGGGCGAAAAACGGTAATATTACCGTTTTTTGAATTTTAATTTTAATTTTTTTTATTAAATTCGATTTTTTTTTAAAAATGACTTATTGCTTCATCGTGACGAAACCCACTCGCAGGGCGGCGAGTGGGCGTCACGCATGGCGCCGGAGCGCGCCATGTCGCGCGCGCGTGGCGAGGCGTCTCGCGGGCCGTTTTGGAGAGATGGGTGTCTCGGCGGGCTGGGGACGCGACGGGACGCTGCAACGCATCCCGCGCGCATCTCGTCATGGAGGAACGGGCTTCGAGCCACCCGCGTAACACGTTGCGGGTGGCCTTAGAATGATGATCAGTAGGAATAACGCGGGTGGCATTAGAATGATGATCAGTAGGAATAAGTATTTTGGCTAATGACCACTTAAAGTGGAGCAGAAGTGAATGCCACATCAACATGTGTCGATAGGTAGGGTTTTTTAGTTTTGATTCTTTTGAGGCCCCTCCATTTCTACAACGGTCTGAAAAGCCGTAAAAATCCAACTAAATCCATTTCAATCAAAGTCTTTGTATTTTGGGCATCCTTAGAGTGTCCACAATGGTGGCCTTCAAAGGCCACTATTTGTGGCCAGGCCACCAATTGTGGCTCTCATGTGACCTTTGTAATGGCAAATGTAAAAAAGTCAATGCAAATTCAAAGGGCCACCAAATGTGGCCCTCTAAAATGTTAATTTTTTTTTGCTTTTTTTTAATGTTATTTTTTAATTTAATTTAATGTTATTAAATTTTAGTAGATTAATAATTTGGATAATAAAAATAATTTAATAAAGAGAGAAGTAGAGACAAATTTTCGTCGTACTATTAATAGGGGAAAATTCTACAACGAAAATATTTTAAAACACAACATAATAATAAAAAGAAAAACCAAGTTCCTCTGCTGGGATGGCTGGACCCGGAATTGGGGCGAGTGCGGACTCCACGTCTGATTGGGGAAGTTGTCGTATCCCGAGTCTCCATACCCCGGGGAATTACCATCTCCACCTTGCATTTTTTGTAGTGTTTGAGAGTGTAAAATGAAGGGATTTGAAGTGTAGAATGAAGTGAAAAAATGGAAATGAGAGTGTATATTTATAAAAAAATTTTGAAAAAAAAAAATTATATTCCGCGGCCCAGCCGCGATTCGCGGCGCTTGCAATGGGAGGGCTGCGGCTCACACGGCTCAGCCGCGTGAAGGCCGCGGCCGTGGCTCAGCCACGCTTCTCGCCTCTCCGCCCCGGCTCTCGGCCTTTGCAATGGGGGGCCGCGCGACGAGCCGCGGGCTGTGGCTCCCCCATTGTGGACACCCTTAGTATAGGCCTATCTCTGTAGTCCATCTTTCTCTTGTCATATCACTAGACCAATCTTAGAGTCTATCTTCTTGTAATGAGAATCTATTTTAGAGTTAATCTCATTTTTATATCATCACTATTTTTAGTATATTTCACTTTTAATTATAGGTATAAATTAAAGACAATGTAATATATGATAAAAAAAACAAATTTCATTAAAAACAAAATAAAAAACAAGACAAAGATAGATAAAAAACATAGAAAACAAAGGAAACACACATCAATAAGAGAGGGATGAATGTGAACTGGGAAATGAGGTATATATAGTGTGTAGATGAGATGAATTAAATTAAAAAAAAAATAGATATCGGCCTGAAGACCTCGCAATGGAGGCCAATAGAAGAGCCGATGAGGGCCGATAACCGTATCGGTTGGGGCGATGCAGCGGCCTTGGGGCGGAGGCGGAAGGGAGTGGCCATTGGCCCCCTCTCCACAATGGGAGCCGATGGGGGGCAATCGCTTGGCCCTTGTGATCGGCCCCTATTGTGAATGCTCTTAGGGATATTGATATGACTAAACTTTCTAAAAATTATTCTTTTTCACAAAATTTAAATTTGATACTCCCTTTGTCGCATTGAAGATGACCAACTTTCATTTTTGGTTTGTCTCAACCAAGATGACTCATTACAAAAAATGGAAACATCTTTATCTCTACTTTATTCTCTCTCTCTTACTTCACTCTCTCCACTTAATACACAAAATAAAGTTGCATAATATCCCGTGCTGTCCAAGGAAGGGGTCATTTTCCTTGGGACGGAGGGAGTATATAATATTATGAATTTAAATAGTTGTTGAATTTTTTTCTGCCGGCAACAATATCCAATTATATTAAAATGAGATGGATAAATATATTTGGATTCAAAGGACTTTTAATGATATAATTATTATTTTTCAGTGGTAATCATATCTTATGTAATGTATTAATAAATAAAATGTAGCCGGATTTTATTGCTAGTGAAAAAATATTCAACAACTATTTAATTTTGTGATATTATATGTCAAATTTAAAATTTATAGAAAAAAATAAATATTTAAAATTTTTCATAATATTAGGAGCCAATATCTAATTATTAAATTATTCCTAATATTCCTATTCAAAAAGTATAGTCTACTCGCATCTCTCACTGAATCAGTATTTTCCGAAGTACACATTTATTCAATATTTCCGACCAATACTATTATTTACGTACTTATTAACGAATAAAATATTCATTTTCTATATTGAATATTTTCGTATAACATTATAGGCAATTTACAGGTAAATCATCACTTTAAACTACAAAATATTTTCACAAATATATCTTAAATTATTAAAATAATCTTTTAAATCGTTAACTATCAATATTACATCAATTTCATCATGCGTTCATCTTTTGGTTCCAAAATATTGGTGTGTCAATGTTGAATTGCCCACAAAACACGGGTTTATGACATACTATGAGTTTTATTTAAAAAAACCTAAATACATGATTTACAAACTTATTAAATACTACAATTGGATAGACACGTTAATTTTTAGTAATCGGAAAATGTACACATACTCCTTCCGTCCCAAGTTACTTGAGTCGTACTATATTTTGGGTTATCCTAAGTTACTTGAGTAATTTTTTTTTTGGCTAAAAACAAAACATTTAAGGCGACCCGCAACGCGTCACGCGGGTGACCCGTGTTCCGTCACGAAGGAACGAGACGGCGGCGTGACGCGTTACGGCGCCCTGCCTCGTCCCCAGCCCCTTCCACGTTCCGTCCCTCCTAGACCCGTTGCGAGACGTCTCGCCACGCGCTCCCGCGACGTGGCGAGCTCCCAGGCCATGCGTGACGCCCACTCGCCGGCCCGCGAGTGGGATTCGTCACGCTGACGCAATAAATCATTTTTAAAAAAAAATCGAATTAAAATAAAATAAAAAATAAAAAATTGGCAAACGGTAATATTACCGTTTTATAGCCGTTTTCTTTTTTTTACTCTATAAATACTCCTAATTCATCCTCATTTCACACACAACTACACATCTATTCTTCCCAAATCATCTCCATTTCCTCTCCAATTTTCATCTCAAATCATCTCTCTTTTATTCTTCCCCCAAATTTAATCGATCTCATGGATCATATGAGCAAATGTGTCGAATAATGGAAGAGTCATTTGAAGAAGATCGACACTGGGAGGCGGAGGAATCCGCGCCGGCCAAAAGACGCTCCCGGACTTACATCCATCGTAACCGGGAGGAAGCCGCCGCAAGGTTAGTCCGCGACTACTTCTGCAAAAACCCGGTGTGGGGAGATACTTACTTCCGTCGCCGTTTCCGCATGCGGCGACCGCTATTTCTCCACATCGCAAATACATTGGCGGCCCGGGAAGAGTTCTTCCAAGAAAGGTTCGACGCCGTCGGCCGTCCCAGCACACGACCCTGTAGAAATGTACTGCAGCAACCCGTCAGCTTGCGACTGGACAAACGGCGGATGTGTTCGACGAATACCTCCACATTGGAGACAACACTGGGAGAATGTGTTTGCTCCAATTCTGCAAAGGCGTCAGGGCAGCCTTCACCGACGAATTTCTCCGGAAGCCAAGCATGACAGATTGCCAGTTTCTGCTCCGCCTTCACGAACAAGTGCACGGATTCCCCGGAATGCTTGGCAGAGTCGATTACATGCACTGGCAATGGAAGAATTACCCGGTGGCGTGGAGGGGGTCGTACACGAGCGGCCACAAAGGCACCCACCCCACTGTTATACTCGAGGCCGACGCCGACTACCGGCTATGGATCTGGCATGCGTACTTCGGGGTCCCCGGCTCGAACAACGACATAAACGTGCTCCACAAATCCGACCTCTTCGTCGTTTGGATGGTAAAGCGCCATCCATCAACTTCATCGCTAACAACCGGCGCTATAAAATGGGGTACTATCTTGCCGACTGCATCTACCCGAAGTGGCCAACCTTCGTGAAGACGTGCACTAGGCCTGTGAACGCAAAGCAGACGCTTTTTGCGCAGAAGCAGGAGGCTGCTCGAAAGGATGTGGAGCGGGCGTTCGGGATTCTCCAAGCGCGCTTCAATATTATCAAAGCCCCGGCTCGTACGTGGTTCATGGAAAGCATGGTCGACATCATGTATACATGCATAATCTTGCACAACATGATTGTCCAAGACGAAGGACCCGAGGCAGGAAATTGGTTCGACCCTGAAGCCACCAGAAGCTCTACCGCAAGTAGTCCGCCTCGAAGTGGAGTGTCTATACAATAACGGTTGTCTATTCGGGTAAGGACACATGACTCTACCGCCCACGCCCAACTCCAAGATGATCTAATGGAGCACATTTGGGCAAACTTTGGCGGAGGAAATTAAATTATGTATTTTTAATTTTTTTAGGATTTTTAATTATGTTTTTAAATTTTTTTCAAATTTTATGTTGTAATGTTATTTTATTTTTAATGAAGTGTGTTTTTTATTAATTGAATTTGGTTGGAAATAAAAATATAAAATGAAATTGAATGAATAGTAATTTAAGGTACGGTTAAGAGACAGAGGGTTGCAAGTTCCGTCCCTTAGTTAAGGGATGGAGTAAAAAAGTACAGTGGGGCCCGCGAATAGTAATTTAAGGGACGGTTTAGTGACAGCGTTGTGGATGGCCTAATCACACTTACTTTATTCTTTCTTTTAGTTTACTCTCTCATCTCTCTTACTTTATTCTCTCTTCTATTTTATTTAACTCACTAAACACAACTTTCTTAAATCTCGTGTCGAAAAGAAATGCCTCAAGTAACGTGGGACGGAGGGAGTATTACAATTGATACAAAATCATATTTTATGTTTACAAAATTATTTTCGATAGATCATGATAAACTGGTAGCGCATGAATAATGAATAAGCATATTGATAACTTCCCCAAATGAAAAGCATAATTTATGAAAAATCTAACTTCACATGAACTTGGACAAGTTTTATGATTATGCATTGTTTTATCATAAATACTGCAACATTCTATAAAGTTCGATTTAGTACTCCTGATACCTGCTCCTTCCATTTCCTCATAGTTGAGGCAAAACTTTTTGACACAGAATTTAAGAAAATGAATGTTGAGTGTATTAAATAAATAGATAAAAGAGTAAGAAAGATAAAAAAGTAAAAGATAATAAAGTAGAGAAAATAAAGTAAGAGAGAGTAAGTTACTCCCTCCGTTCCATGTTAATAGAGTCATTTTACTATTTCAGGAAGTTCCAAGATAATTGAGTCATTTCTATTTTTGGTAAAAAATAACTCTTACTTTTACTTTATTCTCTCTTCACCTCTCTTACTTTATTCTCTCTTACTTCATTCATCATCCATTTAACACACTATTTTAAAACTCCGTGCCGAAAAGAAATGACTCTATTAACAAGGAACGGATGAAGTACTATATATGGAAATGAATTAACTAAGAGGGAACTTCTCGAAATAGAAAAATGGCTCAACTATGAGGGAACGGAGGGAGTACCTTTGTTGCTACAGTTAAACAATTACCTCTCTCAAATAAATTGTATGACAAAATTATGTACTTATATGTTTAATTAATACAATACGTTCAAACAATTTGATTATGTGGGTGTAAATTATTTTATATACTCTATGGTTTTTCGTGCCGAATGCAATTGTACGCCGTTCTAATTTGCTTATGCATTGATTTAATTTCCGGAGTAAGGGTCAATTTTGGTCATAAATATATGACCAAAATATGAATTTGGTCCAAAACATTCACTTTTGAAAAACAGGTCCATAACAAATGAAAATGTCGACGAAGTAGTCCTTTTTTGAGGTTCCGTTAAAAAACTAACAGTCAACTCTAATTGCACAGTAATATGACCGTTAGTTTTTTGATGGAACCGTAAAAAAAGACCACTTCGATAAGGATTTCATTTGTTATGAACCTATTTTTCAAAAAGTGAATGTTTTAGGACCAAAATTAACCTTTATTCGTTCTTCACATCCTCCAAATAAAATTTGAAACATATTTCTCGTGCTTTGGTTCAAGTATCATAGTAGGATTAGTAATTTGAAAACTAGATAGACGATCCACGACAAAAGGGGTCAACTGAACTTATTCATTTTCCAAATAAAAAGTTCGGAATATTCACTGAAGGCTGAAGCCAGCGCTGGATTATTCATCAGGATAACATATGGAGTATTTGGCAAAATAATGTTTTATTTTGTCAAATGTATTAAATACTACAGCATAATAAAGCACTTTAATGATAAAATAATTAATCTATTTGATACAACAAAAATGCAGAAGTGATGAATGCAGCTTATTCAATCTCACCAGAAACATCACGAAAATTTTAAGAGATATAATAGAAAGTGAGTTAAAAAATTTGTGAAGTATGAAACTTACTGTTAATAAAAATGTGCGATGGGATAAGATAATTAGTGAAAGTGAGTATCAACTAATTATACACATACGAAAAAAAAATAGTGTCTGTTAATCATGAACGGGGGAGGAGTTAAAATAGAAAGTTACTTCCAATTTAGCACTCATTTACTCACTTTTTCTATTTATATCTCATAATTTGCTGATTTTACATAAAAGTACGTGTTACTCACCTATAATATTACATTTAGTGGAATGAGAGAATTATATACTTACGAATATTAATTAAAATACAAACTTAAATTAAAATAATCAAACAACATGATTAGTGATTAATAAGTAATAACAATATGAATTGCATGGTCAAGTATACTTCATTTTGGGTCATTTAGAACTACTCCCTCCGGCAACGAAATCATGTTCATATTTATCATTTCAATTCATCCACGATTTAAAATTACACTTAAATGAAAGTATATTAAATTAAATGAAAGATGAACAATCAAAACATAATAAAATAAAAGCTTTTGAAAAAACAAAGAAGAAAAGGATCAAAATGTAAGAAATGAGAAACACAGTGGGTTAAACGAGAATACACAAAACTCCAAGGGTCTTAAAATAAAAACAAGAAGCCTTAGAGCATCCGCAACGCATCTTGCGGGCGTCTCGGTCTCGTCTCGGAGAGACAAGACGGCCGCGAGACAGCGTTGCAGCCTTACGTCCCGGTCCCGGTCCCGTCTCGCCGAGCGTCTCGTCCCGGAGGGACGGCTTGCGCGACAGCTTGCCAGGCGTGACGCCCACTCGCCGGCCCGCGGTGGGCGTCGTCACGCTGAAGCAATAAATTAATTTTTTTAAAAAAAAATCGATTTTAATAAAAAAAAAATTATAACGGTAATGTTACCGTTTTTTACCGTTCAACGGTATTTTTTTGTATTTTTTATTTTAATTTTTTTCCTTTTTTTACTCTATAAATCCTCCTCTTTCATCATCATTATACACACAAACACACATCTATTCTTCTCAAATCATCTCTCTTTCCTCTCCAATTTTCATCTCAAAAATGTCCGGCGACGGAAACGAGAGCGGCTCCGGCGGATATGACTTGAACACATTTAGCGACTGGGGGCATGTACAATGTCTTGGGTGCTACCGGTTCCGGTTCGTCGACGCCGGGCACCCAAGGCTCGTCGACGGCGCCGGCGTACCAACCACCCTATTTTGATGTGGATGCATACTCTCATCCCTCCGCCCCGAGGTATGGGCAATCGCAGGGATAATCCCAAATTAGGGAGGATTTTCCGAATGAACCCAATCCGGAAGGAGGACGCGGCGGTGGAAGCTCCATGGGTCACGCATTTGACGCCGTGGAGTAAGAGGAGGAGGCGGCCGAGGAGGAGGAGGATATAGGTCGTCATCCATACAACTGGGCGGACACGATGACTCTGTTCAACGCTTGGGTCAGCATCTCGTACGATCCCATCGTCGGGAATCAACAAACCCGCAAGTGTTTTTGGGAAAAGGTCACCGCCGCCTACAACGAGAACAAGCCGGCTCGGTCCCGCCGCCGCACCCTAAAGATGCTCCGCAGTAATTTTGACCGCGTCGACAGAGATGTCAAAAAATTTTGCGGCATCTACAAGAATGAAGCAGCTCAATACCAAAGCGGAGCCAGTGGAGCCGACATTATGAGAGCGGCTTTGCGAGTCTTCTTTGACGACAACGGCAAAGAATTCAAACATGTCGATGTTTGGGAGGCAGTCAAAGACGTTGAAAGGTGGGCCGGCGGTGTCCAGTCCAGCCAGGGCTCGAGCTCAAAGCGCACGAAGCACACGGCGGGTGGCCAATACTCGTCTAGTGAGGGCGGGCCAGGCATCGCCTCACAAGAGGTTGAGGGCATGACCACTGATGCAGGGGGCTCCTCCCGTGGGCACCGTCGGTCGCAAGGGACCAAGGCGGCGAAGGCGGCTAGAGGGAGGAGGGGCCGAGGCGAAACAAGCCAGGCGGGCTCGGTCTCGGGCTCGAACACCCTATTGTCCATGTACTTGACCGCCACGATGGCGGACACTTCCCGCATGACGCCTCCACAATATCAAGCCCATCTTACCGGAATTGAGTATATGGCAAGACAAATTGGTATTCCGCCTCCAGGTAGCTTGAGTGCACCGCCACCGCCTTTGGGGATGATTCGCCGGCGGAGTAGTTTTTTTAATTTCTATAAAATTTTATTTTAAATTATGTAATTTATATATTTTTTAGGATATTAATTATGTATTTTTTTTTAATTTTAAGGTTGCAGGTGTTGTCTCTTAGTTAAGAGATGGGATAAAAAGTACAGTGAGGCCCATGAATAGTGAAGAGATGAGACGGTTAAGAGACGGATAAAAGACAGCGTTGCGGATGACCTTATCTTAATCAATCTCACTTCACCGGACCTCTGCAGTATCTCATCAAACACAACCTAGAGTCTAGAGAGAGAAGATGGAAGAGAAAGAGGTCGAGGAGGATGTGAAGCTGGGAGCGAACCAGTTCAACGAGAGGCAGCCAATAGGCACCTCCGCTCAGACCAAGGACTACAAGGAGCCGCCACCGGCACCGCTTTTCGAGCCCGGCGAGCTCACTTCCTAGTCCTTCCGGAGAGTCGGCATTGCTGAATTCATTGCCACCTTCTTGTTCCTCTACATCACCGTTTTGATTGTCATTGATTATGCCAAGTCCACTTCCAGGTGCACCACCGTTGGGTTTCAAGGAATTGCTTGGGCCTTCGGTGGAATGATTTTCGCCCTTGTTTACTGCACCGCCGGAATCTCCGGTACCCCTTTTCATACCTAATTACGACTACCTTGCTAAATTCACATGCAATTACTTCAATTTATGTTTAATTTATGATATTGCGAAATGGTAGTATATCTAATTACATATTCCATTTAATTTAAATTTCGATTTCAGGTGGACACATCAACCCAGCCGTGACATTCAGCCTAATCTTGGAGAGGAAACTGTCTCTGACGAGAGCAGTTTTCTACATAGTGATGCAAACCCTGGGTGCCATCTGCGGTGCTGGTGTTGTCAAGGGTTTCCAGCCTCCATCTACCAGATCCAGGGCGGTGGTGCTAACGTTGTCGCCCATGGCTGAGATCATCGGCACCTTCGTCCTCGTCTACACCGTCTTCTCTGCCACCGATGCCAAGAGAAATGCCAGAGATTCTCATGTTCCTGTCAGTATCTATCTATACACACTTTAATTTTCGTTGCTCTTATATGGAGTACTACTTATTCAGTTATGTATGCTAGGAAAACATCCAATTTCTTTAGGAATGAATCTAATCTTATGTGTGGATATACAGATTTTGGCTCCCCTCCCCATCGGATTCGCCGTGTTCTTGGTTCACTTGGCAACCATCCCCATCACCGGAACCGGTATCAACCCAGCTCGCAGCCATTATATATAACAGGGACCATGCTTGGGATGACCATGTAAGTTCATCTTTAATTTAATTTAGCATCGCCGGCAATTACTAACTTGTATATGTATCGTGCCCTGTTGCAGTGGGTCTTCTGGGTCGGACCATTCATCGGAGCTGCACTCGCTGCCCTTTACCACCAGGTGATCATCAGAGCCATCCCATTCAAGACTAGCCACTAAAATTCAAAGTATAAAGCTGCTGAATATCTTGGTTTTTCTTTTTCCCATTTGACATTGGTCTATAATTGTGTTTATTGTAGTAGTTTTATTTAGAGTAAAGGTCAAAATTGGTCCTGAACATATGCCCATTATACGATTTTGGTCTTAAACTTTATCTTTTGAATTTTTTGGTCGTGTACATTTCAAAGTGGATCACAATTAGTCCTCCGTTAACAATTTCGTTAATATTTAACGGTCAACGATTTAAAATACAATTTTGACCAACTTAACCAATTTTTAATTATTTAATAATTAAATTTTATTTTTTGGTAAATAATAACATAGATTATTTACGATAAATAGAAAAAATGAATCTGAGATTCATTTAGCAGCGACGCGACTTCTTCTTCCTCGCTGAGAAAAACAAAAAACCCTAGTCGCCCAACTTCATCATGCTGGAGCGGTCGTCTTGCAGCAGAGGTTCCGCGACCAGGTCCGGCGAGAGTGGTGGCCGACGTGACCTTCGATTCAGGTACGAGTCTTGCAATTGCAAGAAATTTGCTTCACTCCGAATAGTCAAAAGCCATAGCAAACCTACAAGGGGGAAGCTCTACTTTGTTTGTCAGAGAAAAGAGTGCACTTTTTTCAAATGGTGCGAACCAATCGAGCCAATTAAAGAGGAGGAAGAAGAAGAAGACGGCGTGGATTCATCACTGATGTAGACCGAGACGGATGGGGAAACTTTAGGGTTGATTTTGGCATCGATCGATGAGAATAATCGGACCATACATAAATTAGCTACTATTGTGATGTATGGATTATGGTTCTTTGTTATTGTAATGTTTGTAATGTTTGTTTGTATGTTGAAGTACAAGTAGTGAATTTCAGATGATGAACAATAGGAGTGTCGTATCGAGTGTAGTATTTGTTGCTAGAAATGTGTTATTGTAATGTCGAAGTGATAAACTAAAATTGTGTTGCACTGATTATGGACATTGTGTTGTAATGATAATTGATCATTCTCCAGTTAGAGTTGATAATGGATCTTTTGTTTGCCTCTTCCTTTTTCTGTATGTGTTGTGCATTTTGCTTTGGTTTCGAACACTTTATTCGACGGGGTGCTTACGATGTCGGACGGTTTCTTCAGTTTTTCCATCACCCTCTTATTAATACAACTACAACTTCCTTTTGCAATTTGCTATATCTACTGCTGTTGTTTCTCTGATTTTCTATGGCCATCTACGGATATGTAAATTAGTAGCATACTGAAGCAACTGAGGATCATTTGTGAATTGTGAATTATTAATATTGTGTCCTGCCTCTGCCTCAGGTCTATAATTGTGTTAGTGATAGTGAAGCTTAATATGCCTTTTTGAAAAAAAATGGTTTTACTCCAATACTCATGTTGGAGATGTGTTTATCCTTTTGAGTGGCTTTAATAAAGATCTAATGTAGGCTCATGTCAGTCGTGATGACATAGCTAGTAAACTAGACGATACAGATCAGATTTTGATTCAACGGGATAACAATACATGCTTCTTGAAAGAGAAAAAGAAAAGAAATGACACAGTGAAAAAAAATGGAACAACCAAGGAGGAAAGAATTCGTCTGATGGAAGAAAAGAAAAGACTTCGAAAGCTTGTTGTTGTCATACATGGGAAGTGTTAAATGCCTACAACCACCATATTCATAGCTAATACATAATTGATATGGCCAAATAAGCTTTCAGCATTTACAAACGCAATTAGCGACTGATGTAAAATATAACGATGAGCAAATACAACATCGAGTGATGTAAAATACCATGATCACCAAAGTTTACATAATTGAGCAGTGCCCCAGCCAAAATGGGCACACTGCCTGGACAAAAATACATTACCAATAACCTGTCAATATTCTATTCAGCCACAATGGGCACTGCCCTCTCCCAAACCAACCAAAATATGAACAAAAAAGAGTCAAGTTATAACACAATTGTATCGAGGCAGTAAGAAATTTGTTTGAATAAACAGGAACACAACAAAACATCTCATTTCTTCTTCTAAGTCGATGCACTGGCTAGGTTGTCACCCACCACTGAGGCAGAGGCCGAATCCGCAAACATGTCAGCTATGGCACTTGGACAACATATCCTATTGTGACCGGGTTGGCGACACAATGCGCATTTTTGTTGTTCTTCTGATCGCTTGCGTTTCTTCCCTGCTTATATAAACAACAATTAGACTATGAAATATAGGGTGTCAAATCTAATTCAAGGTTGGGATGGGACCTAGGCTGCTTCTTAGAATTATAATCCAGATAATACACTCATACAAAAAGAATACCTGTGGTAGGTTTGGGGCCACTGCGCCCTTCTACTGGCTCACGCGTCAGACATCTTCTTTTGGTGTGGCCGACGACACCACAAAGTCGGCATTTTTAGTCCGACATTAACCATTTCCGGGACATAGTCATGCATCCCTCACCATCTTCTCTAACTTGCACAATTCGGGCTGCCCGAGCTTTCTTTTTGTTAATTTCTTGGGCTTCTTGAACGGTCTTCTATCTCGCTCCCTTTAGGCATCCCGGCAGCTTGGTCAGCTCGGGTGGTACGATATCTGGTTGGGCAGTCCTCGTCCATAGCTGCGGACCTTGCACCGGATAGATGATGGGTGCGTACACCTGTTGGAAGGTTTCCTTGGAGTATATTCTCGAAACAAAGTTGTCGACGTTCTCCGTCGTCATCTCTATTGCGGCAATCGCATGTGGACAAGGTAATCCTGTCAACATCCATCACCGACAGCTGCAACTTCGTTTCCGCAGGTCCACCACGAACTGCTCATCTCGAGCTGTGTTGACTTGGTAGATCCACTCCCCTGCCTCCCTGACCATGTATTCGCCTATCTTGGCCTTCGTCTTCTCGAGCTTCTTACGGATTTTCTGGCCAAAGGCATCCTCCATTCCCTCACCCATCTCCCTCCTTGTCATAAATCTGTCCATGAGGTACATTCGGATGCACTCTAGCATCGCATACAATGGCTTCTCTCGAGCGAACAATAACACCTTGTTATAACATTCAGAAATGTTATTAACAAGGATGTCACACTTTGCATCGAACCCAAAGAATGCTCGACTCCAGTTCTCCTTTCTTGTATGCTCCATAAGCCACTTGTAAGCTCCCTGATTTTGGTTCTTAATTTCCTGAATCGCTTTATCAATCTCGTAAGTGTTGGTCGCCCGAGCCGCCTCCCAGATTTTATCCTTCAATTTGGTCGAAGGAAACTGTTTTTTGAAATTGTTATGCATGTGCCATACACACATCTGGTGTTCGGCATGCTCTACGCAGGACCTCATAGCGGCGATCAGCCCATGCCAAGAAACGAAATCAAAGAAAATAAAACACATCAGTTCAATATATACGTAGAAACCATAATCATTCAAAGCTCACCATTGATTTGTTATAGAGATTTAGTTCTCTCTAAACAAGGGCCCTTAAAACTGACAGCAGGAAGGTTGATGCTAAAGAGTTTGAGTCCATGCAAAAACTTTTAAACAAGAGAGCTGCTGATGATATATTCATCAAACTGGTAATTTACATGAGAATAAAGTCATACTTGTCAAGTTCAATTTAAGTCACCTTCTGTTTATCCGAGATGAACGTCCATCTGCTTGAGTCGGCAATTTCCAAATCCATCACCAAAAGCCTGAGAAACCATGTCCATGTCTTTGTGTTTTCAATGCGTACCACAGCATGGGCGATAGGAAAACTTTGATCATTCGGGTCAAGCCCGATGGCTGTCAGAAGGATTCCATTGCCTTGACCTCTAAGATGACACCCGTCTAGTCCTACCAAGCGACGACAATGACGTTTGAGCGATGTCTTGCAAGATGCATAGACAATGTAGATGGCTTTGAACTTGTCAGTGCCATCACTTAGACGGTGGGTTGATGACACAACAGTGCTTCCCGGGTTGCTCCTTAAAATCTCAGCCTTGTAGTCGTGCAGCCTCTTGTATTGTCGCACCAAGCCCACCTCAATCAGCTTCCGTGCTTGTTGCATAGCTCGCTTTGCTTTTGAAGAAGAAATGGTTATCTTCATATCCAAGTGGACCTTCTCGATGAACTGCCCCACAGACATTCCAGGGAACACTCGGACATCCTCTTTGTACCTTTTGCTTAGATACCTTGAATTCACACATCCATGGTTAAATGACGCCCGCCACATTTGTGTTGATTGCGGAGCCGAGAAATCTGCCAAAAACCAAGGGTTGTCCCCCTATATGAAATTTGTACGAACCATGGACATGCAGGTTTCTTCTTACTCCTAATTACCCCTTTACATTTCGCGAGGCACCGAATCTTGTCATTCTTCTCCAATCTCATTCTCTTTCCATGCAATACTCCTTGATGACGGATGAGGTCGATAAAGTCTTCCTTGCAATTGAACCGAATCCCAAGTTTCCATCTGGGGTCATTGAGATCGGTTGCTGCATTGTATCGTCTCGACACAAGTTTATCATTGCTGTCATCATGCTCCTTCTCCTCTTCGTTTGCTGAACTTGGTGACTCACTAGGAAGGTGATCACTATCGCTAGTATCTCCCATGTTGTCATTCACCATCTCATCCACAACCTTCTTCCACCCTTCTACTTGATCAGCCATGATAGCATCTTCCTCATGGTCACTAAGGTCGTAGTCGCTATCAATGAAGGAAGGATCCTCGACTAGATCATCCTCAGCAACCTTCCCCTTCCCTTTCCCAGTACCATTATCAAACGCCTTCCCTTTTCCCCAAGCCGTAGCCACCTCAATCCCCTCCTTCCCAAATTCATAACCCTCATAATCTGCCTTGTCATCTTCATCCCCAAATTCAAAACCCTCAGAACCCATTGCTCCGTCCCCAGACTCACTACCCACACCCTCTGAACCCATTACTCCGTCCCCAGACTCACTATCCACACCCTCAACAACATTTTCCTGTGTTATTTGACTAACTACAAAGACATTAGCTTCAACCACAAACACATCCACAACCCCCTTCTGAACTCCAATCTCGGCTATCTCCACTGATGAGTGGTTGTCAAACAACCTCATCAACCCGTCATCTAAGCTCATCCCAGGCTTCAAATAATAGTATTCTAACCTACTCACATCAAAATTGAGCTTCTCCAATACATCATCCACCTCCAATTTAGACCACTTATCTGAGTCACAATTGTCTATGTGTTGTATCTTCCCACCCACATAGTGCTTTCCATTGGATTCTACCATTTGACCCGAGTAATAAAGCCTTGTTGTAAAGATCCCATCTGTAATGCAAATAAATCATATCAGTTTAAAAAATTTACAGCACCGACCAATAATACACACAACATTAATCATTTGGACCCATATCAATACACAATATACTAACCAAACAATGCACATAACAACACACACAATTCTTCTCACGCAATGCATACACACACTGACCAAACAATGCACATAAACAAGTCACGCTGACCAAACAATGCACATAAACAATGCACACTTACCAAGCAATGGCATGCAAAGTGCTAAAACGTCACACAAGTATATATCAAAATTTATATATCAAAAAGTCACATAAGGCACAATATGTAGAAATTTTGTTGATGACTTACTATTATTTGTGGAACCCAAACAAGGCAATTGTATTGTATTTTCTGCATACGAATAGAGTATTTAACAACTCTGGAGGCTTCATGTAAAATATGCTGGAAATGACTTACTATCTTTTTAGTACTGTATGTTATAAGTTGATCCATTTTGTCAATATCATCCACAATCTACAATTGCAATTATCTCCTTTAGCATTTGAAATATGTGATTAATTGCAGTTATCTCCATTCTGACTTTGTATCTTACCCTTTCCAAAGATGACATTTTATACTATCCTTGAAGTCTAAACATTCTCGTACTACCTTGTATTGATCTTTAAGGTCGATATATTGGATATATTGATAAAACAAGTCTTTGGGGAATATTATTTCTCTTATTCACTCAGAATTGATACATACTTCACGCCTCTTTATAGGCTTAAGAGTACAAATTAAGGTAAGATTATTCCCCTAAATCTAATCTTCTATACAAGGTAAAAATCAATTAAATCAATTACTAATCTTCCTACTTATTGTGATTGCGGGAAATTAGCTTCTTGATTCACCGAGATCAGCTTCTTGATTCACCGAGATCTTCCTTCCAACACTCCCCCTCAAGTTAGGTAATGGGATCCCCGATACTTAACTTGTCCAATACACTTCGAAAGGAGTGCGAACTCGCTGCTTTTGTTAGGATGTCCGCCAGTTGATCTTCTGACTTGACATACGGTAGCTCCACCACCTTTGTATCAATCGTATCCTTTATGAAGTGTCGATCTACCTCAACGTGCTTGGTTCGGTCATGTTGAACTGGATTCTCCGATATGCTAATGGCAGCCTTGTTATCATATAACATTCGACACGGTTGGGTGGACTTGAGGTCAAGTTCGGTCATGAGTCTTCTGAGCCATAGTACTTCAGTCAATCCACTCTTAATCCCTCGAAATTTTGCCTCGGCACTCGATAAGGCCACCACCTTTTCCTTCTTACTCCTCCTTTTCACCAAGTTACCTCCTACAAAGGTAAAATACCGCGCGGTTGACTTCCTGTCATTTGGATTCCCTGCCCAATCTGCATCCGTGTAACCATGTATTTCTAAATGCCCGTGTTTCTTGAACAATACTCCAAGCCCCGGTGTACCTTTCAAGTACCGCACTATTCTCAATACTGCCTCCCAGTGTTCTTCTTGGGGTGCATGCATAAATTGACTCACAATTCCAACGGCATAAGCAAGATCTGGCCTGGTGTGCGATAAATAGATGAGTTTCCCGACCAATCGTTGATACCTCCCCCTGTCAGCCAATTTGGCTCCTTCCCGAATTTGTAGTTCATGATTTTAGACCATTGGAGTGTCTGCTGGCTTGCAGTCTATCATCCCTGTCTCTGCTAGGTTATCAAGCACGTATTTCCTCTGATTGATAAAGATCCTCTATTTTGATCTAAGCACTTCTATTCCTAAGAAGTACTTCAAGTGACCAAGATCCTTCATCTCAAACTCCTTGTATAGGTTCTTCTTTAGCTGGCCTATTTCTTCTTCATCATCACTAGTGATAATCATATCATCAACATAAATGATGAGACATGTAATCTTACCGTTCCCCTTCTTCAGGAACAAGGTGTGATCTGAGTTGCTTTGGTGGTAGTCATACTTTTTCATTACTTCAGTAAACCTTCCAAACCAGGCTCTAGGGGACTGTTTGAGGCCATATAACGTCTTCTTGAGCTTGCAGACATCTCCATTCTGGAAGTCTCCGTTAAACCCAGGTGGAGGAACCATATAGACGGGTTTGGATAGTTCTCCATGTAGAAAGGCATTGGTTAAATCGAACTGATGCAGGGGCCAATCACGATTAGCTGCTATCGAGAATAACACTCTTACTGTATTGATCTTGGCAACTGGTGAGAAGGTCTCTGCATAGTCGATGTCGTAAGTCTAGGTATACCCTTTTGCCACTAGCCTCGCCTTATACCGGTCAATAGAGCCATCGGGTCTTCTTTTGATTGTAAACACCCATCTACATCCCACAGTAGAAGCTCCTTTTGGCAGTTTACTGACTTCCCAAGTCTTGTTCTTCAATAGAGCATTCATTTCTACGGTCATCGCATCTCTCTAATGTTTAACCTGCATTGTCTCTTCGGCTGTATAGGGAATTTCCTCTTCCTCGTAGAGAGCACCCTCAAATGCCCTAGCCATCTTGGTTAGATTTCCTTTCACAAAGTTTGCCACAACATACTGGCTTTTCCTCCCGATCTTTTCTGGTGAGAATCGTTTCGGTGGTACCCCACGAGTACTCCGTGGTGGGAGTATATATCGACCCGTGCTTTCATCTAGGGCCGAGTCTACAACTTCTGCATCAGTAGGATCAGTAATAGAGCTATTTCCTTGAGGTGAATCGGGAATTACCTTAGGTGCCTCAGATATCGGCTGAAGAGGGATACTTGGAGGCGGTTGAGGGGACTCTGTTATGGTTGAGATCTGCTCACGACAGTGCTAACATTTTCTGTTGAGTCCTCTTTGGAAAGATTTGACCCATGCACAAACCAACTTAGGTAGTCCACTGTGTTGCGTGTGAGTGACTCACTCTCCCTCTGACTACTAAGGTGGGTGTGATAATAGAACTCTGTTTCCAAAAAATTACAATTCATTGTGGTTACTACCCATTTTGTAGTTGGGTCAAAATATCTATACCCCTTTTGGTTAATCCTGTACCCTACAAAGACACACTTGGTCGCACATGTGGACAACTTCGTTCTTTCATGTTTTGGGATATGGACATAAACGGTACATCTGAAAACTTTGGGTTGAAGGTTAAAGTGTTCAGGTATCTTGGTGAGTTTGGAGAGGGTATCAAGAGGGGTTTTTTTGTTTAGGATTTTAGTGGAAAGTCGGTTTATGAGGTAAATAGAGGTAGCAACAGCTTCGGGCCAGAAGTGGGTAGGTACTCTAGATTCAAGCATCAAGGCTCGGGTGATTTCGAGGATGATTCTGTTTTTCCTTTCCGCCACCCCATTTTGTTCTGGTGTGTAAGGGCGTGAGGTTTGATGAATTAGGCCTTTTTCGGTAAAGAAGTCTGTCATTCTTTGGTTTACAAATTCACTCCCATTGGCGGATCAAAGGGTCTTTATTGTGGTTTGAAATTGGGTTTGGATGAGGTTAAAGAAAAGGATAAATTTTTCAATCACCTCAGATTTGTGTTTTAGAAAATATATCCATGTCATCCTAGTGCAATCATCTACAAAAATCACAAAATATCGCAAACCATTCCCCTAAATAATAGGTGCAGGCCCCCAAACATCAGCATGGACAAGGGAAAAAACAGAATTCATACGAGTATTTGTAGATTTAAATGATTATCTGCGGCTCTTGGCTAAAACGCAAGTCTCACAAGAAAAGTCCTTTGGAATAGAGAGTTTAGGAAAAAGTAATCTAAAATAACCAGGAGAAGGGTGTCCCAGTCGTTGGTGCCAAAGCCAAATCTCTCGTTTAGTGGACCCGTGAGCCAGCATCACACTGCCTTGTTGAGCTATCTCGTCCACATAGTAGAGTCCTTGGCTTTCAGTGACACGCCCAAGTATCATCCTCGTCCGAATATCCTGCAAAATACAGAAGTCGGGATGCATCAGTAAGGTGCAATTTAACTCTTTTGTTACATGGCTTATAGACATCAATCTCTGGGACAAAGTCGGAACATAAAGACAGTTTGATAATCTCAAGGTTGGGGATATTTCAATGGAACCCGCCCCAGCCACGGTAATCAATTCCCCACTTGCGGTCTCTATATAAGTTTTAGTAATACTACTAAAGCTAACAAAATCATCTTTATTGGGAGTCATAGTATCGGTGGCTCCACAATCAAATATCCGCCCCCTTTTATCTCCCAAATTATCCCTTTTTACGGTAAATGCAGCGGAAATACGGTCCAAGGGCTCAAATTGATTTCTAAGTGAAACAAGCTAAATTGCTCAATTTGCAGAAAATCAGGGGGTTTTTCACAATAATTCATAATTCGGGGTTCATCATGCAATTTATCATAAGTACGATAGCTGTCATGCAATATCCGGGGTCTGTGTCTTAATTTCATAGAACCTAGGGGGTCTTTTTGCAATTTCGGAAAATTAATTGGTATAACCCTTTACCTCCTTCGCCGCCTTCCCCATTTCGATTCCCTATTTTTTCCTGTGAAATTGCCGGCGCCGATCAATCCACCTCCGTTCCCGCCTCCGCTGGGAGCCTCTGGTTCTTCCTTCTGTTTTCCTCGACCGGTTATCATGTCCCGATTTCCGATCTCCATCTTCGCCATCTCACTACCGACCGAGATCCCGGTCGCCATCTTGGCTTTCGCTGTTTGCCTTTCCTCCCACCATTCGGGATATCCGTGCAATTGGAAGCACGTTTCTCGTGTGTGCTTTTGCATCCCACAGTGGGAGCACCAAAGCTTCGACTTGTCCGCTGGTTTGTTCCCCGGGCGGTGAGCGGTGGTGGTGTTTTGGCGCGGGGTTCCACTTAGGTAGCCTTGTCGTTGTCCCTGAGCCACCAATCCATGCCTGATTCCTTGTGGATCTCCTCCGTCATGGCTGTGGGTGTTGGTTTTTAGGGATTCTGGTGGCCCTAGCCGTCGTCGGGCAGCCTCCTTTTTAACCCATCCGTAGGCAGTTTCCAGTGGGAGAGGTGATACTTCCTTGAGGATGTCCCGCCGGACTCCTTCGTGTTCCTCATTAAGCCCCGCCAGAAATCGGAGTAGTCGCTTGGTGTTGGTGTAGATTATGAACTGATTTACCCCCTTTTCGCAGCAGTCGACCGGTTGCTTCTGACACCGGTCGATGTTGATCCACATTCTGTGGATTTTGCGGTAGTATGTCTCTAAATCCATATTCCCATGTTTAATTGTGTTTGCTTGGTCTTCCAGGTCATATACGAGGTAGAGACCGGCCTCACTCTCGTACGTGGTGGCTAGGCTATCCCATATAGCCTTGGCCTATTGGTGGTGGGCGAAATCTGCAATAATATCGTTTTCGATATTATCTACGATCCATGAGAAGACGATTAGATCCGTTTCTTCCCAATCGTCATAATCCTTGCTCCCCGACAGTGGTGGAGCCGGTTTTCCGGTTATGTGGGAGTAGCCTCCCCTGCTCCTATCGCAACCTTCATTAGCCGCGACCATAGAGGGTAATTCCCTCCATTGAGTTTAAACACAAGTGTTACGTTCTTACTCGCTCGTATTTTACTGCTCGATGATTCTGATTCTGGTTCTGTTGGTTTCTTATCGTCTGACATTTTTGGGATTTTGGGATACTGATTTGAATTTGGTTTGCTCTCTGATTTTTGTGATTTGGCCGAGATTGGTATGGAGTGGGCAGTGATGAAACTAAAATCTGAGCCCTAGTTCGACTTCTGCTCTGAAGCCATGATAAAACAGGTCTTTGGGGAATATTATTTCTCTTATTCACTCAGAATTGATACATACTACACGCCTCTTTATAGGCTTAAGAGTACAAATTAAGGTAAGATTATTCCCCTAAATCTAATCTTCTATACAAGGTAAAAATCAATTAAATCAATTACTAATCTTCCTACTTATTGTGATTGCAGGAAATTAGCTTCTTGATTCATCGAGATCAGCTTATTGATTCACCGAGATCTTCCTTCCAACATATATTAAACCCCACATGACAAGTCATACACACACAACAACAACAAATTCGAGTTCACTGGTCCACCACAATCCACACTCCCAAAAAAATATTCATACTCATGCATCTATATATAGCCCCAAAATCTCAAATCTACACTTTCCCCAAAATATTCATACTCATAAATCTATGTAAAGCCCCAGATCAAGTGAAACAACCCTAATCATCTATATGAAATGTGATACATTTTAAAAGCACTTTTAATTAAAATTTCACCTCCACAATAAGCTGTCGGGGCCCATACATTACGTCTTGGAAGCGGTGGAATTTCAGTCGGAGGTGGTTGGTGCGGTAGATTTTGAGAGGCATGTGGTGGAATTTGAGTCGGAGACGGTGGTTGCGGTCGATTCTCAGTAGGAGGCGGTGCTTGAGATCGATTCTCAGTCGGATTCGGTTTTGAGAGGCGGGTGCTCTTCCCCTTCCCCTCCTCCTTCTCGTTCTCCTTCTCCATCTAGGGTTTCTTCGTTCAGCCAATAAACTAGGGTTAGACGACAACAAGCTTAGCTCTTGTTCCACTGATCGCCGCTCGGAAAACGACGCCGTCGAAGTGAGAGAGAGAGAACTTTCGATTTATTGCCTGAACGGTTGAACCTATTTCTTACTCTTTCTTTTGTTTTTTCATATTATTTATTTGGTATTTTAAATGATATATCATTAAAATAATTAAGGTTTTAATTAGGGAGTTGGTAATCACAATTAACATGGTTAAGTTGGTCAAAATTGTGTTTTAAATCGTTGACCGTTAAATATTAATGTAATTGTTAACGGAGGACCAATTGTGATCCACTTTGAAATGTACAGGACCAAAAAATTCAAAAGATAAAGTTTAGGATCAAAATCGTAAAATAGGCATATGTTCAGGACTAATTTTGACATTTACACTTTTATTTATATGTATTTTATTTACTTAGTTTGGGCAGACTTATGTTTGGCTCACATGTAAAGATAATTATGTGATTTGGGATTTATTTATTGTATTGCAATTCGGCCTACTTTTCATCAAAGCCATTTAGGTAAGTATGCCTGTCTTGTTGGATTGCTATGCCATGTGCCTCAGTTAGGTAGTGATGTTTAATAATATAAATTATAAAATTATAATAGGAAAAGAATAAAATAGAAAAAAAAGAGAAGTAAAGCAGAATAAAGTAAAAGAACGAGTAAAGTAGGAGTGATAAGATGATAAAGTAAGAAATAAAATAGAATTAACTATTATGAAACGAGGAGTACTACATTTATCCTTTAAAATAGAAAATATTTTTATTTTAGTTCGCCCCTTAAAATAAAAACTTTCTATTTCAAGATTTTTTTTCTTAATTGATTGCATTAATAATGATAATATAGTTTTAGGGGGTCGTCCGGCTGCCATATTTATTATATCAGATTTTTATTTTTCATTAAATAATAAACATAAATTTGATGGTCGCGTTATGGGGGAATCAAACTCAAGACCAACTGTTAATTTCATATCTTGTTCGTATACATTTTTCTTAAAACATGGTTCATGACAATGTATCTTGGTTTATGTATAATGTCAATATTACAATGTTTGTCACGAATAACCATCTCACCTCCTTCCCTATATCTAATTTAATTCAAGACAAATTTCATTTTAGCTTATCACATATTGTATCTCACAGTTATATTGTGTTGCGAACCAAACCACGTATTACTTGAAGAATGTGATATCCTAATTGCCTAAATTGGAGAGGTTTTTTGCAATGCAATCTTATATGTGGAGCCTATTTATGCTTTCGACAAATCACGATAGCCTAACAGAGAAGACTATAGATAGAATATAAGTTACGAACTTACAGGGGACCATGGATAACTAAATAGATGAGTTTCATTCAACAACTAGAGTACATAGAAGAAGACTATAATTTTTTTTACAAATTTACTGAGTTTTTGTTTACAAATTATAAGAATATTAATAAAAATGGTTTAGAACAACTTATATTTTGAAAGTTATACTGTTAAAATTACTGCCTATATCTCATCTATTGCACTGAGGAATCCAAATAGACTTATTTTTTTAAAAAAAGATATAAAAAATTACTGCTTTGAGAATCAAAGTTCACATAGTTGTTATACATTTGGATTTGGTCATTGTACTCGGCTAGTCCGAAAAATAAAAATCGAAAAAAAAAAGTTTACACTTCAACTTAATCCATATGTGGAGGATAAGAGTTATAATAGTATAAAATAATACTCTCAAGTCTCACCCCAGCATCTAATAAAACATCCACTCAGGCAATGAAGAATTTTCCATCTACTCTTGAAAGAAATCTAGCTAAGGTAATTACCAGGTACTGCAGTATTTATTTGTCTTCAAATTTTAAATATGTGACACTATCATTTTGACAAGGTATTAACAGTTAAAAAATGAGATTGCATATAAAAATTTAGTGGTCCGGACACTATTTTTACTCGGGTGAAATGGTTAATTGGCACAAGACATGGTCTTAGATTTTATGGGCCATTACCATTTTGGGTTTTAGCCCAATAAAAGGTTTGAAGCCACACTTCAATATTCTTTGGTGTGGCGGGTAATAAATCGCATATTAGATTATTTTCTACGCCTTTATTTATCTGATTTATTTAAATTCAATTCAATTTCTGAAAAATCAAACACACTCATGGCGGATCTCTATGCTCTTGACTTTGATGGAGTGCTCTGCGACAGCTGCGGAGAGAGCTCCCTTTCAGCTGTCAAGGTTTTGCTGAAGTGATTTCCAACCGGTGTTTAATTTTCTTGCCATTTTGCTTCAGAATTTTGGTTTCACTTGCATTACTTAGTTCCAACCACTCGATTTTGCGTTTGCAGTTGGAAAATTTTTATTGGTTTTGGTGTAGTTTATTGCACGGCAGCTGATGTTTTTAGTTTTTCTCCACATATTTAGTACTATTGGCCCATATTCATGTAATTGTGTGAGCTTTTTCTCGGTTTTCAATTATCTACTTCATGGAATTCAATTGACCTAATTGGATGATACTTGTATGTGCGTTTTGTTTCCAACTTTTGGAACTTACTTGGTTTTTCAATGTCTGTTTTAGGCTGCTAAAGTAAGATGGCCAAATCTGTTCAATGGCGTGGACTCACAATTAGAGGATTGGATTGTTGATCAGATGCACACAGTTATTATTTCTTCTCTCTCTTTTTTTGTCTATGTGAACAAGTCTGAATATTGGTCGAGTTCTCGATTGCTTTAAATTGAAAATTTCCATTAATGGTAATATTGGAATTGCCCATTAACAAATGCATATCCAAAAGCAAGAAAATGTAGCTATTTCTCTCAGCATTGTGCTACAGTAATATAGCTATAGACTTCTATCTCTCCCGTGCTGGATGAAAAGCTGTGATGAAGCTAGAAATTTCGAGCTGAAATTCTGCCCAAGATTTTGGATATTGAGGAATGTTGGTATTGCTGTGATTGAGCCTGAGATTTGCTTATCTGGATTCCCTTTTTTCTTGTCTAACTAATGCTAGCATGATCATATGATATACAATATGTAGTTGATAGTTATCTCGATTGGTAAATGATGGCCTCCTTTATTAGGAGTATTTGCATCTTTAAAATTTTGGTTTTTTTTGTTTATATACTTGGCAGAAGATGCACTGGTACTGGTCAAGGAATTAACTTGTTTGTTGTTTCAGATTCGACCCGTAGTAGAAACTGGATATGAAAACTTATTACTAGTGAGATTGCTGTTGGAGACGAAGATTCCCTCAATTCGGAAGTCCTCAGTATGTATCCAGCCCTTAATATCTACTAATCTTTACTACTTTACAAGGTCAAACAAGCCGAACCCTCAATTCCATCATTGTGCAGCATCTCATATTTGCATCTACAGATGATCACCACATGTAAGAAATTTGAAAATCTACTAAATTTTGCACATAGAAATTCATGAAAAATGGTACATGTTGCATGTGCTGGAAAATTTGGCAGATTAAAAAAAAACTCTGATACGTGACACTCTATGTACCATGTAGAGGCAATAGGAGATGTTACACAATGATGGCTTGCAGATTGTGCCTTCTTAGATGACACCTAGCATTATATATTTGCGTAAGGTTGCAGAGGGGCTTATGATTGAGGGAATATTGGAGAACTGGGCTACTATAAAACCCGTGATCATGGCAGAATGGGATGAGAATGACAGGGATGCGCTAATAGATCTTTTTGGAAAGGTTAGGGATGAATGGATGGATAGGGATTTTCAGACATGGATAGGTGCAAATAGGTAATCATTCATGTCCTCGGTTTGTCTTATGTTGTTTCTTCTGCTGATATATATTGATCAAGTTGGTTTATAACCTGCAGATTTTATCCAGGTGTTCCAGATGCTTTGAAGTTTTCTAGTTCCAAGCTCTACATCGTTACAACGAAGCAGGTATATACAAAACAAGACACAATACATAATTCGGAACATTCTTGTGAAGAATGACGTTTGGCTTCTTACTGCAACTAGTGAGAGATTTTTACTGAGACAAAGTCGCCTTGATTCTTACTAGTTCAACTTTCTTTTGCAGGGCCGTTTTGCAGATGCTCTGCTTCGAGAACTTGCTGGAGTTACTATTCCGCCTGAAAGAATCTACGGGTTGGGAACTGGGTGAGTATTTTCAGGATATAGACGAACATAAATGCGAATTAATATTAACTAATATCCTCAAATGCATGATGCTCTCTTTATGTTGAGTTAATGAATGTAAAATCTATCAGCCCTAAAGTAAAAGTTCTGAAGCAGCTTCAAGAGATGCCGGAAAACCAGGGCCTAACCCTACAGTAAGATCTCTGGGTCATAACTTATATGGATGCCTTTCAATATATTTATCCACTGCTACTAGAATAGAACTTAAACAATTCCAACTCTGTGTTGTAAAGCTTTGTTGAAGATCGATTTGCAACTCTGAAGAATGTCATCAAAGAACCAGAGTTGAACAAATGGAACCTATATTTAGGTGATTAATACCACAAATTTTTGCTAACTAGCTTATCCATGATATTATTTGGTTTTCTAATTCGATTAATTGAATCAGGGGATTGGGGTTATAACACTCAAAAAGAGCGAGATGAGGCTGCAATAATCTCCAGAATTCAACTTCTTCAGCTGTCAGACTTCAGCAATAAGCTCAAGTGATCTGATTTTCTTTGGGGTTAGTGTCCTCATTTGTTAGTAAATGCATTAACCACTCCAAACTAAAGGAACTGTGAATGCGATGTTGATTGAACATCATTCTTGAAACCGTTCATTGTATGGATATATCTCTATTATTACTGGCGATAAGAGAGTGTTTCAATAAGAAATGTGTAAACACGTCTAGCACTACTCGCAGAAGTGTCTCTGTTTCGAATTGTGATGTTATTGCAGCTATATTTTGAAGTGTACATATCACGTTATACTCGTAAGAACTTAAAAATCTATGTATCACTATGAGCAGAAACAGTTCAGATATCTGCAGGAACAAGACAGTTTTGACAGAAACAGAGGAAAGTGTAATAGTATATCGATGCATATCCAATTTTATCAGAGTAGTCAAATTAATCTTTTGATAAACTCATGCCTTGTACACATCAAATTTGGAGCAAACAAAAAGTAAAGCTAGCTTTTTCTGTGGGACAGTACTTGATTTTTATTTGCTAAAAGAAATTAATCATAATGTAAATTTTTTGTTGCAGTCCACAAAAGTGTTCTTAAGCTTTTCGTATGCCCAACTTGGATAACTTTACCCTACAAATGTTAATAGAACCAAATAAATTGATTTTGCCATATTAGTTTTGATTTTGTCAATTATGAAATAATTATAACAAATTTAAAATTGTGATTTTGTCAAAAAAAAAAATTAATGTACTACTACTATAAATTAAAAGTCAATGAAAAATTGTGATTTAAGTGACACTTAGGGGTGAGCAAAAAAACCGAAAACCAAATATCCGAACCAAACCGAAATTTAGAAATTCGGTTCGTTTTTTCGGTTTTTCGGTTCGGTTCGGTTTTAAAAATAAAAAAAATCGGTTTTTCGGTTCGGTTTGGTTAGGGCGAAGAAAAAAACCGAAAAATCGAAAAACCGAATTATATATATATTCTATTAATTTAATATATTATATTATATATAATATATATATATATTCTTTTAATATATTCTACTATATAATATATATTATATGTATTATTAATTTTATATTATATATAAATATTCTATTAGTATATATAAAATAAAATACATATATAAATATATATTTATATTATATTTATTTTTTTCAGGTTTTTTGGGTTTTTTTTGGGTTTTTCGGTTTTTTAAGTTCGGTTTTCGGTTTTTCGGTTTCGGTTTTTCAGTTTTTCGGTTTTGGTTCGGTTTTGGCAAAAAACCGAACCGAAACCCGAATGCGTGTCCCTAGTGACACTTATCCCAAATTCAAAACAAATCATTTTTATATTTAAATGAAACAGAATCAATTTTTTTATATGGTAAAGCATTGTATAAGAGGTCGTCAAACGTGTTAGTATGTGGATCCAATCAAACTTATATTGAAGCCTAAAATATGAATTATATTATAGATATATGTATAATTTTATCTTTTCCATTCTCGATTTTTGCTCACTCCTAGGCAGCTAATTATAGCCTGATTTACATCTTCAGTGACGTATTAGATACTAAAAAATATTGAAGTAGAAAACTCAAAGTTTTGGTGCACATAATTTGAAAGGCGGCTATATATCTTCATACATTGAACGGCATAGATAGATGCTTAAAATTGTCAATTTCTGCATGTGCAATTTCAGTTTGGATTTTCATCAAAACAGTGACCAGTCATAATCATAATTGGACCAACACCTATCGTTAATTAACGACCTCTAAAAAACAGGCTCAAATATTGCATTTTTATGTGTTCAACAATACATTTGGGACATGATAGAGAGGTCTTGTCATGGAAAATAATGCAACACTCATGTAGTTTTGTGTATGCGCTTCAATGCGTACTGTAATGAATAAAGACCTGAAATAAAATGTATTATTTGTGTGTGGTTTTCATATCTTATCCTATTTTGAATTTGGGAAAATTCTGCTTATTTGGGTGGGTGGTACTTTTCAATTGCACGCCATTTAAATTTAAGCTTAATTGTGTGAGTATATGTGTTGATTTGAGATTCTTGCTGGCATCTTTCGCTAATAAAATTAAATTTGGCATAGACTAGAAGAGTGAACTACATAATCTATATCTAATATTTCACTATCGTACATAAACTGTACCTGATTTTTATTTTATATCATTTTTGGTATCTATAAATCACATTTTTGATATCCGGTGTGATTTTCACTCCAAAATGTCTTCTAAACAAACACAATTTCCCATTTATGTCATAGAGGATATTTTAGCATACACAAAACTAGTACCAAAAGTGATATTATATTATCTTGTCTCATTCTCCTCACTCTTTATAATATTATTATTAATCAATATTAATATTAGTATTATTTTGATGTTATAAATTAATAATTAATTTATGTTTTAATATCATTCAAATATCTTAATTATAATTATAGTTATAATTATATTTAATTATTATAATAATATTATTGTTATAATACTAGAAACTAGTAGTAATTAATAATTACAGTATAATTATTTAAATTATGAATCATACTAATATTCTCCCTCTGACCAACAATAAAAGTTATGTTTTGTCATTTCGGTCCGTCCCATAATAAGAGTCATATTTAATTTGTACCATAAATGGTAAGTAGGTTCACATTCCACCAACTTATTTCACTCACATTTTATTATAAAACTAATACTCCCTTCGTCCGCAATTAGAAGTCTCATTTCTTAGCCGCACGGGTTTTAAGAAATGTTAAGAAAAGTGGGTGAAAAAAGTTAGTGGAATATGGATCTCACTTGTATATGTAGTTTTAAATGAAATGTGAGTGTAATGAGTTAGTGGAATGTGAAACCCTATTACTATTTATGGTAAAAGTGAATCGGGAGTCCGGGTCTCCTATTTGCGGACGGACTAAAATGGAAAAACATGACTCCTATTCGCGGACAAAGGGAATATATATAAGTGAGACTCATGTTCCACTAACTTATTCAACTAACTTTTATTTACATTTCTTAAAACTCGTGCCATAACTAAATATGACTCCTATTCCGGGACGGAGGGAGTATATAATAATAATAATTATTATTATAATTTTATATTAAATTAGTAACTAATCAAAATAGTCTTAATAAAAATTTAAAATTGTGAATTGTATTCATAATTATATAAAGAGTTGACTATTTTTAATTAGGTGTTTCAACCCTAAAATGAGTATAAATTAATTTAATAAAAAAATCAATTGATTTAATTACTTTAAATAATTAATTTAATTAGGTGTTTTGTTCTTGATTTATATTATGAATGCAATTAGATGTATGTATAAAACACTAAAAAGAAAAAGAAGAGAAAATAAAAAAGAGGAAACATAAACTAAGGAGTAAAAAGAAAGAAGAAAGGAAGATAGAATACTAAAACGAAAGAAGAAAATGAAGAAAATAGAAAGAAGAAGAAAAAAGAAATAAGAAAGGAAGAAAAAAAAAACCACATGTTTGATGCTATTTAATTGAAATTTCCAAAAATATCATCCATAACCAAAAAATCACATGTTTGGTACTTAAAGTTATTTTTATCACGTTATAAAATAAAGATCAGATACCATTTATGTGCGAAAGTGAAATATCAAATAATATTTATGTAGTTCACTCTTAATTTAAAACATAATTTATCTTTCTATATATATATTTTTTTAGAATGCATTACTTTTTGAAAGAATATATTTCATTTATTAAGAAGATAAATAGATAATACTATCTTTTTATTTACTTTTCAATTTTAGAGATGCTCTTAATAAGTCTACTCATGAAAGCCAATAACATAAATCCAGAAATCGAGTTACGAAGTCTACTTATGAAAGATGCTAAGGCCATCCGCAATACTGTCTCTTGTCCGTCTCATCTCTTAACTATTCATGGGCGCCACTATACTTTTCACTCCATCTTTTAACTAAGAGACATCACCTGAAACCCTCTATCTCTTATCCGTCTATTAATCATCTCATCTCTTAACTATTCATTCAATTTCATTTTTTATTTTTATTTCCAACATATTCAATTAATAAAGAACACACTTCATTAAATAAAATAAAAATACAACTTAAAATTAAAAAAAAAACACATAATTAAAATTATAAAAAAATAAAAATTACATAATTTAAAATATAATTTTATAGAAATTAAAAAAACTACTCCGCCGGCGAATCATCCCCCGAAGGCGGTGGCGGTGCACTCAAGCTACCTGAAGGCGGAATACCAATTTGTCTTGCCATATACTCAATTCCGGCAAGATGAGCTTGATATTGTGGAGGCGTCATGCAAGAAGTGTCCGCCATCGTGGCGGTCAAGTACATGGACAATAGGGTGTTTGAGCCCGAGACCGAGCCCGTCTGGCTTGTTTCGCCTCGGCCCCTCCTCCTTCTAGCTGCCTTCGCCGCCTTGGTCCCTTGCGGCCGACGGCGCCCACGGGAGGACCCCCTGCATCGGTGGTCGTGCCCTCATCCTCCTGTGAGGCAAACTCTTGTGCGGCGCTGCCTGAATCGCCCTCACTAGACGAGTATTGGCCACCCGCCGTGTGCTTCGTGCGTTTTGAGGTCGAGCCTGTGCTGGACTGGACACCCCCAGCCCACCTTTCCTCGTCTCTGAGCACCTCCCAAACATCGACATGTTTGAATTCTTTGTCGTTGTCGTAAAAAAAGACTTGCAAAGCCGCTCTCAAAATGTCGGCTCCACTGGCTCCGCTTTGGTAATTCGCCGCTTCATTCTTGTAGATCCCGCAAAAATTTTTGACTTCTCTGTCAACTCGGTCAAAATGACTGCGGAGCATCTTCAATGTGCGGCGGCGGGACCCCTTTGGCTTAATCTCGTTGTAGGCGTCGGTGACCTTTTCCCAAAAATACTTCCGAATTTGTTGATTCCCGACGATGGGATCGTACGAGACGCTGACCTAGGCGTTGTACAGAGCCATCGTGTCCTTGCGGCTGTATGGATGACGGCCTACATCCTCCTCCTCGGCCCCTCCTCCTCCTCCTCGGCCCCTCCTCCTCTTCCTCCACGGCGTCGAATGCGCGAGCCCTGGAGCTTCCACCGCCTCGTCCTCCTTCCGGATTGGGTTCATTCGAATAATCCCCCCTAATTTGGGATAATCCCTGCGAATACCTCAGGGCGAAGAGACGAGCATATGCATCCACATCAAAATGTGGTGGTTGGTACGCCGCCGGCGTCGACGAACCGAAAACGGAACCACCCAAGACATTGTACATGCCCCCCAGTCGCCAAACGCATTTATGTCAAAGCGGCTGGAGCCGCCAGAGTTTCCATCGCCGGACATTTTGTGATGAAAATTGGAGAGGTGAGATGAAAATTGGAAAGGAAATGGAGATGATTTGAGAAGAATAGATGTGTGTTTGTGTGTATAATGAGGATGAAAGAGGAGTATTTATAGAATAAAAAAGAAAAAAAAGAAAAAAAATAACCGTTGAACGGTCATATGACCGTTTTTTGATTAATTTTTTTTTATTAAAATCGATTTTTTTTAAAAAAATGATTTATTGCGTCAGCGTGACGACGCCCACTCGCGGGCCGGCGGGGGGCGTCACGCCTAGCACCAGCGCGTGTCAACCGTCTCGCTGGGACGAGACGCTCGCCGAGATCGGGACTAGATGCGGGGCTGCAACGCAGTCTCGATTCCGTCTCGTCTCGCCGAGACGAGATAGAGATGACAACGAGACGCGCTGTGATTCCTAATAAACCAATATTTATTCCTAATGAATTGATATTAATCGCAGATAAAAAAAAAGCCACCAACAATCCACTTGTGACTTGTTTTTCTAAAATTTAGGCTGTACAGTGGTATGGTACTTTTATATTTTTCCCAATTAGTATATAAATATTGGTGAACCTTCACTCTTTTTTACATAGAACCAAAATCAGATAAAAAGGAAAAAAGAAGAGCAGAGCAGACATCAATGGCGGGTGTGAGAAGCTTGCTGAAGAGAAGATCCCAATTTTCAGGGTGCAAATACTACAGCAGCGCCACCCCTTTGCCAGATTCCCCTTCATTTGTTCAGAGGCTCAGAGATCTGCCTAAAGATCTCCCTGGTACCAACATCAAGACACACGTTTCTCAGGTACTTAATTACCTTAACTAATTAACTTAACTCAGAGATTCATTCATATTCATCTTAGTTCTTGATTGAGTTTTATGATTACTGCAGATTCATCAGTGATTAATCCCATCACTAGTCACAACTTAATTACAGCTAATTGATATAATTAGAATTAAATCGGAAGTGGATACCATGAAAATGGCTGCATCTGCATTTGATGATTGCGTGGTGTTAACATAAAGTGATTAAGGACAAATAAGCACGTGATTAGTTGCTGGTTTAATTCCTTTTAATGGTAATTAATTGCCGGTGAATCTGTAGCAGTACACGTCATTATTCCGCAAGCATTTTTTTTTATTTTTAGGTGTCAGGGGCATAATCGTAAAAATCTGAAACACTGTTTATTTTAATTTTTACCTTTGAAATGTGAAAAAATAGAATTAAATTTAATTAATGCTTAGTTGGATTGGAATTTATACAGGACTAAAATATTACTGATCGTCTCGGATTGAACATAGAATGATGCTGGGACACAATTTTAAGGATGATATATTTCTAATACTAAAAATTTACATAATTTTAGATGTAATTTATTCTAATTACTTGTGTTGATTGATGTCGTGGAGCTAAGACACATGATTAGTGGCTGTGTGAAATGAAGGTTGAACTAAATGAATTTAATTAATTATGCAGCTGATTGGTAGAACACCATTGGTATATCTAAACAAAGTTACAGAGGGATGTGGAGCATATGTTGCTGTTAAGCAAGAAATGATGCAGCCTACTGCTAGCATCAAAGACAGGTGCAAATTACTCATACATACATATTTTTCATTGCTTTCAAATGTCAATCTTGAATAAAAGTAACAATGAGACAATGTTGATGCTTCAGACCAGCAATAGCCATGATGAAGGATGCCGAGGAAAAGGGCCTCATCACTCCAGGCAAGGTAAGCTACATACATATATAGCCTTCTTGTTTCTTTCTCTTTTCGTTGTCTCGGAATTAAACTAGTAGTTCCTACATTTGAATATTAGACGACGCTGATTGAGCCCACTTCGGGAAACATGGGGATCAGCCTGGCCTTCATGGCTGCAATGAAAGGCTATAAAATGGTGCTCACAATGCCATCTTACACAAGCTTAGAGAGAAGAGTGACTATGAGAGCATTTGGAGCAGATTTGGTACTCACTGATCCCACCAAGGGAATGGGAGGCACTGTCAAGAAAGCCTACCAGCTTCTTGATTCCACCCCGGATGCCTTCATGCTACAGCAGTTTTCCAACCCGGCCAACACAAAGGTTCATTTTGAGACTACTGGCCCCGAAATATGGGAGGACTCCAATGGAAAGGTCGACATCTTTGTAATGGGCATAGGGAGTGGAGGCACCGTATCTGGCGTTGGCCAGTACTTGAAGTCCATGAATCCCGGAGTCAAGGTACTTCAACTTCTCCATAACCACAATTTTCAGATCTGAATGTGTTTTCATGCTTTGGCATTGCTCGGTTTGTCTAGATTTATGGACTTGAGCCAGAGGAGAGCCCCATTCTCAACGGAGGGAAGCCAGGTAATTAACATTTTACTAGCTCTCGTCTCATTTTACTAGCTCGTGTCTAACATGTGGAATTTTGTAGGGCCTCATCACATCACGGGGAATGGAGTCGGATTCAAACCAGACATATTGGATATGGACGTCATGGAGGAAGTCCTTATGGTAATTATCTATCAGATGTATAGAGTAAATATAAATTAGATAGTTGGCATAAACTTTGTTGCTGATGCAGGTGTCTAGTGAAGATGCTGTCAAAATGGCCAGAGAATTGGCACTCAAGGAAGGGCTATATGTAAGGGACTTGTAATGCTCCCTGAACTTTTTCTCGTTTTTTTTATCTTACACGTGTCGTGCATAGGTTGGGATATCATCCGGTGCTAACACGGTGGCTGCCCTCCGTCTAGCTAGGAGACCTGAAAACAAGGGAAAACTCATTGTGGTAAGAACTCAAAAAGCCTCTTTTGATATTGATTCCAACTGTCTGGTTTCATACCTTTGCCTGAGGCATTTTTATCCTTGTTTCAGACTGTCCATCCGAGCTTTGGAGAGCGATACCTGTCGTCGGTGTTGTTCGAGGAGCTGAGGAAAGAAGCTGAGAACATGCAGCCAGTTTCAGTTGATTAAGGATCAAGTGTGCTTGGCAGACCAGATTCCCAATGCTTCTACTTGGTTGGAGAAGCTTGTATTCCCTTTATTGTAAAATAATATCATGTCATCTTTATTTCAGTAATTACCTGATTTGTAGCTGTAAAAGCAACAATATTGTTGAGATGATTCAATCTTGAGATTATGAATTATAATGCTTATTACCAAACTATAACCTATTTTGTTGAAATAACCACACCAATTGATGGTTGCAAAAAGGATTGTACATGTGTACCATGACAATATGTTTGATATCCACAATAATAAAACGTTATGTCATGTCAAATATGCTCATAGTAACACAAAAAAAATCTAACCTATGGTATTCTCTACCAACTTAGCTTAGGTTGCTAAGTTAAGGAAATATTCTCTACCAACTTAGCTTAGGTTGCTAAGTTAAGGAAAATTATTTCAGTCGACATCAAGTGAAAGCTTATATACTCCATGCTTATGTTAAAGGCTATGTATATTTTTGCCATCGATTATCATCAAGACCGACCTTAGCTCAGTTGGTAGAGCGGAGGACTGGTTCGAATCAGGTAGGTCGGATATATTTTCATATTCAATTTTAAGGCAATCTTTTTAAATAAGTGTGTGATTATATTCTCAACATTGATTTTACTCGCTATAGCAATGGTATAGAATACTTATCACTTTGGCCATCTACAATCAAAATTATTGAAACTTTTCAGTAATTATAAATTCTTTATTTTTATTTATTTTTATTAGTTGTAGTGATTGAGCAACAAATGCATATTATATGTAACTTTGCTTGTAGCGGCTTCGTGTGGTAACGAATAAAGAAATCAAAATTGTGAAATGTAAAAAGTAGTAGCACAAATTTTGTTAAGCTGTAATTTGAAAGAACACGTAGAAATTCTATACGTATATATGTATATTCACATGAAACACTTCAATTCAATGCCAATAGTTAGTTAGTTAGTTATTAATTATATATACTCAGGAATGGAATATGTAGATACAACGATACATTGTGATTTCGTCTCCTATAAATAAAGTATGATGAGTGCTAGACTATCCTTAAACTCCATAAATTAAAGATTTTCTAAAATTAAATTTTAAAAAGAGTATTACTAATTAATTAAAAAAATATGATAGAAAGATTAAGAGTCAAATTCCAAGTATGAGAAGTTACGATAATATCCCCGCTCAGCTCACGAAGCCACAAACCTATGCTTCGTCTATCTTTTATATACACTGCCCTTATCAGGGCTTGGCTACCAAAACCCAAAGAAAAATTGGAAATTGCGTCACTCTCTCACACACACAGACACACACTCTGAGTGAGGGAATTCTAGTTTGAGAAAAAGATTTCCGGCAAATTCGGAAAGTCGCCGGCCATCAGATCGATCCGCCGGGCCCTTCGATTTCGCGCCAAAAATCCCAAATTTTCCTGGATAAAAGAATGTTTTGATGCGATTTTAGGCGGATGTATATATGTGAGGATGCGTGCCCTTAAATGCGGGACATGTGTCGGATGCATCGAGGTTTGAAATTTTGGGATCGGAATTGCAGCACCACAGCGTTTTAGGTTCCGCAGCAAAGGTTCAATTGTCACAAGGGACTTTTCGCCTGCGAGGGACTTATCTTATTTTTGTGATTTCACCCTTTTTCAGGAGATCTAAGGTGTTTGCTGAAATTGCTGAGATAAAAGGGTGTGTTCTGCGCTTTCGCAAGCTCTGAATTGTGTGCTGTCCTGAAACGGCTGGGTTTTAACACGGACTCCTGCGTCCATTGTCTTTGGGAGTTTGTTGAATTCAAGCTTTGTTCAATTCTCATTATGAGCTCACAGAAGTTGTTTCTATAGGCAGTGGCCTCGAGACAACGTTTGATTTTTTTCAATTATTCCAAGGTGGGGATTGTGGGCACTCTTGTCTGTGGGGGGTTTCTCTGAACTTACTGCATGCAATCCGGTGGTGGCCCCCAACAGGGTGGAGGCGGTGGCCATGGCCGGAGTAATGCCGCTTCGGCCTCTGCTTCTCCGTCCTCATCGTCATCCGCCGCGTCCGCATTTGATCAGCAGCAGCAGCAGAGACAGGTGAAACCTCGCGTCCTTCTTTCTTCCAAGTTCCATTCTTCCGCTGGTACATTGGAAATTATTCTAATTAGTAAATGCGTGATGCAAATCTTGAGTTCTGTTGACGACTCTAAACCCACTGTCAGCCATGACTTTTCTATCTTATACTAAGAATTGATTGTTTCTAATTAGTTTGTTTTGGAGGTGGTTTTTCCTATGTGCGTCCTCTTATCCCTTTCTCTTCTGTTGGGTGTATTTAAAACAAATTTATTACGGAGACTAGGTGTAATGATTCAAAACAGCAAATGCAACATATTTATTGGCTATAATTTTTTATGTAAGGTAGATGCAAACAATTTCGTGTACACCTGGGAAAGTAAAACAACTTATTTGCTAAATTTATTTTTTGACTTCTACTCTACCCAACCACCATCGTGACATCATCCACATGATATAATTCTGCCTTCGTAATTAATGTATTTGTTGTTAGTTTGGACTTTGGCAAGTTTCTGCTTCTATAGTGTTTGTCATTGACTCATTTCAGCTTCGTGGACCTTGGTTCTTTGCATGGAGATTTCCTTGCAATGTTCTCAAGCTACAAGACTGCTTTTTTTTTCTCTCTAGAACTTTCACTTAAACAGCTCCTATTGGTCTATGACTCAAACAGTTTCTGAGGAGACCGGAAGGGAATGATGCCATTCTGTCGTACCAAGCTGGCACAATACAAGGAACCCCAGGGACGACCAATTTTTCTGCCGCATCTGGCTCCACACAGCTGCCTCAACAGCCCAGGAAGTTCATTGATTTGGGTCAGCAGCATGGTTCCCCCAATAATCCGGACCAAAGTCATAATAGAAGTCAAGGTGTTGAGCAACTGATGTTGAATCCGATCCAACAAGCTTATTTGCAGTATGCATTTCAGTCAGCCCAACAGAAACCTACCTTAGGAATGCAATCGCAGCAGCAGGTGAGACCAGCAATGTTGGGTTCTCTTGGAAAAGATCAAGAAATGAGGATGGCAAACATGAAAATGCAAGAGCTGGTGTCCATGCAAGCAGCAAATCAGTCTCAGGGTTCCTCCTCCAAGAAACCCTCCGAGCAGGTTGTTCAGAGTGATAAACATGCAGATAACAAACATCGCCCTATGCCCGATCAGAGAAGTGAATCCAAACTGAACCCTACTCCATTAGGTGGTCAGGGAATCCAACCTGCACCCATGCAAGCTCCACAATCTCAACAAAATATTATGAACATGCCAAACAATCAGATAGCTATGGCTGCACAGATGCAGGCAATGCAGGCATTGGCTCTTGAGCATAATATTGATCTGTCACATCCTGCAAATGCAAATGTGGTTGCGCAGCTTATTCCATTAATGCACTCCATGATGGCTGCTCAGCAAAAAGCTAATGAAAATAGTACTGGTATCCCTTCTGTATCCTTTGGTAAACAGCATGTTACCTCACCGTCAGTTGGAAATGAAGGTTCTCCCCATGGTAATTCCTCAAGTGACGTGTCAGGACAATCTGGGTCTTCTAAAGTTAAGCAGGCAGTTTCACCTAGTACTCTTGGTGTGAGTTCCAATGCAGCTCTAACTAACAATTGCAGCAGCATGTCTGCCCAACAGTTCTCTGTGCCACATATGCCCCCTAGGCAGCATTCCTCTCTTGGTCATGGAATGCCTCCTATGCATCCTTCGCAGTCACCAGGGAATCTGAGCCAAGGGGTTGACAGTTTTCTTGCAAAAACTTCTGTTGCAGAAGCTACTCAGGCACAAAATGCCAGACAACTTAATCGGTCTCCTCAATCCGTACCTCCATCTAATGAATCCGTAACTCCATCTAATGAAGGGGATTTGTGCAATCCATCAACATCTCAGGGGGGAACCAGTTCACAGATGAGACAATTGCACACTGGTTTTACCAAGCAGCAGTTGCATGTACTTAAAGCACAGATACTTGCATTTAGGCGTCTGAAGGTTAGATCATATTTCTACTCCCTCCTATAGTTTGCTCTGGATTGTTTTTACAAAACTGGTTATGACTATCTGTTCATATTTCATTCTGATAGTTTCTAGATACTTACACTGACGTATCAAGTTCTCTCTTTGCTTTATTAGCAAAAAGGCGATGTAACTTTGCCACGTGAACTGCTCCAAGCTATTGCTCCTCCACCACTTGATTTACAGATGCAACAGCTGCTTCCACTTCCCACAAATGCTGGCAAGGACAAACTAGCAGGAGAAACTGTAGAGGAGCACACCAAACATGTGGAGTACAGTGAGAAAGGGGCCGGGGCTGCAAAATCAGTAGCTGGAGTAGTTAATATGAAAACAGAAGGTCCAGGAGATGATAGGGCTGCTGCTGCCGCAACTGCGACAATTCAGAACTCTGTTGTTGCAGCAAAGCAGAAGAGGTTTGTGGGTCCTCCTGGAAAAGAAGAGCCACAGCATATTGGTAGTTCTGGGAAATGCGAACAAGAGTCTGAACCGGGCAATCAGAAAACACCTGTCAGGATTGATGTTGCTGCCGACAGGGGTAAAGGAATTGCCTCACAGTCAAATGCTTCAGATCCAGTGCAGGTTAAGAAACCCATTCAAGCAAGTAATACATCCCAACCTAAGGATTCTAGTTCAACACGAAAATATCATGGGCCGTTATTTGATTTCCCTGTTTTCACCAGGAAACATGAGACCCTTGGATCCTCTATGATGAACAACAATAGTAACTTGATTTTAGCTTATGATATTAAAGATCTTTTTGCTGATGAAGGTGGAGAGACCCACAAAAGGAAAAGGGCTGAAAAAATCGGGAAAATTGATAAAATACTTGCTGTGAACTTAGAGAGGAAGAGAATTAGACCAGATCTTGTTATTCGGCTACAAATTGCATCAAAGAAACTTCAGCTTGTTGAGTGCCAGGCACGCCTGAGGGATGAGATTGAGCAACAGCAACAAGAAATAATGGCGATGCCTGATAGACCATATAGGAAATTCGTTCGACTGTGTGAACGTCAGCGTCAGGAGCTTAACCGGCAATCACAGGCTAATCAGAAGGCAACTAGGGAGAAGCAACTAAAATCCATATTCCATTGGCGCAAAAAGCTTCTCGAGGCACATTGGGCTTCCCGTGATGCTCGAACTGCCCGCAATAGAGGAGTGCATAAATATCATGAAAAGATGTTGAGAGAGTTCTCCAAAATGAAGGATGATGATCGTAATAAAAGAATGGAAGCCTTGAAAAATAATGATGTGGAAAGATATAGAGAGATGCTTCTGGAACAACAAACTAACTTACCTGGGGAGGCTGCAGAAAGATATGCTGTTCTCTCATCATTTTTAAGTCAAACTGAGGAGTATCTTCACAAATTGGGCAGTAAAATAACAGCCACTAAAAATCAGCAGGAGGTCGAGGAGGCAGCTAATGCTGCTGCCACCGCTGCACGTGCCCATGTATTATCTCTATTCTTCTCTCCCCTGCTCTTCCGTACTAAGCATATAAAATGACCAATGTAGTATCATCTCCAATTCGAAAACATCAAGTAAAAAAGTAACTGCTCTGTGTTTGCTAAGCGTAAAACTCAAATGATCATTTGATAAGTTTCTCTAAGAAATTGACTTCAAATGAGAAATCAAGATGTCTGATGCTTAAATATGACAGTTCACATCAGCTATGCATTTACGAGAATGAAATACTCACACTTCTTTACTAATTATCTTTGGAAAAGTGGGAAGATGTTACCAGAAATATATGTAGCATCATCAATCTTGTATAGAATACACCAACCTGTTTTCACTATGCCTTTCTTACTCCATAATGGTTCTTTATGAAGTTCTTTCAGTTATAATTGAACAAAATGATGCTTTCCCTACTGAAGAGCAAGGACAATAGGATTTGGTGTCTCATTGACTTGTATCTCTTAATGTCTTCTTTTAGCCCCTATGTTCCTGAAATGAATGTATTTTATCGTATATTTATGTCTGTTATTTGCTAATTTGTGGCTTCAGATACTTCAGTATTCTCATTTATGTCTTCTGGATACAAGGGTCTCTCGGAAGAAGAAGTAAGAGCCGCTGCTGCCTGTGCGAGAGATGAAGTCATGATAAGGAACCGGTTTTCTGAGATGAATGCACCAAGAGATAGTCAGTCTGTTAACAAGTATGCCACAGCTAGTTTATTTTTATTTCATTTCTCATAATATATGGATGCCATTAGAGAGCAAATATGGATCAAATATTTTTAATTTCATCCTGAATTATTACGATATACTTAATGTTTCTATAATACATATTGGATAGACCATGTGGGTGCCGTCTGTATCTTTCCTGTCATACTTAAATTAGATTTTAGCATAAAATCTTCTTTTTCCCCTTTTCGTGGTTTCTACCAGGTACTACAACCTTGCACATGCTGTGAATGAAAGGGTCATAAGGCAGCCTTCAATGCTACGAGCTGGAACTCTACGAGACTATCAACTTGTTAGTTCCGGTTTAGTTTGAACTGTGTGATTGACCCTTAATTGATCAGCTCTACGTGTTAGTTTCTCTGCACATTGCCAGTAGTTATTGACCTAGATCTACTCAATTATGCAGGTTGGTTTGCAGTGGATGCTATCATTATACAATAACAAAATAAATGGCATTTTAGCAGATGAGATGGGTCTGGGCAAAACTGTGCAGGTGAGACAGTTCTGATTAATATTTATTCAAAAGTTTGGGTCTCCTTATGCCTAAAGAGTTGCCATGTCTTCTACACATGATATTACCTGAGTTTTGAAAGCTTATAACCTGAAAAGGAGCTGAGTTGAGCTGATGAGTAGGACTGCACTGCTGGAGGCTCAAGCTCAATTTATTTCTCTTACCTAGGCTCAAGCTTGGTTCAAGCTCAATTTCAAGCTTTTATAGTTTAGTTGTGTTGGGTTTGTGAATGACCCATTTATTAACCAAAATGAGGCTTGCTTGAGCTTGTCTCGGAAGCATTATAGCATATGATCAAGTTCTAGCTCTAGATGGAAATGAGTTTTATTAAGTTTTAGCATACAAAATGGAAAAAAACCCAATTGAGTTTCGTTTAGTTTGAACTTCTGGACAAGTGGACATGCTCGGAAGCATATAAACTAATTGAACTTGAGCTCTGTAAGAGGCTGACAAACATCAATACTGAAAAACAAAAGATTGAATACTCCGGGGCTCTAGCTTGTCTTGGATTTTTTTCGAGCTTGAAATTGGCTCATTCTTGGTCGTTTGGTTGAGGATTATTTATAATAGTAGAATTTTTTCCCTGAATCAAGATACATGAATCTCATTTATTTCCCTTAAAACTTCCTTATGCCCTTTAAACAAACAGCCTTACTTATTTGTGTTTGTGAAATTTCATTTGTGCTTATATTTGAGATTTTGCTCAAATTTTTGCGCAGGTGATGGCCTTGATTGCTCATTTGATGGAATTCAAAGGAAATTATGGCCCTCATCTTATTATTGTTCCCAATGCTGTGCTTGTCAACTGGAAGGTAAGAGTTTCATTGTAGCACCTGTTTGAATTCTTATAAGTATATAACTTAAACATCTCTGGTTTTTGTCTTAGAGTGAATTGCATAATTGGCTTCCGAGTGTTTCCTGTATATATTATGTTGGTGGGAAAGACCAAAGGGCGAAATTATTTTCTCAAGTAAGAAGAGAAGAATTTCATAGTTAAACTCTTTGCTTCATAATATTCTTCTATGTTATCAATTCTGTTTGTTTCATCTACTGTGTAGGAAGTGCTAGCCATGAAGTTTAATGTGCTTGTAACAACCTATGAGTTCATCATGTATGATCGTTCAAAACTTTCAAAAATCGATTGGAAATATATTATAATTGATGAAGCACAACGGATGAAGGACAGAGAGTCTGTATTAGCTCGTGACCTTGATAGGTATCGCTGCCAAAGGCGTTTGCTTCTTACAGGGACACCATTGCAGGTATGATTTTGTTATGATTGGATATATGTTTTATGGACTAGAAGTTATTTTCTTGAGTTTTGTATTAATTCAAATAATTCATTCTATTTAACTGCCCCATACATTCTTTTCTGATTATACTTCATCGGGAAAGTATTATTTTTTGACTGGACATGGAGTTTTAGAAAAGATGAAGGGGTGACATTCTTGATTACTTTTGTCGTATTGGCCGTCAAAGTAGTAGTTAAGTTGATATTGTTAGGACTCTTAGGTAGGACAATTTTATCTGGAAATTTCCTTAAGAAAATGAAGTGTTAACTTGGGATAGAAGGGTGTGATTCAATTCCATTATGTTGACAATAAATCTCATTGAACTGTAGCATCTATAGGATTGATCTGCTGCAGAATTAGCATATACGCAATTATGATGTGAGACTGCGAGTACTAGTCAACTTTTGTTGATATCAAATACTTAAATAGTGGTGCTCAGAGCAGCCATAACTTGTAGTACTCCTTTATCACAACAAAACTAAAACATGTTTCTTACATCTTCTAACCTTGTATTAATCTTTTCTTGCACTTTATCAGAATGATCTTAAAGAGCTTTGGTCTCTTTTAAACCTACTGCTCCCAGAAGTCTTTGATAATAGAAAAGCATTTCATGATTGGTTCTCTCAACCATTTCAAAAAGAAGGGCCTGCACATGAAGATGACTGGCTCGAGACAGAGAAGAAGGTGATAATTATCCATAGACTACATCAAATATTGGAACCTTTCATGCTTCGGCGGCGTGTTGAAGATGTAGAAGGATCACTTCCTCCAAAGGTATGTTGTTACTATTCTAATGTCATATTGTTACAAAATTGTTTCTGAATAAATTTGAAAATGCAGGTCTCGATTGTTTTGAAATGTCGAATGTCTGCAATACAGGGTGCCATTTATGATTGGATTAAATCAACTGGTACTCTTAGGGTTGACCCTGAAGATGAATATCGCAAGTGTCAGAAGAATCAAAATTATCAGGCTAAAACTTACAAAACTTTAAACAATAGATGCATGGAGCTAAGAAAAGCTTGCAACCATCCATTGCTAAACTATCCATATTTCAGTGACTTCTCAAAGGATTTTCTTGTGAGGTCTTGTGGAAAGTTGTGGGTTCTGGATAGAGTTTTGATGAAGCTTCAGAGAACGGGACATAGGGTACTGCTCTTTAGTACCATGACCAAACTTCTTGATATAATGGAGGAATATTTGCAGTGGCGAAGGCTTGTTTTCAGAAGAATTGATGGGATGACTAGCTTGGAAGACCGCGAAAGTGCTATTGTGGAGTTTAATCGCCCAGGCACTGATTGTTTTATCTTCTTACTTAGCATTCGTGCTGCTGGACGGGGTCTCAATCTTCAGTCTGCTGACACAGTGATTATATATGATCCGGATCCAAACCCAAAAAATGAGGAACAGGCTGTTGCTCGTGCCCACCGTATTGGGCAGACGAGGGAGGTGAAAGTCATTTACATGGAAGCTGTGGTCGACAAAATATCCAGTCATCAGAAAGAGGACGAGTTCAGGAGTGGTGGAGTAGTTGATTCAGATGATGACCTTGCCGGCAAGGACCGGTATGTGGGTTCAATTGAGAGCTTGATTCGGAATAATATTCAACAGTATAAGATTGACATGGCTGATGAAGTTATAAATGCTGGGCGGTTTGACCAGAGGACTACACATGAAGAGAGACGACTAACTTTAGAAACACTGTTGCATGATGAAGAAAGATACCAAGAAACAGTTCACGACGTTCCTTCTCTTCACGAGGTAAACCGTATGATTGCTCGGAGTGAGGAGGAAGTAGAGCTCTTTGATCAAATGGATGAAGAACTTGACTGGGCAGAGGACATGACTCGATATGATCAGGTCCCTGATTGGCTTCGTGCTAATACACAAGAAGTAAATACCACAATTGCTAATTTATCAAAGAAGCCATCAAAGAATGCTTTATATGGTGGGATGCGACCTCCTGTTGAAGTGGCTTCTGAGATTTCGGAGAGGAGGAGAGGGCGGCCTAAGGGAAAGACTCCTATTTATACTGAATTAGATGATGAAAATGGAGAATTTTCTGAAGCAAGCTCCAATGATAGAAATGAATACTCTGTTCAAGAAGAAGAAGATGGAGACATTGGGGAGTCTGAAGATGATGAATCCACTGAAGCGCCTATAGTTAATAAAGATCAATCAGAAGAAGATGCTCCTGTTTCTGCTGATGGATATGAATACCAAAGAGCTTTGGATAATGTCAGAAACAATAGCATACTTGAAGAAGCAGGCTCTTCTGGGTCCTCTTCACACAGTAGGAAGTTAATGCGCATGGTCTCACCTTCCGTGTCTTCTCAAAAGTTTGGATCACTTTCTGCATTAGATGGCAGGTCCGGCTCCCAATCAAAGAAATTGGTATGTCTCACAGTTGCTTTATAATTCGTATAATGCTATTGATTCTCTACATTGTTACCTTACTTGCTTTTTATTCTAATTTTCCAGACAGATGACTTAGAAGAAGGAGAGATTGCCATATCTGGAGATTCTCCTATGAACCAGCAGCATTCAGGTAGCTGGATCCAAGATCGTGATGAAGGTGAAGCTGAACAGGTCTTGCAACCCAAGATAAAACGAAAACGGAGTATTCGGCTTCGCCCGCGGTCTGCTAGGGCAGAAGAGAAGCTTAGTGACAAGTTATCTCTTCGTCGTGGTGATCCTACTGTGTTACCACTACAGGTAGATAATAAATACAAGACTCAAGCAAGTGATGACCGTGCCCGTAAAGTTCTTGGAGATTCTAGTTGTATTAAATCAGAGAAAATTGATTCATCTATCAAGAGCAAAAGAAATCTACCATCAAGGAGAAATACAGCTAATGTGCAAAGTGCTCTTAAATCTGGGAGAGTGAACTATGAGTCTGCTCTTGCAGATGATGCCTCCGAACACCTCACAGTAAACTTGGACACTAAAGTTGCCAAGGGGCCTAAAACTAGTGGCCCTAAGATGTCGGAGGTCATCCTGAGAAAGGTATGCTTCTCTTATTGTTTGTATTTTTGTATCAATCAATTTGATACTGGTTCTTATCTACACTACATAGAAAGAAATATTTGCTTATTTGCATTTTAGCAATGATTGTGATCCAGGCAAACCGGAGTAGGGAAATGTAATTTGATCACTTTGTTTATCGTGTAAAGTTGAGCCACTTGCTTAGGCAGTTGCAAGTTCTTGTCCTGCATCCTCCTTTCTTCCCCACCGCACACACACTCACTTTTGATATAATTTCCTCTTCCAGCTGGCTGTTACTGAAATATAGGATTTATTTAACATGATTTTGTTACAGTGCAAGACTGTTATAGGCAAGCTTCAGAGAAGAATAGATTATGAAGGTCATCAAATAATACCACAGCTAACTGAACTGTGGAAAAGAAATGATTACGCCAGTGGGGATGAAGATAGCCTTTTGGATTTGAGAAAGATTCATAACCGTCTTGACAGATATGAGTACAGTGGAGTCATGGGGCTTGTTTCTGACGTGCAGCTTATGTTGCAGTCTAGCATGCAGTTTTTTGGTTTTTCATATGAGGTATGATTTTCTTCTGTGAATCCTTCCTTGTCAATGTATTCTTCGCGAAATCTCCATGTTCATACTCGACTCAGCAGCAATTCCAATAGTTACAATGTAGTATTAATACTTATGTCCCTAGGGAGCTTTTGTTAACATGGTGGTGTGAAGATGGTTTTGGCTTATTTTCCTGTACAGGTTATCTGAGTGATCTCTGAATCTTACTTTTTTGGTACAACTTCATAAGATTAAGTTATAGATACAGGTCATGAGTCCAAGTCCTTCTGCAGTTGTAAATTCTAGGTGATATTTGTACGTCTTAGGGGCAGTTTGGTAGGGTAGATAACTCCTCTATTTTGGGGTTATCTGATCTAAAATGATCTAAAATGTGTGTTCTTGTCATTTGTTGTCTTATCTATCTTCCCTACCAAACTGCCCCGTAGTGTTTCTTTTCAGAATATTTGCATCTCTTAAAGTCATGTTGTAAATTAAAAGGTTTATAGGAGCAATTGGACTGCCTTAATAGTTTGAATATTTCTAACAATCTAGCTATGTGGACTGTATGATCAGGTGAGGTCGGAGGCGAAGAAAGTCCATGATCTATTCTTTGATATAATTGCGGTAGCTTTCTCAGATACTGATTTTCGAGAAGCCAGAAGTTCCATGTCTTTCACTGCTCCTGTTTCTATGCCAGCCACCTGTCCATCTTCACGACAGCTACCTGCTTCTCAGGGCAAGCGCCAGAAATTATTAAAAGAGGTGGATTCAGAAAATGCTCCTTTCCTGAAGCCACAGACCCGCTTGCCCATTCACGCTGGTGAGAGTTCTAAATTCAGGAACTCTATGCCTCACAAGGAATCGAGGCTTGGAAACAGCAGCAGTCGGGATCTTGGCCAACCGGATGATACTTACCCTTTCACTCACCCTGGGGACCTCGTTATCTGCAAAAAAAAGAGAAAAGACAGGGAGAAGTCGGCTGCAAAGTCTGGAAATGGATCAGCAGGTCCATTGTCACCTACAGGTATTGGGCGTGGGATGAAGAGCCCAGGGTCGATCTCAGGCGCCAGAGATATCGGGTTGAGCCAACATGGCTGGGGCCCCCTTTCCCCTCAACAAGGGAACAGCAGTGTTGGCTGGGCGAATCCTGTAAAGAAAATGAGAACTGATGCTGGAAGGCGGCGGCCGAGCCATTTATGAGAGTATGTAGCGGTTCCAATCTGTTTAAATGAAAATATGATCTGTAATGTGATGATATCCTAAATTCTGATAGTTCTTCATATTCATGCCCTCTACCATTATTGCGGCAAGCTTAGTAGCTTCTAATTTTATGTATCCAATTTCCTTTTGCGTTGCTCTTTCGCTAAGTTGCAGAATAGCATACTATGAACACAAAGCAGCTTCAAGAAATGCAATTGTAATTAAGTTACACATGGATGGTTACAGTTGCAGAGAGAAGAAGAAAGACTATGGATCCACAGGTCCCAAAACAGCCTCATCGCTCGACTCATATTCATCTTCACTCAGCTCCTCGTCGCTTGACTCCTCTTCTGGGATAGCCCCTGCATCCTCTGGCTTGCCGTATTTCAGGCAGTATTCTAGAATACAAAGAGTTGAGAACATCAGCATTGCATTTGCATTACAGTATAATCCATGATACAATTGGATGGTCACCAAATTTGTATGGTAAGCTGTCATATTATAGATGTGACAATTGAAAGATGGACTTCACCTATCATTTTCATGAAAGGTATATAAATTTATTTGTAGTCTCTCTCCTCTTAAACATAGTCTACTTGTTCAAAGATATGAAAATAATGGAAGGATAATATGGCACGAGTTGCATAACAAATTTGAAGGTGACCTAATGGATATAGTATAGGGACTTTAAGACTAGAGTGTCTGAGTTCGTATTTCCTAGATCTACGCCACTAGTTGAGCCTCCAACCCACATGACCTAGAGCTAGAGATGGAGATAGAGAGTCCAACTTAGTTCTTAACTCGACTATTCTGCGTATCCTGCATAGAAACCCTCATTATACATTCTCTCAACCATAACCAGCAGTGGATTACAACTTCTTACATACACATTTGAAGGTAACATATTTGTGGCCGTCAACAAATCATACCCGCTAAAGTTCAATATGAGTCAACTTTCATCAAACAAAAGAACGAGCTACCTCACTTTTGGTTTCTAGACAACTAAAAGTACACCCGCCGAACTTGAAGGACCCTCTCAGGCTTTTATTGCTAAACCATATATTCTTAACTTTTTTCTAGTTGAGTTCTGGGTTTCAATACCTTATGTGTGTTGCTATAATAAATGGCCGTCAGGTCATTGTTAACAATGGCTGTGTTCGTTGTCTAGCTAGTAGATAAAATAAAATGAAAGACTCGAATATGGAACCACGCGAGGAATTAATAGTTTATTCCCTTTTGCATTACTTCCTAAGGCCATCTTTGTATTTATGAGCATGCCATAATCTTTTCACTTTTATCACATTTCCACAAGCCAGAAGCCATAGCTAAGCGCATTCTCTACGAACAAGATCATGTGCTTTATACTAAACATATGAAGCCAGACTCACGACTAACATCTGCAGTCAGCTGTTTACTTTTACTTGTATCCATTCCTAGAGCATAAGCTACCAATGCGATGTATGCATTGAAAGTTTCAATCTTGTGGGCAACATAAGATTTCAGAAGCTTGGATACCTTTCACTCTTTGTTCATATGCAGTTTTGTCGCGCATATACAAGGCAGCAGCTTCCTCATTCAATGGGTCCGCTTCATTTGGATACAAAAGTAGTTGAGGTAAAAACAGATCAAACACATTAACCAGATCTGCCAAAATCATTATTAAAGAAAGAGGTCAGTTAGCATCAATCAGTCAAGAATTTGAGAAACTCTAATCAATAAAACTAAAAAACGTGACTGGTTTATTACCATACATGGGGCTCCAGGTCTGGTTAATAACATCTAGACAAACTGAACCCGACCTGAAATTTGAAAACATGGAAAATTGATTCCTACATGTTTGCTAAAACGACATAGGATAAGAGAAATGCATTTTGCAATTGAAACTCACACTTCATCCACGTTGGGGTGATATATCTTGTTAATAAATCCTATGGAAGGAGACTTGTAGGGATAGGCATCAGGAAGCTCAACTCGTACCTTCCACACCCCGCCATGATATGGACCTATCGCGTTACATTGGAAATTTAAGAGACACAAACAAAACTAAAGGAAAGTTAATTACCCAGAAATAGAACAGGATATGTTCTGCATATGCTACTTCTCCATATTCAATAGCCTAAATTGATGATCAAGAATCAACCATCTTCCACAAAACAAAGTTCAAATAAAAAACCAAGATTATTTCTTGTCTACCAGAGTTGAAAAGAGGACAAATTACAAGCATCAAAACCTAGAAGTAGAAAATAACTTCAATCTTGTAGCAATCAGGTGGAATAGAAAAGCAACAAATTCAGTCAGTTTCCAATTTCCTCGTCAAGAACCGTTGAAAGAATTTCTTCTGGATACAAAAACAACAATCTTAGCCATTGCACTCTAGTAATCAATGAAATCCTACTATCAAAACACATACACAGAGGATTAGCAATCTTTACTTAATTTACTCTAAAAAGCTCTATGACTGAGAAAAGGATTGTTAATTTAATTACTGTCAGTGGGTCCATGGAACTGCACATAGAACTCCTGCATCCCATCATTAATCGGCTCCACCTTGTAGTCACTCATCATCCTATTTCAAGATACCAATATTTCATTAGTATTAACGAAAATTGAAAAAGAAATCAAAGCTTTCTGCAAACCAAAGAAAGGGAACTACTGGAAATGAAGAAGAAAACAACACTATATTTCAAGAAACAACAGAAGAAAGAAAGGAAATTACAATTTCATTAAGTCCATCTCTCGCCTCTTGCTTGGTGAAGACATGGTTACAGTTTGTAATGGAAATTTCTGGGATTGGCTTGTTTTTTCTTTACTATTTTCCCTTGATTTTTCACAGAGGAAACAGGAAAGGGGTGAAGGAGAAAGAAAGCTAGAACGGGAGCTACTTTTTCAACTCTGAGAGAAAAAGGGTGTTGTTGAATGCACCGAATGAAGATAAACAATTGTGTGTGTGTGATGTTTACATTTACTATTACGGCCCCTATTTCGCACACCATATCTGATTATCCATCCATCATTATTAGTAGTGGTGGATTCCATTGCCAAGATTCCTCTCCCAACCCACCAAACTACTTTCTATAAATACTACTCCCTTCTCTCAGTCTTTCTTCTCAGTCTTTCTTCAAATAAATTTAAAATATATTAATCGTGAGCGTTTTGCCACCCTTTTCAGTTTTCACATCTTTTATTTTAGTCGTTTTGTGGTCAGTAGTAAGAGCATCCGCAATAGCGGATGTCTTGACGGACGTCGGACGTCCCCGGCGGACGTCGGGTATCCGCCGCTGTGCGCGGACGTCCGTCGGGTCGTCCATCGTGACGTCCGCTATTGTGGTGACACGACGGACGTCCTACTTTTTGATTTTTTTTAAAAAACTCTATATATACGGTTCGTTGCAAACTCTATATATACAATTTTTCCCCGTTCGGCTAGCGGCAAACTATACAGATTCAAGGCATAACATGTACTTTGTTTGAATCGTTTTTTGGTTTGGGATTTTTTTGGTGAACTATATATATATATATAACTATAGAGTCATGATCATATGATAACCCCTAAATATCGTAATAACCCTATAACTAAATCTGGACCACACATTTTTAAAATCACGCGGTCTAGATTAAAACTTAGATTTACTTCATAAAAAAAGGCGGAGGGGTAAATATGTCATTTCCCTCATTTAATTTCTGAATTTCGCCAAATATCACGTAAAATGATAAAATGATATATTTTAGGTTTATTGCATAAAATGATAGTTTTGCCGGATAGAATGATACTCTACTTCATAAAAAAAGGTGGAGGGGTAAATATGTCATTTCGCTCATTTAATTTCTGAGTTTCGCCAAATATCACGTAAAATGATAAAATGATATATGTTAGGTTTATTGCATAGAATGATAGTTTTGCCGGATAGAATGATACTCTGAGTTGATAAAATGATACTCTGAATGATAAAATGATAATCTGAATTTCGCCAAATATCACGTAAAATGATAAAATGATAGGTTTATTGCATAGAATGATAGTTTTGCCGGATAGAATGATACTCTGAGTTGATAAAATGATACTCTGAATGATAAAATGATACTCTGAATTTCGCCAAATATCACGTAAAATGATAAAATGATAGGTTTATTGTATAGAATGATAGTTTTGCCGGATAGAATGATACTCTGAGTTGATAAAATGATACTCTTGACTGATAAAATGATACTCTGAATTTCGCCAAATGTCACGTAAAATGATAAAATGATAAAATGATAGTTTTGCCGGATAGAATGATACTTTCAGCCGATAGAATGATAGTTTTGCCGGGTAGAATGATACTTTCAGCCGATAGAATGATAGGTATTTTTTGTGTATAAAATGACATTTTTGTTTAATAAAATGATACTTTTACCTTATAAAATGATAATCTAAGCGGATAAAATGACAGTAACCTTATAAAAATGATAGTTTAGCTGAAGAAATTGCATATAAGCAGATAAAATGATACTTTAACGTGACAAAATGACTTAAAACTGATAAAATGATAGTTTTTCCGGATAGAAAGATACTTTCAGCCGATAGAATGATAGTTTCGTCAGGTAGAATGATACTTTCAGCCGATAGAATGATAGGTATTTTTGGTGTATAAAATGACATTTTTGTTTAATAAAATGATACTTTTACCTGATAAAAAGATAATCTAAGCGGATAAAATGACAGTAACCTTATAAAAATGATAGTTTAGCTGAAGAAATTGCATATAAGCTGATTAAATGATACTTTAACGTGACAAAATGACATAAAACTGATAAAATGATAGTTTTTCCGGATAGAATGATACTTTCAGCCGATAAAATGATACTCTGAATGATAAAATGATACTCTGAATTTCGCCAAATATCACGTAAAATGATAGGTTTATTGCATAGAATGATAGTTTTGCCGGATAGAATGATATTCTGAGTTGATAAAATGATACTCTGAATGATAAAATGATACTCTGAATTTCACCAAATATCACGTAAAATGATAAAATGATAGGTTTATTGCATAGAATGATAGTTTTGCCGGATAGAATGATACTCTGAGTTGATAAAATGATACTCTTGACTGATAAAATGATACTCTGAATTTCGCCAAATGTCACGTAAAATGATAAAATGATAAAATGATAGTTTTGCCGGATAGAATGATACTTTCAGCCGATAGAATGATAGTTTTGCCGGGTAGAATGATACTTTCAGCCGATAGAATGATAGGTATTTTTTGTGTATAAAATGACATTTTTGTTTAATAAAATGATACTTTTACCTTATAAAATGATAATCTAATCGGATAAAATGACAGTAACCTTATAAAAATGATAGTTTAGCTGAAGAAATTGCATATAAGCTGATAAAATGATACTTTAACGTGACAAAATAACTTAAAACTGATAAAATGATAGTTTTTCCGGATAGAATGATACTTTCAGCCGATAGAATGATAGTTTTGTCAGGTAGAATGATACTTTCAGCCGATAGAATGATAGGTTTTTTGGTGTATAAAATGACATTTTTGTTTAATAAAATGATACTTTTACCTGATAAAATGATAATCTAAGCGGATAAAATGACAGTAACCTTATAAAAATTATAGTTTAGCTGAAGAAATTGCATATAAGCTGATAAAATGATACTTTAACGTGACAAAATGACATAAAACTGATAAAATGATAGTTTTTCCGGATAGAATGATACTTTCAGCCGATAAAATGATACTCTGAATGATAAAATGATACTCTGAATTTCGCCAAATATCACGTAAAATGATAAAATGATAGGTTTATTGCATAGAATGATAGTTTTGCCGGATAGAATGATAATCTGAGTTGATAAAATGATACTCTGAATGATAAAATGATACTCTGAATTTCGCCAAATATCACGTAAAATGATAAAATGATAAAATGATAGGTTTATTGCATAGAATGATAGTTTTGCCGGATAGAATGATACTCTGAGTTTATAAAATGATACTCTTGACTGATAAAATGATACTCTGAATTTCGCCAAATATCACGTAAAATGATAAAATGATAAAATGATAGTTTTGCCGGATAGAATGATACTTTCAGCCGATAGAATGATAGTTTTGTCGGGTAGAATGATACTTTCAGCCGATAGAATAATAGGTATTTTTTGTGTATAAAATGACATTTTTGTTTAATAAAATGATACTTTTACCTTATAAAATGATAATCTAAGCGGATAAGATGACAGTAACCTTATAAAAATGATAGTTTAGCTGAAGAAATTGCATATAAGGTGATAAAATGATACTTTAACGTGACAAAATGACATAAAACTGATAAAATGATAGTTTTTCCGTATAGAATGATACTTTCAGCCGATAGAATGATAGTTTTGTCAGGTAGAATGATACTTTCAGCCGATAGAATGATAGGTATTTTTGTTGTATAAAATGACATTTTTGTTTAATAAAATGATACTTTTACCTGATAAAATGATAATCTAAGCTGATAAAATGACAGTAACCTTATAAAAATGATAGTTTAGCTGAAGAAATTGCATATAAGCTGATAAAATGATACTTTAACGTGACAAAATGACTTAAAACTGATAAAATGATAGTTTTTCCGGATGGAATGATACTCTGAGGTGATAAAATGAACTTTTGACTGACTGATAAAATGATAAAATGATATATGTTAGGCTTATTGCATAGAATGATAGTTTTCCCGGATAGAATGATACTCTGGGTTGATAAAATGATACTTTTGACTGACTGATAAAATGAGCGAAATTCAGAAATTAAATGAGCGAAATTTGGATACGTAAATTTTATCATGAGCGAGATGACATATTTACCCCCGCGTTTTTTTTTATGAAGTAAATCTAAGTTTTAATCTAGACTGCGTGATTTTAAAAATGTGTGGTCCAGATTTAGTTATAGGGTTATTACGGAAATTGGGGTTATCATTATAACGCACCCCTTTATATATATATATATATATATATATATATATATATAGGAAAATGATCAATACAAAACTTGATCTCAATACAAAATCCAGACCAAATCCTAACCATAAGATTTGACAATCCAATGGTCAATAATTAAACAAAAACACGGAGGGTCATTGTAAAGCAGTTTTAGGTCATATTATAAACTTTGGGTTTGAGGTCATGTTAAGATTATTTCATGTCATCCTTACTATAATGACGTAAAAATAAGCTTAAAATGACCTAAAAATGACTTTTGTATGCTTGGTTCTGCATTTTTGTATTAAGAATGGTTTTGCATGGATCAAAACCCTATATATATATATATATATATATATATATATATATATAGGGTTGCGTTAAAGATAGAACCATTCTTAAGTGTAGAACCTAGAACTCTACATATTTTATTCATTGGATGAGGAAAAAATGACGGTCAAGATTAAAAATCATACATATTAGACTATGTTTTCACGACATTCCGGACTCAACATGTGAAAAAACTCACATGTTGATGGAAGAATGAATGAAACGAAGAAGAGTCCATGCATGCTTTATTTTTTCACTTATCTGCATTCACCCATTAATAATAGTTTTGGTTGTAATGGGAAGTTGTTGTGCAAATCAACACCATTGGATTAAAAGATCTAACGACCTCCGTTTGGCATTTGTTCTACGTTTAAGAATGGTTCTACGTTTAAGAATGGTTCTATCTTGATATATAGGGTAGTGATCAAGATATAACTAATCTTAAGTGTATAACTAGAGAACAAATCTCAGCCACACATCTTAATGGAACAAATATTATTTATATTAATTATATAAAATAGACTAAGGGTATTTTGTAAATTACATTATGAGAATTAAATCAATTAAGCGGTTTCCTTCAGCGGTCACCAGCATCACGATCCACATCGGCCTTGGTAGCTCCTTCAGCGCACTGAATAATTCCCCAAACATCAGGATTTGCCCTTTCTTCGCCGGATCTGGCTCCGTCGCAGCTTGAGGGGTCTCCGTCACGAAGAAAAGGGCCATGACGGTGATGGAGATTAGGAGGAAGATGGCGATTATGAAGCAAGTCTTCAGATTTTACTTCAATACTGTAATATGTAATCCATTGTTCTATATGATACTTTAGAAATTATTTAATTATAACTATGATTTGTATTACTTGTATCACGACATATGCAATATTTCAAGGTTTTTATTTGTCAAAAACCGTCTATTTGAACAATTTTCCAACTTATATATTGTCGAAAAGAGTACATACTTTTACATCAATTACTTGATGGAAAAAGTGTGCCAATTACATCTGGATTCGAAATTTCAAATGATGAGAATTTGTTTAAGATTGAAATTAAATTTTAAGGGTGCTTTGGAAAGAACAAAACACATCACTCTTATTATGATTTTACTTCACTCTTGTTTACAAAACACATCACTCTTATTATGATTTTACTTCACTCTTGTTTACAAAACACATCACTCTTATTATGACTTTACTTCACTCTTGTTCACAAAATACATCACTCTTATTATGATTTTACTTCACTCTTGTTCACAAAACACATCACTCTTATTCTGATTATATTTCACTCTTGTTCACAAAACACATCACTCTTAGCTTGATTTTACTTCACTCTTGTTCACAAAACACATCACTCTTAGCATGATTTTACTTCACTTTTGTTTACAAAACACATCACTCTTATTATGATTTTACTTCACTCTTGTTTACAAAACACATCACTCTTATTATGATTTTAAACATTGCGGAACAAAAAATTTAATTAAATTTCAACAGCTCGGAAGAATCATAAATGTGATAAATAAATAATTGTACACTTAGCATGATTGTGATAGAGAGTGGAGTAGTAACGTAGTCATTAGCTTGGATTATTTATTGCTACGTTGCCATTTTTTGTTTTGAGCGTGAGCATTTAATTAAAAAAAAAAGAAAATAACAAATCAATGCAACTGTTTTCATTTCATCTTCATCCGATCAAGCCTTGGGTAAGATTTGGCCTTAATGCCTCAATCCATTTCCAGCACTGGAACGAGGAGAAGCCTCCGACGCGCAGAGTTCGCTTTGCATCAATCCTGTTATTGAAAGCATTCGCTATTCTCTTAATCGCCACCTCCTCCATCGTCTCGGCATTGGTAGCAGAGCTGCGGCAGAGCAATACCACACCAAATCACAAACGGAAAAAAAAGCATAGCAAATTGCAGAAATTGAGTTTACCAAACGAGACCGTAAGCGCCGCGGCCAACGGGAGTAATCGGCGTTGCGTATTTGGAGGGGACCTCGAAGAGGTTGCCGAGGACGTTGTACTGAATGAATTTTCCGCCATGGATTGGAACGCCTTTTACTTGGACAGCTGAAGCATTGGATTCGATTTCGCTTTCCTTTTCCCTTTCCATTTGGTTTTGCTGTGAGACTGTGGGAGACTGTGGCCGAGATCTCCTCCTACTTTCACCTACCTAATTTTAGCTATGCAATGACCATTATACCCCCGCCTTGTTATTATGGAGTAAATTTGTGATTGAGGGAACTAATATCTCATTAAATTCGAAAATTAATACTAACCCTTGATTTTTTGATCTTGTGTCTATGATTTGTTCTCTAGTTATTTGGTTAAGGGGCATTTGCTATAGATCACTACCATATATATATATATATATATATATATATATATATATAGGGGAGCATTAATCTCCTTTTCATCTATTAGATCCTATTTTCTTCTTAATATTATCCGTTAGATCTAATGCATTAACGGATCAGATTGATTCTACAAATCTATATCCGTTGCATTATAGATGGTGGTTATATGCAGTATATTATGCATTATGAGAGATATTGTGTATATGGGTTAATCAACTCAGTGAAGATTACATATGTGCATTATTTGGTTTAGACAGTGCATTATGTAGTATCTAATTGTCATTATGTGCAGTATATTATGCATTATAAGAGATATTGTGTATATGGGTTAATCAACACAGTGAAGAATACATATGGGTATTATTTGGTTTAGGCAGTGCATTATGTAGTATCTAATTGTCATTATGTGCAGTACATTATGCATTATGAGAGATTTTGTGTATATGGGTTAATCAACTCAGTCAAGGTTACATATGGACATTATTTGGTTTAGGCAGTGCATTATGTATTATCTAATTGTCATTATGTGCAGTACATTATGCATTATGAGAGATATTGTGTATATGGGTTAATCAACTCAGTGAAGGTTACATATGTGCATTATTTGGTTTAGGCAGTGCATTATGTAGCAGGTTATTGTCATTATTTGGAGTATATTAGGCATTATGAGATGTATTTTGTATATGGGTTAATCAACTCAGTAAAGATTCAAAGTGCGCATATCATGTTGTATTCTGTTTTAATGATAATTTTCTGATGTTTTATGTTGTTTGTTCCATATCAGAGAAGCGGCTAAGACTCGACATCGACGAAGCGATCGACAATGTAATTCTGGTAGCACTTGCGAAAAGATTCAGGGATAGATTGGCCGAGGTGGCCCAAGTACAGCTGGAGATCAGGGTGAGCCGAAGAGCCGTAGAGGAAGAAAGGGCCCTCGTCTCTTACATAATATGTACATTATGTAAATCATTCAAAATCAGTGCATATCCGCGATTATAACTAAACACTAGTTTTATAAATCAAACTAATGGTCTTTGTTAACGTTGTTATTAATGTGTACATACTAGATCCTAGCCTGTGGGCTTGTTAAACCCTTAGGAAAAACAAGAAACGTGCGCCAAACATCTAAACACGACCCAACTTAAATTAAACGGGGCATGATAAATGTGAATTACATATCACAAAACATGCATTACAGAAACTAAACTACGCATTATACTCTACAAAAAATATACATTACGTACATCTGTTTTAAAAATGTCTACGCGCTATGAATGTGCAACCCCAGACGAATTACTGCAGCTCGTATATTTGGACAACGTTATGTAGACTTAGAACGTACTACACCCTAGCCCCTAGGCTTGTTAAACCCTTAGGGAAAACAAGAAACGTAAACCAAACATAGAAACAAGACACAACTTAAATTAAACGGATCAGGATAAATGTTCATTACATATCACAAATAATGCATTACAGAAACTAAAATGCGCATTATACTATATAATATGTACATTATGTGTATCAGTAAAAAAAAACCTACGCGCTATGAATGTGCGACCCCAGATGAATTACTGCAGCTCATGTATTTGGACAACGTTATTTAGACTTAGAACGTACTACACCCTAGCCCCTAGGCTTATTAAACCCTTAGGGGAAATAAGAAACGTGTGTCAATCATCAAAACTCGACACATCTTATTCGTATACGTTGCAGTTCACATATGGTGCATTATATAGTCCACAATATCCATTATTCGTTCCATTCGGTGCATTATTCGTTTCTGTTTAAACATTGTTATTAATGAGTACGCACTATACCCTAGCCCCTAGGCTTATTAAACCCTTACGGGAAACAAGAAACGTGTGTCAATCATCGAAACAGGACACATCTTAATCGTATACATTGCAGTTCACATATAGTGCATTATATAGTCAATAATATCCATTAATCGTTTCCATTCGGTGCATTATTCATATCAATTTAAACGTTGTTATTAATGAGTGCGTACTACACCCTAGCCCCTAGACTTATTAAACCCTTATGGGAAACAAGAAACGTGTGGCAAACATCGAAACATGACACATCTTATTCGTATACATTGCCGTTCAAATATGGTGCATTATATAGTCAATAATATCCATTATTCGTTCACATTCGGTGCATTATTCGTATCAGTTTAAACGTTGTTATTAATCACAAAACAATACATGTTAAGCTTAATATGCATTATATGACATACGGTGCGCATTACCCTTCAGACATAGTGCATTACATCTTCATATTTATATATTACATGGTTTTGTCTCTCACCCTATACTAAATCAACAATCCCCCACAATTGGACAACCACAGGCCATAACAAGAACCCTAACGGACAATAATTGAAACCTGGCCAAACAATTTTTTGCAATATATCGCAACACACGAAATACGTGCTCAATAACTATCGGGATAACAAATCGGATCTGAATTGGTATTGATACCGCCGATACATAAACAAATACACGCCTACGTGACAAGATAGATTGCAACGACCCAAATAACGCCGGCGTGAGTGCGTCTGGAACGCTTGAAAACTAAGAATTAGTCAATAAACAAATACACGCCTTCTTCCATTAATGACAAAAAAAAAAAGATTGCAACAACGTCGTCGTGACAAGATAGAAAAACCGAAACTCCAGCAGTCGAGAGACGAAAATTACAACGACCCAAATACTAAAATAAGAATTGCAAAGATGAAAGACTGAAAAAATTGCGTCTGGAACGCTTAAAAAAACGGCATATCTTCAAGGGAGGATTTCATGGAAATTTCCATGACCACCAAGATATTGTTTCCCTATTCTGCCCTTCCACGATTAAAATTGGATTAAAATGTAATATTTAAGTTCAATATTTTCGGCCTTAGGATGTAGAAAATACACGGTTGAGATCAAGAAGGAAAAAGGAGGAAATATGAGAAAAGGAAATGAATACATCCCTATATATATATATATATATATATATATATATATATAATTTAAATATGTATGCTTTTTAAAATAAAAATAAAATGGTTGCATTTTTTTGTATTCATGTCGAAATTTTTATTCTGTAAATTGCATATTTGTGAATTTTTATTTTTGTTCTTGTCCGCCGGGATGTTTCGCTATTATGCAGTTGGATATCCTTATGACATGGCAGTGCTGTGGGATGTCCTTATGACGTGGCAGGATATGTTTTTGGGGTGTCCACCGGGACATCCATCCCTATTGTGGATGCTCTAAAATGTTCGATACAGTGGTTATTAATTAAGGTTTCATTCCTTGTTAGAGGAGTACAATAAAATTCTAATTAGTGACCATCTAAAAAATATACTCCCACCGCCTCCAGCTTTTATAATTGATATCTTTTTAGCCATTATTTTGGATTTATTTTTTTAATAAATAGTTAAATAGATAGAAAATAAAGTAAGAGAGAATAATGTAGAAGATGATTTACTCTATATTATTCACTCTCTTACTTTATTTTCTTTTCCCTATAACTATTTATTATTATCATTTTTTTCAAAACATGTGCAAAAAATTAATCAGTCACTTGAACTGGGATGGAGGGAGTACACATTTTTTTAGCGATAAGAATAAGAGCACCATTGGTGGTCCCAATGATTTTTTTTTATTGATTTGTCATTTCAAATGGTGGGATAATTAACATAAAGATATCCAAGGATATAAATTAAACTTATGACTATTTGGTTGAGGATGAGTACATCTTACGCCACTCGACTACACTTTTTAGGTTCAGTACGAATGTATAGTTAAATTGGAACCGCTGACATGGGTAGAAGTAGACGTCCCCAAACCGAACCGAACCGAACCGTCCGAACCTGCCCGGAACCGTCGGCGACGGTTCGAACCGTGCCCGAAACCGCCGGTTCCCCCGGGGCCGGTTCAGGTTCCGATTGTGCCCAAATCGTAACCGGCGGTTCGGCGGTTCCGGCAGCTTTTCAGGCCTATTTTCGACCTACACACTAGGCTTTTCAGAAACCATCAGCGGAACCGCCGGTTTTCGTCAGAAACCGTTGACGAAACTGGCGGTTCCGTCCAAAAAAACTGTCGGTTCCGCCGGTTTTTCGAAAATTGTTGAATTTTTTTTATTTAATTTAATCACATTTTCCCCATATAAATACCCCCTTCCTCTTCATTTCTACTCACCCCATTCTTGTGGTAACATGTCTTTCTCTTCTCAATCTCAATTTCTCTATTCTCTATCTCCATTCTCTCTAATTGCTCAAGTTGTTTATGTTATTTGCGATCATAATTTACTCACGTTGTTTACGTTATCATATTCACACAATCACACTACTCTCTATTCCCCACTTTCAATTTCCATAAATATCATGTCTTCATCTCGTCGTGGTGGTGATCGGGGCAAGGGAATTGCCCAAGATCAAAGTGATACTCGTCGTCGACGTCCCTACTAGAGCACAAGTTACGGAGGAGGTGGGAAGGCGAGCCGCTCTTCGAGCGCAAGTAAGTTCTAATATGTTTTTGTTTTTTAAATTCATTTTTATTAAATTCATAATTTCATTTTTTAACATCTATGTGTCTATGTGTTTTATTTTTGTTAGTATTTTTACTTAATTGTATAATTTTCGTAGGAGGAAGAAGATCGAAATGCGACCTTGTTACTTGCCCTCGCCGACCAAGAAGGGGGGCATTCACATTCGACTTCGTATTTCGAATACGATGTGAATCTGTCATCGGACGAAGGCGATGATAGATCGCATCAATTCTCCCCTTCTAGCGCCGGCCAAGTTGGCGAAAATGATGAGGAGGTCGATGCTCCTCCTCCTTCAGGACGACAAAAGAAGAAGATTCCTCCAAAGTTGAAATCCGATATTTTCACCAAACATGACCAGAAGGTCCCGGTGGTAATTTCAAATCCTAATGATCCGACCACTACCATAGAGACAAATGAGTTCAAAGCATATTGTAACTATTGCGAGAAAGTCTATCCATTTGGAACCGGTGGGGGATATGGTACTCCACTATCCATCGCCATTTGAAGGTAAAACATCCCGTGGAATATGGGCATACTAAGTCTCAAAGCCAAATAAACTTCCTTGCCGGCTCATCGTCTCTAACAGGTATGCCTCTATTTAAATATGATCCCAAATATGTTACCGATGCTATGGTAAGATGGACGACAATGAAGCATTTGCCGTTTAATTTTTTTAATGACAAAAAATATGAAGTTACTATGCAAACCGCATTTAATGTTGCTACAAAAAGAATTCCCCCCCTCAACTGCTCAAAGATCTAACAACCGGCAGTTTTTTGATAAAAAAAAGAGAAGTAGGAAAATTTTTATCTACCTTGGGACACAAAGTTAATATTTGCTCTGATGTGTGGACGGATTCTTACCATAGAAATTCTTACATGAGAATTTCATGTCATTTTATAGATAATAGTTGGATTTTAAATAAACGTTTAATTGGTTTTAGACAATTTCCTTCACCACACACCGCACAAGCAATTGCATCTTTAATTATTCAAGTTTTGAATGATTATGATTTATGCAACAAAATATTTTCGGTTGGTTTTGATAACGCAACAGCTAACACTGCATGTATACCCGAATTAATTGCGGCTTGCTCCCCGGTGATAAGTGGTAAGTATTTTCACCAAAGATGTATATGTCATATTTTAAATTTATGTGTACAAGATGTTTTGTCTTTATGACAAAGACATATTCAACCTATTACAACAGTTGTATCATTGATCCACTGGAAGCCTTATATTTTTACGTGTGGAAGAAGTATTGTCATTCGAAGAAAATAAGGTACACAAGTTTTAATTTAGATGTGTCTACTAGATGGAACTCTACATATATATGTTGCATTCTACATTAGATCATATAGAATATTTGGTTGATTTTTATAGAACTTTCCTTGTAGATGATTTCTATCTAACCTCTTCTTGTTGGGATCAAAGCATGAGTTTATTTAAATTATTCAAAGGTTTTAGAAATGCCACCGTTGAGTTATCCGGTGTGTATTATTGCACATCCGTTCGTGTTTTAGAACATTGCATGTATATATCACTTGGTTTTAAAACTACAATAAAAAATTCCGTAAATAATCCTGAATTAAAGTGTGTTTTATATTATATGATTGAAAAATGGCTTAAGTATTTCAATGAGATCCCAACGGTTTTTTTGCTTGCAAAAGTTTTGGATCCAAAATTGAGACTAGTTGGTACTTTAAAAATTTTAGAATTTTATTACAACAATTTGGCTTCTATTTATCTTGAACCACTCCGAGCTTTGCAATCGAATGACGAGGACGACGACAACAACATAAACCTAGCCCAAACATTCCAAATAAACCTCCCCTGCCTCTCAACCCTGCAAAGAAGTTTTGAGTTCGACTTGCGGGCTCTCTTTCACGATTACGAAGCCAAGTACAACTGTACCCACCAAGTGAGACCTAGACCCCCCGTCAAACACATAACTTTGGCTTCTTCCAAGTTGATGACCCCGGCGCCCAATCCCAACTGGCGGACCTATACGGCTACAGCAGCGGAGGAACGACGGCAAATTCGGCAAGTGAGTTAGATTTATATTTTGACTCACACTTTTCTTTCAATGATGAAGAAGGAGGTCCCGTTCCCCAACAAATCGACGTCCTAGATTGGTGGGAATCACACGAGAAAGATTTTCCCATCCTTGCATCAATGGCCAAGGAGATCTTTTCGGTTCCGGCTTCCACTGCCGCCGTCGAGTCCGCCTTTAGTGTTGGAGGCAACGTCTTGGACTCACCGGGAAAAACATGGAAGCCACCATGTTACTTGATGATTGGTGCTCCGCCGAAATTAGAGACCAAGAACCGGATTGGGACAATCAAGTAGTACAACCCGACCAAGACTACTTCCCCGATGAAGAGTAGGCCAATTCCTCCGATCAAGCCAAATAGGTAAGCAAGGTAAGAGAACTACGTGAACTTTGATTCCAAAATGTAATTGAGCATTGAGGATACATAGACATCTCAACTTAAATTTTAAATTTAAGTTGAGCTTAAGTCCTTTTCCTTTATTTCTTTTTTCTCCCATTTGTTTCGAATATGTAATTTGTAAATTGTAATCAAGACTTTAAGTCTTTTGTAATTTATAATTTTTAAGTTGTAATTTGTAATTTTAAAATTGTAATTTGTAATATAGTTGAAATTTGTATCAATAAAATTGCATTTGTACATCGCATTATTCTAATCTTATTTATGCAAGTATATTTACATTTTTTTACTTGAATTACAATTTTAACAAAAAAAATAAAAAATAAACATGAACCGCCGAACCGGTCTGGAACTGGCCCTGAACCGGACAGGAACCGGCGGTTCCGGACCTTGACGTGAACCGCCGGTTCAAGGTTCATGAACCGGAACCGTCCAAGCTAGGACGGGCAGGTTCAGGTTCAAGAAAATTTTGAACCGGAACTGGCGGTTCCGAACCGTGGTGACGTCTAGGTAGAAGTGCAATAAGATTGGTTATTTTTTTAATATAAAATAATTTTGAACCATTTTGATACTCTATCCGTCCGATAGTCTCATCTTTTCATTTTAGGATGTTCATAAAAAATAGTTTCATCCAAAAATAATTTTTTTTTCTCAAATTAGTAATAATTTCTCAATTAAATCTGTACCCACTCATGAAACTAGTTACAGATTAAATAGTCAAAATTTCAAGTAAGCGTAACAAATGAGTAGTATAATTTAGTACTCCTATAAATAAAAAGAGTGCAGGCAAAAACGATAAATCATAAATGGAATGTATACAGTAATCAAATTAAAATTTGTCATCAACTTAATTTGTTGCACATAGGTATACTAATTAATATCAATTCTTATTATTATGAAAAGTAAATAAGGTAGGTATACTTATAAGTCAGTTTCCATATATAAATCTTACCATATAATTAAAAGACCCCAAACGGCCAAACCCTATAAATAAACCTCTCCCTTCAGCTTTCTCTCTAAAATCTAAATCAACTTCAACTCTTCAATCAACAACAATAACGATACGATGCCAACAATTCGCTTCAACTTCAATCAACAACTGCGATTCCGCCGCGGCGATCTAGTGGAGGTAGTGAGGGCGCATGAAGGATTCGTCGGCTCCTACCAGTGGCGGACACAGAAATTAGCAGGGGCTTCACTAAATTTTCATAATATATATATATATATATATATATATATATATATATATATTTATATATATAGGGGAGCGTTATTCTCCTATTCATCCCTTAGATCCTTTACTCTTCTTAATATGGGCCGTTAGATCTCATTCATCAACGGTCCAGATGATCTGCATTATTACACTATAATGGTGCATTATTAGTCGGTGTGCATTATTCAACTGAAAATCTGCATTATTAAATGACACGTGACACCAATCTAACCGTCGGATGACAAAATCTTGGGGCTGAGATTAAAAAGAACAAAGAACAAAAGATACAAAAAGGAAATGAATACATCCATATATATATATATATAGGGAGATGATCAAAATAAAAATGCATTTAAATCTAGAAATGCAGCCCAAATCTTGGCCCTAGGATTAGATGATCTAATGGTCAATAATTAATCAATTGAGATTTTTTAGCCTAATTGAGAATTGAGATGCATTATCAATAATTCATTTTTATTAAATGAGTGGTCCAGAATTTGCCACATGAAAAATATTTTTAGATTAATTAATTATGAAAGAGTAGAATGGTAATTTACAATTAATTTTTAATTTTATTCAATAATTTTTTTACAATTTTTTATTATTTTTAATTTTTTTTAATTTTTTAATTTTTAATTTTAATATGTACTATCCAAGTCAATTACATAAATAATCCATGTCAGCTACATATATACAATGTCAATTATATGTAAAATGTTGTTATTGACATAATTTATACGTAAAATGTTGCTGTTGACATTAATTATATGTAAAACGTTGTTGACATTAATTATATAGGTCGTTGACATGAAAATATTTATTCTTGACATGAATTATATTGCTCGTTGACATAATAACGTTTGTTGTTGACATGAATTATATAGGTCGTTGACATAAATTTTATGAAAAATGTTGTTGACATAAATTATATGTAAAACATTGTTGTTGACATGAATTATATGTAAGACGTTGTTGAAATAAATAATATAGGTCATTGACATGAAAATATTTGTTGTTGACATCGTAGTTGACATAAATAACGCTTGTTGTTGACATCGTAGTTGACATCGCGCGAAAATGACAATTATGCCCCCTAGTTGACATAATGTCTCAGTAGTTGACATCGCGCGAAAATTGTGAATGAGTGGCTGAAAATGCATATTAGTTCTCAATTAGGCCCAAAAACCTCAACCTAACAAGACCCTATATATATATATATATATATATATATATATATATATATATATATATATATATATAGGGTCATGATCTATGGCAAACACCCCTTAACCAAATAACTAGAGAACAAATAATAGCCACAAGATCAAAAAAATCAATGGCTAGTATTAATTTTTGAATTTAATGAGATATTAACTCCCTCAATCACAAATTTACTCCATAATAACAAGTCAGGGGTATTATTGTCATTGCATAGCCAATTGAATTTACTCCAACATCAGCAAATTGAATTCATTTGAAAAGGAACCCACGATTCTTCTTCTATCTTCTCCTCTTCTCCGTTCTGGAAATTAAACCGACAAATGGAGCACGCTCGCCGGAAAACGGTGACAGCGATGGATGTCGTCTATGCCTTGAAGAGGCAGGGCCGCACGCTCTACGGTTTCGGGGGCTGAGGGTTTCGTATTTGGTTGCGCCATTTTGTATATGCGTCAAATGTCTTTTCAATTTCTTGTTACTACTTTGATCTCGAATTTGAATTGGATGTAGTCACGTAGTAATTGGTAAAAGCTCGGAGGATTTTTGGTTCAATTCAATCTAAGAGTGAATTATTTGTGGATATGTCTCTTGTTGGTTGCTGATATCGAAAAACGATTATCTACCACAGTTTCTTTTCTTTTTTTTGGCTGCTCAGTTGTTTCTTTCTGTTTTGTGCAAATTTTTACACATTTCTGTTATTATGATATGCTAGAAAGTTTGATGGTGCATAATTTGAGAACTGGTCAATGTAATCGAAATGCCAGTTTTAAAATCTCAAGATTCAGAAGGATCTTGATTTTTAATAGGTGTCAGATACTTTGCCAAACACAAAATTTGTTTGGTAAAATAGTTGAATGAAACACAACTAATTTAGCATTTTTTCGATGAGAGGAATTATTTTTGGTGCATAGAAGCATGTCGATACATGCTAAGAGTGATGTGTATTGTAAACAAGAGTAAAGTAAAATCATGTTAAGAGTGATGTGTTTTGTAAACAAGAGTGAAGTAAAATCATGCTAAGAGTGATGTGTTTTGTAAACAAGAGTGAAGTAATATCATGCTAAGAGTGATGTGTTTTGTAAAAAAGAGTGAAGTAAAATCATGCTAAGAGTGATGTGTTTTGTAAACAAGAGTAAAGTAATATCATGCTAAGAGTGATGTGTTTTGTAAACAAGAGTGAAGTAAAATCTAGCTAATAGTGATGTGTTTTGTAAACAAGAGTGAAGTAAAATCATGCTAAGAGTGATGTGTTTTGTAAACAAGAGTGAAGTAAAACCAAGCTAAGAGTGATGTGTTTTGTAAACAAGAGTGAAGTAAAATCATAATAAGAGTGATGTATTTCGTAAATAAGAGTGAAGTAAAATCATAATAAGAGTGATGTGTTTCGTAAACAAGAGTGAAGTTAAATCAGAATAAGAGTGATGTGTTTTGTAAACAATAGTGAAGTAAAATCACAATAAGAGTGATGCGTTTTGTTAACAAGAGTGATGTAAAATCAGAATAAGAGTGATGTGTTTTATTAACAAGAGTGAAGTAAAATAAGAATAAGAGTGATGTGTTTTGTAAACAAGGGTGAAGTAAAATCAAAATAAGAGTGATGTGTTTTGTTAACAAGAGTGAAGTAAAATCAGAATAAGAGTGATGTGTTTTGTTAACAAAAGTGATGTAAAATCAGAATAAGAGTGATGTGTTTTGTTAACAAGAGTGATGTAAAATCAGAATAAGAGTGATGTGTTTTGTTAACAAGAGTGAAGTAAAATCAAAATAAGAGTGATGTGTTTTGTAAATAAAAGTGAAGTAAAATCATGCTAAGAGTGGTACATATAAATCTCGAGGCATAATCCGGTATTCTAATCTCTACTGCCCGAACAGTTACAAATATTAGCATAAATTTTGGAAGATGAAGAAATCAAAGTTTTTGCAGAATTCAAAGGACATGCTTTCCAGGAGCTTTAATCCAACAAATTGGTAGATCTTCTTCAATCTCCACGCATTCAGATATATAGATCATGTGGAGTATGTGTGTGCGTTTTCCTTTTTATCATCAATTTTGTCTAGGAATTCTGCTGCAGTTAACGACCTGGTTCTGTCAACCAAATTAGGGATTTCTTTCCATTTTACGAATTGGTGTATTAGAGGTATAACTAGTAGGTGTTGAATTGGTTGCAGCAAGATTTCGTTGAAATTGGCGGCTTCGAGGGAAATAGCACAGCGGCTTCGAGGGAAATAGGCCAAAAATACCCTTGGCCTATTTTGTATTATTAAAATAAATAATATTTGTTCCATTAAAATGTGTGGCTGAGATTTGTTCTCTAGTTATACACTTAAGATTAGTTATATCTTGATCACTACCCTATATATATATATATATATATATATATATATATATATGGGAGCGTTATTCTCCTATTCATCCCTTAGATCCTTTATGCTTCTTAATATGGGCCGTTAGATCTCATTCATCAACGGTCCAGATGATCTGCATTATTACACTATAATGGTGCATTATTAGTCGGTGTGCATTATTTAACTGAAAATCTGCATTATTACACTATAATGGTGCATTATTAGTCGGTGTGCATTATTCAACTGAAAATCTGCATTATTATATGACACGTGGCACCAATCTAACCGTCAGATGACAAAATCGTGAGGCTGAGATTAAAAAGAACAAAGAACAAAAGATACAAAAAGGAAATGAATACCTCTATATATATATATATATATATATATATAGGGATGTATTTATTTCCTTTTTCCATATTTCCTCCTTTTTCCTTCTTGATCTTAGCCGTTTTTTTCCTCCCTCCTATGGCCTAAAATATTGGCAAATATTGGTTTTAACCATTACATTTTATTCAATTAAAATTCGAAAAAGGCTAAAATAGGTAATCACTAAAATGGTGGTTATGGAAACTTCCATAATTTCCTCCTTTGAAGATCTTGCCATTTTTTTTAATTCTCACACGTTCCAGACGGGATTCTCCCTGTAATCCATCTCTGCAATCCATCTTTTGCAATTTTTCTTTGAGCATGTATTTCGTGTGTTGTGATATCATGGAAACTTCCTTGTTTTCCTCCGTTGAAGATCTTCACGGTTTTTTTTTTCTTTTCACAGATTGAACAGATTGCTCAATTCCTTCACCGCATCCGATTTCGATAGCGCACCCCACTCCCACAATTGATCCGAATACGCCGCCGCCGGGAGTGAGCCCGTGACCACGCTATGCGCCGCCGCCTGCTGCTGCAAACCCCTGAAATCCGCGACCAGATTCGGCGCATTAGCCGGATTGTAGTGGCCAATCGACGATGAGTAATTATGAACGAGTTTGTGGAGATCGTCAATCCGTTGGAGTTTAATCGCGTTGGAGTTTAATGCGTTGGAGGTTTTTTAACTGATATACATAATCTACATATTGTATAGTATAATGTGTAGTTTAGTTTCTGTAATGCATTATATGTGATATGTAATGAACATTTATCTTGACTCGTTTAATTTAACTTATGCTGTGTTTCGATGTTTGGCGCACGTTTCTTGTTTTCCCTAAGGGTTTAACAAGCCTAGGGGCTAGGGTGTAGTATGTTCTAAGCCTAACAAACGTTGTCCAAATACACGAGCTGCAGTAATTCATCTGGGGTTGCACATGCATAGCCCGTAGACATTTTTTAAAACAGATATACATAATGTACATATTATATAGTATAATGCCCAGTTTAGTTTCTGTAATGCATTATTTGTGATATGTAATGAACATTTATCCTGACCCGTTTAATTCAAGTTGTGCCGTGTTTCGATGTTTGGTTCAAGTTTCTTGTTTTCCCTAAGGGTTTAACAAGCCTAGGGGCTAGGGTGTAGTATGTTCTTAGTCTAACAAACCTTGTCCAAATACACGAGCTGCAGTAATTCATCTGGGGTTGCACATGCATAGCGCGTAGGCATATTTTAAAATAGATATACATAATGTACATATTGTGTAGTATATTGCGGAGTTTTAGTTTCTGTAATGCATTATTTGTGATATGTAATGAACATTTATCCTGCCCTGTTTAATTTAAGTTGTGCTGTGTTTCGATATTTGACGCACGTTTCTTGTTTTCCCTAAGGGTTTAACAAGCCCAGGGGCTAGGGTGTAGTATGTTCTAAGTCTAAAAAACGTTGTCCAAATACACGAGCTGCAGTAATTCATCTCGGGTTGCAGATGCATAGCGCGTATGTATTTTTTAAAACAGATATACATAATGTACATTTTTGTATAATATAATGCGTAGTTTAGTTTCTGTAATGCATTTTTTTGGGATATGTAATGAACATTAATCCTGCCCCGTTTAATTTAAGTTGTGTCGTGTTTTGATGTTTGGTGCACGTTTCTTGTTTTTCCTAAGGGTTTAACAAGCTCAGAGGCTAGGGTCTAGTATGTACACATTAATAACAACGTTAACAAAGACCATTAGTTTGAGTTATAAAACTAGTGTTGTCACGACCGCCCTTCTAGGGTATAATAAATGCGGCGATCGTGACCTAGCAGGACTTAAATGCAACAAGGAAAAAGACTAGGGTTTTATAAAAGGGGTTTGACCAAGGTAATTAATGAACAAAAATCAAAGAGAGAAGGTCAGGGTGACGCTTTTACAGACAGACCAAAGAGAAAACAATTATCATCATTGATATTCAATATAACAAGGGTTCAGCGTACTCCAAAACATAACATGTCTTTAGATTCTAAACGGAACTCAAAATAGTGTCAAGATCAAACAATAAGTAAAACAGGTTTCATCGGAAGCATCCAAGAAAAGAGTGAAGTTATGTATGAAGACACAACGATACTCACAGATCAAAGATAAACAATTCATTCTTCAATTAACTTGCTCAACACCACCATACTCTCGTCGGCCGTCGCCGCTCAACCTGCACATAGAGAAAACATATGCAGGGTTGAGTACTATAAAATACTCAGTAGACTCATGCCGAAAATAGTTTATCAAAATATTATTTATCATGCCTTTTTCAAGTATCCATCGGGATTTTATTTTAGAAAGGCCCGAGGTACCAAAATATTTCATCGTTCAAAAGTCGACTGATCAGTCATTTTCCCATAGACGATTACCATATCTGCCAATACATGACTTGGAATGTGGCCACAAACCAAGTCATTAGACAGGCCAGCCCGTACGCTAGCACACGATCTACCATAGGTGTACACTAGTCCAAGTAGGGTTTGAGGCCCTACGAGGACCCGAATTCGATTTAAATAATAATGGCATAAAGCCATATCAGATAGGCACGTTAAAATCAAACAAGGCATGATAAACACAGTTTCATTCCCATCGATAAAACATTTAAGACATCGTCCTTATTTAAAAGAAAGCTAACCTTGCTTGTTTAGATAACACAATACACAACTCAAAGCAACCCTTGTTCCTTGTGCTCACGTACGCATGACAACCCTTGTCAACACCACAATACAATCAGCCTTTCATCACAAAAAATTATCATGCATGCCCTAACGTTCCTTCCATCGTCTCTTTAATTTACCCATCCCAAACGTTCATCAACACAAGGAAACACACCATAGCTTACATCAACGAACAACACATCACTTCATCATAGAATGAGTTCCTTAACACATATGCATCATGTATATCATTCAAAACTTAACAACATAGATTATTTTTGTATGATAGAAATCTGGCAGAATAGCGCAGTCATTTTGTAAAAATCATTAAACATTCATCCGACCTCCGTTGGGGCTGAAATTTTACCACAACACAGTAGACACATCAAAGATAATCCAGTTAAAATTTCACATCAAAATCACATCTTTAGGTCGGTCAAATAAAAAATGAAACTCACTGGACGAGACTACAAATTCTGGCAGAACTGCGCAGTCGACTTCAAAAATTCATTAAATATTCATCTTTAGTCCAAAAAGGCTGAGATTTACACACAACACAGAAGACACCTTGAAGTTTACTGAGTTAAAATTTCGTACCAAAATAAGATCGTTTGGTCAGTAAAACACACATCGGAATCTACTATCCGAACACCACAGTTGTCATGCTTCCAAATTTCGAATTAGGGTTTATCAAATATTCACCCAGACACATATATTCATGCTTCCAACACATAATCATGCTTCAAAAAGATCTCACCATCATGTTCTCATATATTCACATAGCATTCACCACAAATCATCCATAAGTTCATTCATAAACAACCATAAACGCATATATATATCTTTTTCTCATGCAACCATCAATCCCACCCGATTAAATCTTAGATCTACGATCTCTACACTCAGTATATGCATGAAGGAATCAAAATCAAGGTTTCAATGGAGAGGATGAGGAAAAGAAATTCAATTATACATTTCTTGATCGAAACGATCGGTAGAAACAAAGTAAAATCTTGATTCTTCAACAATTCTTGAGGCTTCAACTTAAATTCTTCTAAAAAAGGTGAAGAATTCTTGGAGAAAGATAGAAGAAAAATTGAGAGAGAGTGGGAGAGTGGAGAGTGGAGAGTGGCGTGTAGTTAGTGGCTAGGGTTAGGGTTTTCCTCCCTTATTTATAGAAATAATTTCCAAGATTTGATTCTCCATAATTAATTAAATGAATAATGTGGAGTTAGAGAAAGAGAGGGAGAATGACGTGAATTATGGGAGAAGAATAAGGAGGAATTCAAAATCAAGGCTATTTAATTAGCCTATGATTTAATTTGGTATTTCACGGAGTAGAATAAAATAATACGGAGCAGAATAAAATAATAATTTCCACCATTAAAATAGGGAAGTATGCGATTTTTATTCCTATCCCACAAGGAATTAAATTCAAATCCTAATTTAAATAGGATATGGCAAGATCTCCTTAGATATGATAAGATTGCTAGGATATTTGTATTTATTCATGGAAGGGAATAAATAAGGGATCAAATAATATAATAAAATAATTTCCTTCTCCCATAAATAGGAGATTTTGCACGCCTTCTAGATGGTTGAATCAGGGGATGTTGCACGCCTTCCTTATTGCCTACATTACACAGGCCTTCCTTATTGCACGCCTTCTAGATGGTTGAATCGGAGCTCCTCCTCCTTGGTATTTTTATTCTTTTTCTCCTTCACGCGGGGAAGCATGCTGGCAGCGTTAGTAAGCCCCATAACTTGGATTGGTACGGTGGCCCTTATCAGGGGGAGGAAGGATACTTTCTTCCCCCTTCCTCTGCTCTCACCAGGTTGTCCTCCACAGTCTTGCTTGCTTCTATGACTGCTCCGGTCCCTTGGTACGCTTGTCTCTTCTCATCCACTTGCTGCCTTGAACCCTCAGCTTCAAGAAGCAGCATGTTCATCGTCTGGCGGCGCGTTCTTCTCAGGATGGAGTCATCCTCTGTAGTCGAAAAAAGGTTACATTTTGCCTCCTTTCGTCGTAGTAGGAGATCACTGGGAAGAGGCAGCCCTTCTGCTGGTGGTGGCGAAGCGGGGTCCTTAGACCGAGAAATTCCTAGGCGGGCCTTGAGGGCGGTGTAAATCTCCACGGGGTCAGCGCCGGTGGGAAACTTCTGAGTACGGAGTCCACACGCCTTATGTCAGCCGTGTCCACATATTGGAGCGGGCCGATGAATCTAGGGGGCAATAACGGGGTTCTGGTGGCTGGTAGGCTGGGTGGTGACAAGGATTTCTGATTATTACTGTTGATATCGGCTCCTGAAGAAAATGAGGAAATATTGGAAGTCTCGAGTTAATTGCCCTGCATTTCTCTCTGATTATGATTGCGGGTGATTTGAATTCGGAAAGAAGTAGAAGAGGATAGAACAAAGGTTCTAAAAGTAGTTGATGGAAAGTGAGATCTGAAAGACCCTTTATATACTGCAAGCCCGACTGTTGAGATTCTTGCCTGTTCGAGATCTCTGCGTCTGTTCAGACTTGTGCGACTCTTCACGTGCAGGCGCACCTTTTTAGAGTGACAGGTGGCAAAGCTTCTCCAATACGCTTCCTCCTTCTCTCCAAGACGTCTCTTCATTGTGACAATTGGCGCCGCCTGACACCTCTCTAATTACTGCACACGTCATATCATCACCTGCCTTTGTCAACTTAATCACTGTACTACTGATTAAATTTAAATTGCACTAATCAAGTGGATATTTTAATTCCAGATGAAATCTCAATGAGTTCCACTTGATCAGTTTCCTTTCTTCCGTCCGATCTTTGATTAACTAAGAAAATAAAACTTAACACACTAAAAAAAACTATTTACACTAACAAGGATATGATCGGGTTCCCCTGGGATGTCACTTGATCAGATTAAGAGATTTAGAATTTGTTGCTTGATCAAGCAGACTACCCATTAGTACCCGATCACTCCTTCTACCTGTTCACTGGCGCGAGCTAGGCATTAGTTGTGGAATGTCGTCCACTACAAACGCCTCCATTCCGTCCTTTTCTGTCAACTTGCTCGCCACCAAGTAGTCGGCCGTATCTGCAAACAATGGCGCTTTCCGTCCTCTTCTTCCTTGTTTGGCTTGATCAATTTTCCCTTCCTGGTAGATCCACTATCTTTCAGGTGTTGACTGGGTCAGGTGCAGGTGCTTTTTATGGAAAACGTCTGGCACGGCTTCACCGTTATCTTCTTGTAGAATTTGGCTCAGGTGATCCGCCTCTCTATTCTCACATCCTTTCTTATCCACTGCTTCCCAGTCAAATTCCTGTAGAAGAAACACCCATCTGATGAACCGCGACTTTGATTCCCTTTTTGCCAAGAGATATTTGATAGCCGTATAGTCTGTATAGACCATCACTTTGGACCCCAGCAGGTACGACCTGAACGTCTCAAATGCGAATACTACCGATAGCATCTCCTTTCCGGTCACATCATAGTTTCTTTGTCCCTGATTTAGGATTTTAGAGGCGTAGAAGATGGCATAACTTTTTCCTCTGATTTTCTGACACAACACTGCCCTCACAGCATAGTTGCTAGCATTGCATATCAATTCAAAAGGGTGATTCCAGTCGGGGACGCGTATAATCGAAGAGCTTACAAATCGGTACTTCAGAAATGTGAACGCGGCCTTGCAGGCATCAAAGAATTCAATCTTTATGTCGTTCTGGAAAAACTTCGTCAGAGGCTGGGCTATCTTTGTGAAATTCTTGATGAATCTCTTATAGATTCCGGCGCGTCCCAAAAAGGTTCTGACCTCCTCTTGGTCAGTAGAGCATGGAAGTTTTACTGCCAGCGTGTGCAATGCCTTGATTGTTCGAGGGTCTGCTCAGTTCGAATTCCGCCTTGTGGGTGTCAGTTTCGGTTGACACTGGAAGAGTAACTCTTCCTCCCCCACCATGAACTCTTCCAATCTCAGGGCGGGGCTAAATCTGCATTGTCGATCAACGTGGGTCGCCCCTCTTTTTTTTTAGAATGGGATGCATATACAGCTCCGGGTAAATTTCTATCAAGGCATGCGTTTTCCAATTGACTACCCCTTAACTCAGCCTCAGTTCTTCTATCATCAATCCTCCTTGTTCTTGCAGGTTTGATTTGACTGGTTTTTGATTGGCCTGGCTGGTAAGGCTATTGAGAGTCATCGGCGATGCTGGTACGGAAAGTAGTTGCCTTGTAGGTGAGGGATCTTCCTTCAGCATTCCTTTCAATGGGACGGCTTGGTCAGGTGGTTTCCCGACCCTTCTTAGATTGGTAATCTCTCTTGTCCCGGCTAGTTGTGACGACTAGAAGAATTCCATAATTGCCCTTCTAATGGCCTGATTGTCCATTTCTCCAGTCATCGCCGTATCAAACCATTCCGCTGCCTCTCTCTTGAGCTGTTTACCTTCAGCGGAACCAGAGGGTGGTTCTTTTAAGGATTTCTTTTCCAGATACTTTTGTTTCCGAGGGCTGATGGCGTCTACTGTTTGAATGCTCTCGCTGTCCCGTGGCTTCCTCACAGCTTTATCAATTTCGAAGGTAAGCTGTTCTCCATTAAAACTCAACTTCATGGTCCCTTGGCGGACGTCGATGACTGTGCTGGCTGTGGATAATAATGGCCTTCCCAAAAGGATGCCAACAGCCTCTTCCGCTCATGGCTCTGTCGTCTTTATGACGAAGAAGTCGGCGGGGTACATGAACTTGTTTATCTTGACAAGTTCATCTTCCAGGACTCCTTCGGGGTAGATGCAAGACCCGTCTGGTAGCTGTATCTCCATATCGGTTTTGACAAGCTTAGCATCTTCCAGCTTCTCGTATATAGAATACGGCATAATATTGATGGAAGCCCCTAAGTCGCACATTGCTTGCTTCATTTGGACGTTTCTGATGGAAATTGGGAGCGTAAATACCCCTGGGTCGGTCTTCTTTGGTGGAAACTCACTGGGTTGGATTACACCGGTCTCCCTTTCTGCTTCGACCATCCTCCCTTTCTCAGCAACCTGTTCACGGGTGCTAGACTCTGCTTTTTTACGACTTGATCAAGGGCAATAGACTCAAAGTTTCCGTTATGATTGAATCTAGGTGCTGGAAAACTTGCAGATGAACTTTGACAAACCGTTTCTGATTTCAGAGAGATTGTACTGACATTCTCTCGTCCTGTAGGTTGCTGCATTGTGGCTGGAAGCTTTCCTTCATTCCCTCTCAGCTCGCCCAATGACATGGCTACCTGGGACAACTGCTTTGTAAGAATTTCGAGTGCAGCCCTCTGTTCTTGCCGAGTCTCTTGTATTTCTCGCATTGCATCTTGGGGCTGATGCGGGATCATCGCATCTCCTGGACCTTCATTTTGCTGCCTGTTATACCTCTGGTTAAATCGGCCTCCTCCATGGCCTTGCTGGTGGTAGCCAGTCGATCCATACTGTTCTGGCTTATTCTGGGAGAAATGATTTTGCTGGTTCCATTGGAAATACTGTGAGTTCCATTGTTGGTTTCCTTTTTGGTATTGCAGAACATAATTTACTAGTTGATGGTTTGACCGCCTTCCCTGATTGCTAAACTGAGTGGCTTGATGCTGGTGCCCCCAGTCCCTCTCCTGTTGTCGGCTTGACCAGTTAGGCTGTCCTCCACTTGACCAGTTCCCTTGAGATCCATTTGACCATCATGCCTGACCTCCATGTATTCTGTTCCCTCCAGTGTTTGGCCTTTCCTGGATTCGAACAGGCCAGTTGGACTGCCCATCAGAGGTTTGTACCTGCTGTGTCGAGGGTGGTTGTGGTTGGCTTTGATTCTGATCAGTCCATCAAAAATTGGGGTGGTCTCTCCATGGAGCATCTCTCTGCTTCCCCTGGATCCAGTTGCCATTTGCGTTCCAGTGGCCAACGGCATTTACTTGGGCCTGCGACTCTGCCTCTGGGGGAAACTCGCAGTAGTAGTAGTGATGCTCTTCTGGTGGTGACGACTGCGGCACATACTGTGGTTCTTTTGGTGCAGGTGGTGGAGGTGGTCTGACTTTTTCTACTGCCTCTAGCAGCTTCTTTTCCATTTGCTCAAATCGAGCTTCCAACTTTTCATCATTGCGCGCCTCTGCCACGTGCACTGCTCCTCTCCTATACTGCCTCGAGATGTCTCATACGACCGCTTGGCCTCAATAAGCCTCTCCAGGATATTTTTGGCTTGGCTAAATGGGGTTTTTGAGAAATCCCCTTGGGCTGCGATATTGAGGTCATTTTTGCTGTCTACTGTGAGTCCACCATAGAAGATCGAGTAGATCTCCTGCTCCCCTAGCTTGTGGTTGGGGCATGCTTGAAGTAACCCTTGGAATCTGTCCCAGTACTAGTCGAGGGGCTCGTCATACTCCTGTCTGGCCTCTGTAATCTCCCTTTTCAGGGCACTTGTCTTCGATGCTGGAAAGAAGTGATCGAGAAATATCATGCGGAACTCGGCCCATGTCCTGATGGAACCTTCTGGCAGCCTTGACAGCCAGACACCCGCATCACCCTTCAAAACGATGGGAATAGCCTTGAGCCTGTAATCTTCGGATGTGGATCCAGCCGGCACAGGCTGAATATCACGGTATCGGCAGAATTCCTCCAGAAAAGCGTACGGACACTCCTTCGAAAGACCGTAGAAGTGGGACAAAACGGCCAGCACTCCTGACTTGATCATGATGGTCCGCATCCCCGGAGTGGCGGCAATGGCATGTGTGGGCTCCCTGTCGTCGTGAGCGTGTACAGAACCGATTCCAGAGTCATTGTCGGCGAGGGCCATCTTTGCTCCTGCTTGTTCAGGTGGTGGAGGTTGTGTATTTTGCTCGGCGGCTGCTGCTGATTCTAATGCGGCTCTGTAACGAGTGGTGACAACTCCGGCTTCCTGGACTCTCCAATGAGCGTTAATCTCTCTGTATAGAAAGGGGTGATTCCAGTGTCCACCGCGTTGGTACCTTCTCATCAACAGTGAAAAACAGAAAATGAGAAACAAGGAAATAAAACTATATACACCTACGCACTACGCACAAACATAAAGTAACACCATGCTTCCCCGGCAACGGCGCCATTTTAGAAGGGCTTGGAAAGAGACGAAAGCGTGATTAGAAAGACGATCAAGTTATATGGAATGATAACCGAACCGGTAGGATCAGTTAGCAAATGTCGTTGCAACTTAATCACTGCAGTCTTGCTCTCGCTCTTTCTTCCTTACCAAAGTAATTTATAAACTCCAAATTTTGCACTACATAACAGTAAAGCGGCAAGTTCGGGGTCGATCCCACAGAGAAGTTGGTGTGTCTAGTGTGTGAGTAGTGAACAGGGGGTTGGCTGCTGCCACGCTTTAACTTGGGAGTTTTAACTATTGTTTTTATTCTAGGAAGAATTAAACTAGCTATCTTGATCAACGGAACTTTAACTACTGGGTCAAGTAAATTGCAGGTGATAGCGGAAAAGTAAATGCGCGGATTAAAATCGAAAATAACTTTGATTAAACTAAAACTGAGTACATCGTGAAATTTAAACTAAGCTAACACTTCGGAAACTAAGAAAGCGGTAAAAACTGAGAAGAATCTCAGCGGGAGACTTAAGATAACGCTAACAGAAATGAGTATTCTGCAACGCCCCCTTCGGTCACCCTTTTAACTATGCACTACTTTATCTAAGCTAAGCTATTCTAGAGAACTAAACTAAGCTAAACTAGACGGAAAGTAAAAGATCGGATTCCCTCTTTGTGATGGCACACCCTCTATTTATAAGCGCGATTCGGCCTCCATCTGGATAACGATCTTGACATGGAATATTCGCTCATGCTGAGTATGCGCGACTAATTGATTGCTACGTGCCCTTTCTTCTAGAATGACGACGCTTTTGAGTAACAGATTCCTGACTCAGCTCCGTCCTTGCGTCTCATAAGCTAGCACGTGTCCTCTTCTAGAACGTCGTCCTTGGTAACAGAATGGTGCGCCATATCCAGCTCATCTTCTCACGTGCCCTTCTTCTAGAAGCCAGCGGTCCCCGCCTAACTGCTTGATCACTCCCCCCTGATCAACTCCCCCGATTTTTGGCCTTTTATCGCCGTTTGTACTTGCTTGATCAGTTCGGCTTTGCTGCCTTGGTCAAGTGACATTTCTGCACATTTAACACTTGTTTTGTGTGATAAACCGATCAAGTAGCATACATTTTACCCTTAAACCGATGCATGAAATGAGCCTTATCAGCTTGCCATGCGCCATCGCCACGTGGCGCGCGCTGGCGCTAGGCTTGACACTCACTCGCCGGGCCACGAGTGGGCGTCGTCATGTTGACGCAATAAATCATTTTTTAAAATTTGATTTTAATAAAAAAATAAAAAATAAAAAATAAAAAACGGTAATATTACCGTTGAACAATAATTTTTTTATTTATTATTTATTTATTATTATTTTATTCTATAAATACTCATCTTTCATTCTCATTATACACACAAACACACATCTATTCTTCTCAAATTTTCATCTCACCTGTCCAATTTTCATCTCACCTTTCCAATTTTCATCTCAAAATGTCCGGCGACGGTAACTCTGGCGGCTCCAGCGGCTATGACTTGAACACGTTTGGAGACCGGGGGCATGTACAATGTCTTGGGTGCTTCCGGTTCCGGTTCGTCGACGCCGGGCACCCAAGGCTCGTCGATGCCGGCAGCGTACCAACCACCCTATTTTGACGTGGATGCATACTCTCGTCCCCCCGCCCCGAGGTATGGTCAATCGCAGGGATTATCCCAAATTAGGGAGGATTTTCCGGCTGAACCCACTCCGGAAGGAGGACGAGGTGGTGGAAGCTCCGGGGTCGCGCATTCGACGCCGTGGAGGAAGATGAGGAGGATGAGGAGGTCGAGGAGGTCGAGGAGGAGGAGGATGTAGGCCGTCAACCGTACAGCCGCAAAGACATGATGACTCTGTTCAACGGTTGGGTCAGCGTCTCGTACGGTCCCATAGTCGGGAATCAACAAACCCGCAAGTATTTTTAGGAAAAGGTCACCGACGCCTACAATGAGAACAAGCCAAAGGGCTCACGCCGCCGCACCATGAAGATGCTCTGCAGTCATTTTGACCGAGTCTACAGAGATGTTAAAAAATTTTGCGGGATCTACAAGAATGAAGCGGCGAATTACCAAAGTGGAGCCAGTGGAGCCGACATTCTGAGAGCGGCTTTGCCAGTCTTTTTTGACGACAACAGCAAAGAATTCAAACATGTCGATGTTTGGGAGGCGGTCAAAGACGTTGAAAGGTGTGCTGGCGGTGTCCAGTTCAGCACGGGCTCGAGCTCGAAACGCACGAAGCACACGGCAGGTGGCCAATACTCGTCTAGTGATGGCGGGTCAGGCAACGCCTCAGAGTAGGTTGAGGGCACGACCACCGATGCAAGGGCTCCTCCAGTGGGCGCCGTCGGCCGCAAGGGACCAAGGCGTTCAGATAGAGATAGGAGGGGCCGAGGCGAATCAAGCCAGGAGGGCTCGATCTCGGGCTCGAACACCCTATTGTCCACGTACTTGACCGCCACAATGGCTGACACTTCCCGCATAACGCCTCCCCAATATCAAGCCCATCTTGCCGAAATTGAGTATATGACAAGACAAATTGGTATTCCGCCTACAGGTGGCTTGAGTGCACCGCCACCGACTTCGGGGGATGATTCGCCGGCGGAGTAGTTTTTATAATTTATATAAAATTGTTTTTTAAATTATGTATTTTAATTTTTTTACACTTTTTTATTATGTGTTTTTATTTTTTTCCCACTTTTTATATTTTAGGATTTTAAATTATAATTTTATTTTATTTAATGAAAGTGTGTTTTTATTAATTGAATTTGTTGGAAATAAAAATAAAAAATGAAATTGAATGAATAGTTAAGTGATGAGATGGTTAAGGCCATCCACAATGCTGTTGTTATACCGTTCCTTAAACTACTATTTGCGGGCCCCACTGTACTCTTTAACTCCATTTCTTAACTAAGGAACGGAACCTGCAACCCTCCGTTCCTTATCCGTCCCTTAATCGTTCTTTAAATTACTATTCATTCAATTTCATTTTTAAATTTTATTTTCAACCAAATTCAATTAAAAAACACACTTCATTAAATAAAATAAACTTACAACATAAAATTCGTAAAAAAACATAATTTAATAATTCGTCGAACATGTCGGCCGTTTGTCCAGTCGCAAGCTGACGGATTGCTGCAGTACATTTCTAAGTGAAATGAGTATGAAATAGGAGTATTTTATAGAGTAAAGAAATAAAAAAAAATTTGAAAAACGGCTATAAAAAAACGGTAACATTACCGTTGTAAAATTTCTTTTATTTAAATTCATTTTTTTTTAAAAAAATGAATTATTGCGTCATCGTGACGAAACCCACTCGCGGGCCAGCGAGTGGGAGTAACGCATGGCCTGGGAGCTCGCCACGTCGCCTCGGCGCGTGGCGAGACATCGCGTGCCGCGTCTCGGGACGGGCTGGGGAAGAAACGGCCGGCTGCAACGCGTTTCTCCGCGGTTTCGTTCCTCCGTCACGGAACGCGGCCCCGTTACGCCATGCGTTGTGGATGCTCTAAGAGATGGTTAAAAGATGGAGGGTTCCAGGTGCTGTCTATTAGTTAAGATGTGATGAAAATTAAAGTGAGACCCATAAATAGTGAAGAGATGAGACGGTTACTGGATGGATAAGAGACAACGTTGTAGATGACATAAGTGGAATTAACTTTTTCAACTATTAGTAAATACCATTATTCATTTAAAAGCTTTTATTTATTATATCTTCTTCCTCGTCCTTCCTCTATGCGTCGGTCATTTTCAAAGAAGTTTTCTCTGCAATTTTATTTTTCAGCCCCTCCTTTCCATTAAATCTCTCCCATTAATCCCCAAAGATATTAACTTGGGGAGGGCCGAAGATAGTTTCTAAATATTTTGAAAAAGTTTATAATAGAAATTTATTAAAAAAAAGTTTGGGAAGGGCTTAAGCCCCTCACCTCCTCCACCAGTGTCCGCCAATGGGCTCCTACTTCGAGGCGACGGTGGTGGCCGATCTGGCGAAGGACGGTTACATGGTGCATTACCGCACTCTGCTGAAGGAGGATTTATCAGGGCCGCTGCGGGAGGTGGCGAGCGCGGCGGAGGTCCGGCCGAGGCCGCCGCAGGATTTGGCGGCATGGGCGGACCCACATGTAAAGAGGGGAGGGCTTTAGCCCCTAATGAATCCAATTTTTAAATTTTTTTCTATTATAAAATTTTAAAATTTATTCATATTTTGAACGTATTGTATATAAAAGCTCCTAATAATATTTTAAATTACATGAAAATTTATTTTATATAAAATTTTGAAAATTTAGCCCCTACTCATGTATATTTCTGCGTCCGCCCCGTCGGAGAGGTACCGGATGAACGACGTGGTGGACGGGTTTGACAAGGAGGGGTGGTGGTGGGGCAGGATCACCGGCAGAAGGGGAGACAGCTATTCGGTGTTCTTCGAGACCACCGGAGATGAGATTTTTTATCATAAGAATCTGCTCAGGACTCATCAGGAATGGACCAATGGGAGATGGAGTTTAGCGATGTTGATTCCGATTGGTTTATTAATTAATCTTGGATTTATCTTACTCTGAATTTTCTTGTGAATTGGCTGAGTATTAAGTTCAAATATATGTTTATATTTTTGAAAACAATAAAAATATGTATGAATTCTGAAAGTATATGAGATTATTGGTTGAATCTTGAATGATTTTGGATTCGAGCAATTATATGTATGGTTCCACAAACTTGCTAATAAGATTAAAGAGTTGAGCTCATAAAATTGCAATTCAATCGAACCTATATGTTCAAGTTTCGTTTCCAGACCGTTACTAATAATGATATTCAAATCTTGGTATGGATCTCTTCTTCAATGTCACAAATTAACATTGATTTGGTGAAAATTAACAAATAAAAACAACAATGTTGTTATGAGTTGGCGCCGAGTTTGAAGTCATTTTTCTTTTTAGTTTTTTATTAAATTTTCTCAACTCAATTTTATGTAAAAAATCTGACAGATCAGATTATTATTTTATTTTAAAAATTTAGAAAAGGGATTATTTATTTTCCTAAAATAATTTAATGAGAAATAACGCTCAGAAAAATAGTTTTTGGGTATGGATTCATCATAAATAAACTGAGTATCTGATGTATAAAAACAGATAGTAAATCAGTTGATGTATAAGCGACTACAATTTTATTTAATTTTTTGCCAAAAAGTGGGTAGAGAGAGAGAGAGGAGATAGAAAAACATATATCCGGTGTTGACTCTATGCATTTCCACTCCATCTGCGCATTCTCTCTGATGCTTGAGCCACCTGTAAACACACACACAATCACTTTTCTATTATTTGAATGCTTTTTTTTTCTTGTTAGCACCATGGTTACCTCCTCATCCCAGTTTGTTCTCCACACAATCATCAGTAGTATTAGGGTTTGTAGACATGTCCCAAATATCATCCCCATCCATATTCCCTGCATCATTAATGCCCCCTCCCATCACCATGAGAAAGAGAGACAGATAAAGATAAAGATAAAGATAAAGATAAAGATAAAGATAAAGAGAGAGAGGTGTAAATTGTAATAGTAGTAGCACCTGAACACCTAAATATGTTTTATAACCAAGGAGAAATCCAGCAGGTAGACCTATGATGTAATAACAAGTGAGATTAATGAAAGCAACCAAACCTTGCCATCCTCCTCCAATAGCTACTCCTGCAAAAACAAATGTAAGAATTTCTCAACAAAAAGACCTATTCAACAACAAAAAAAAACACCTGATATGACTGGCTGAATGCTGTTGAGCATCATGGTCACAGCAAGGAGATACGCCAAATCTCCCACTGCTTTCTGCATCGGCTTGCTGTTGGTGAAAAGGGACGCGAAATCATCCTTGGTCCCTATTATGATCACCATGCAGCACAGCCCTATCACCATTGATTCCAATATGGTCACATACACCGAGAACTTTGCAGCCCGAGGGTGTCCCGATCCAAGCTCATTCGACACACGAATGCTGTTGTAACATGTCCACACCACACCAGACTTAATTAGTGGATCAATGGATGGATGAATTAGTGGATATATGTATATATATATCTATACATACCTTATTGCTGCATTCACTCCAATGAATAGCATGCCTTCCCATCCATTAAGATTCATGCTGAAACACCAATTTTACTTAGCTTCACACCAAACAATAACAACCATTCTTGATTTCTTACCAAATGGAAAGGGATCCCACGGCCAGCACCGGATCCTCCAGATGCCCTGTGAGGACGATTATGCTCATGAAGTACCAAATCTCCAAGCAAAGCATGAGAGCAGAAGAGACAGACAGTTTCAGAAAATCCCAAAGGCCTCTGAAGGCCATCCAGGACAGACCGTGCCATGTGTCGCCACACCACCCCACGACGTAAACCACCTGAGCCAGGGCTATTCCCCAAGCAGATATATCATAGGCCGCGGCAGCACCAACTAGCCCCCATTTCAATACTCTGACGAACAAGAATAGCAAACCAACGTGCGTCATCAAGGCGAAGATCCCCACCCAAGCTAGCACAGCTACCTTGCTTTGAGCTTGTAAGAATTTCTGAGTGGTGAAGTTCACAGCCAGAGAAAACATCTGAGGTATTATATACATGGAAAAGGTTCCTGCTATTTCAGCAATATCATGCCTTTGCCCTAACAGCTTCAGCAGCTGTTTCGAATAGATGTAAATCGGCAACAAACAAACACAGCCTCCGGTGAGAATTAGGCATGACCGTTGCATGTAAACTCCGAGCATATCTATTTCTCCGGCTCCATATGCCTGCCCACACAACGTCTCCAATGCACTAGCCATGCCAAGCTGTTTCAACACGGAAATGAAAAAATAAACACGAGGCAATCATCTGAACTCATCACAGAGGAACAAATTTCAACTAACCAAGAATCCAAAGGATAAGTTTGCAATGACAGAGAGGGAGATGGCAACCCCGGAGAGCTCAAGATCTCCAATATGGCCGACGAAGATGCTTGTGAACGAATTGATGCCATAGTTACAGAGGATGTTGAAGGCGATGGGGGCTGCAATGGACCACAACTTGACCGTTTCTACGCAGAACATATGTCTGGCATCGTCGAACGTTTCCATGGGTGGAGAGTCGCCCTCCTCGCCATGTGGGAGGAACAAGGAGGGCGCCTCGTGGAGCATGGGATGATCATCGCACGCAGAATGGGTGTCGGACAACGGCCTCTCGATTTCCAAGGAAACTGTCGAGTTTGGTGATGATGATGTTGAAGAGGGTGAGCCATTGCTGTCCAATGCTCCTCCTCCTCCATTTTTCTTAACCTTCTCAATCTTTGAAATTTTGCTTCCACTATAATTAATATCTCATGTACCAACTTGTAAAAGAGTCAAATGTTTCCAACAAAAAAATCTTTACCATTGTTTCCTTTTGTTGCAAATTTATATCGTTCTGTTATCTTACTATCTATAAATCAGGCAATTTTTACAAGTGGTAGGAACTCATCTTTCAACCTGATTCTTCGTGACCTTTGAAATCTAGAGTCAACAGGTCAATGTGTATATGTATAATAGGAATATATTTATTATTTCAATATATATATAATAGTACTAGTATTTAAAAAAAAAATAGGATGCGGTTCATACAAATTAGAAGCTAGTTAACTAGAAACAGAAGGCTCAATAATATTAATAACATAAAAAGAATTCACATGATCATTCATAATAATATCTTTACCTAAAGCCTAATAGCATCCACAGTGGTTGAGCGCAACCGTCCGCCCGTCCGTGCCAGCGGCGCGGCACCCGCTGCTCGCCGCTGGCACGCCGCTGCTCGATGCATCGAGCACGTCCGTACCAGCGAGCAGCCCACGTGTCAGCCGTCCATTGGCCAACGGCAATGCCGTTGGCAATTTGATTTTTTTAAAAAAATCAGATTTTAATTAAAAAATCCGATTAAAAAAATATTTTCCCACTCCCCAAAAAATTATATCCGTTTTCTACCCACTTTTAATTTATTTTTCAATTTTCCCCAAAAATTCACATTTTCATCTATAAATACCCTCACTTTCACACCAAAAATTCACACCACACTACACAATTCTCATCTAAATTCTCTCATTTCTATTCTTACAATTCTCAATCTTTCTTTCACTCACAACAAAAAAATGCCCGGCTCCGGCGATCACACCTCCGGCTCCCATTGTTGGAACTCCGATTGGTTCGGTTCACAACCATTTCCTAGTCCGAAAACGGAATATTTGGCCCCTCCTCAAACCCAAGGTTCGCAAGTTCTGGGTGGCTACCGGCCTTACCCGATCGACGACCAAGATGCCCCCGAAGGGCAATACGGGTGGACACCCCGAACCACCCGTACCTAGAGCGGGAGGGAGCCCCTCTCAAACTTCTCATCTTCCTACTCGTGGTGTCCGCACCCCGTACACTCCGGGGGAGATGGAGCAATTATTCAAAGCGTACTTGACAATCTCCGAAGATCCGGAGGTTAGCACGAACCAATCCGGTGACCATTATTGGTGGCGCATCTGTCGCCGGTACAATCAAAACCGGCCGGCTGGAACAATCGAGCGCAACGAGAGTATGGTGCACAATGCCATATACAGAGCCAACGAAGAAATCCAAAAGTTCCAGGGGTATTACCTCCAGGAAGAGCGGTCGGCGGGAGCGGCCAGAGCGAGCTTGACATCATCAGTTCCGCCTTGGCGACCTACCAATCCATGAACTACAAGCCGTTCAAGTACCTCAACATTTGGCAGGAGACGCGGGCCCATCTGAAGTATAGGGGAGGCGTATCATCCTCATCTAACTCCTCCTCCAAACGGTCGAGGTCGGTATCCCAATCCGACGCCGGCTCCGAGGATGTGGCTAGCCAACTTGCCGGAGCTAACTTGGGTAGCCCCCGACGCTGGCCCGAGCAGTTTCCAACGCCGGCCGCAAGGAAGGAAGAAGGCGGCGGCCAACCGCCGTCGCGCCGCGACTCCATTGCCCCCGCTTCCGCTCCCTATGTGCCACCTCAAGCCCCCACCAACTCGTTGTGGGGGATTTTGGCCCAACTCAATTTGGCCGATAGGTCAATTATGACCCCCGAGCAACTTCGATCGCATGTGGCGATGATACCGGGTCTCCAAAGAACATTGGGGGTAGAGTCGGATGAATAGTCATCCACGGGGGGTAATTTTTAGTTTTTAGGTGTTTAATTATGTAATTTTTAATTTTTAGTATTTTAATTATGTAATTTTTATTTTTAGTATTTTAATTATGTAATTTTTATTTTTTTTAATTTGTAATATTATTCCGGGAATTTTTAATGCATTTTAATTTTGTGGAAATGTTTTTTATTTAAATTGAATAATAGAATGGTGGGACCCTTGAGCTTGTCCTTGCGGAAGAGTACGGATGTGGGTGTTGTGCTCTTGCCTAAGAACATGGAGTAAAAATGGGACCGGGCCCATATCCGTGCTCGTTAGCAAGAACACGGTTGTGGATGCTCTAAAGAGTAGTAAGGAGGAGGATATGAACATCAGAAAAGCTACACATGATTTTATGCACTACTCCAATTTTTAGTGCGTTAAATGAGGATGACAATAGAGAAAAATGGCATATAGCAATGTTTGTGTTTCAAAAAATGTGTTGATTTAAGTTTGAATGGTATGAAAAGATTAAGTTGCAAATGACAGATTATTTTAATTTGGAAATGTTTTGGGCTTTAGAGCATCCGCAATAGAAGCGAGCGCATCGGCTCGCCGATTTTTAGCGCTCGCCGGTCCGCTCGCAGAACTATTGCAGCCGGCCAGCGCCAAATCGGTGAGAATTTCGGCGAGTGCACGCCAATTCCCGGGCGCTCGCCGATCGGCTCGCCCCTATTGCAGCATCCCGATCGGCGAGCGACCGGCGAGCGCAATTTTATTTTTGTTTTTTTATTTTCGAAACTCTATATATACGCGATTTGAACTTCATTTTCATTCGCACCACTTGTTTTAACGAGTACTCTCTCTATCTTAATTTATGTACAAGAGCAACAACGCGAAATGAGTAACGCGGGTGGTAGTAGTAGTGGTAGTGGTGGGGATGCTAAGGAGTACGAACGGCGTTTGAACGAACATTTGGATGCATGTACGTCCTGAGAGATAGACCGGCTGCTACAACGGGCCTTGCAGCCGGCGGTACCTCGACCTCGACCCGTTGTCCACCGCCGATCATTGATTGAGCGGGATCACGTAGCTGCACATCAGCGGCTATATGCCGACTACTTCGCACCGGAGCCGCGGTTTAACGCCAACCTTTTCAGGCGGCGTTTTAGGATGAGCAGGGCCTTGTTTATGCGTATTGTTAACGCTTTGGAGCATCGATATTTGTGTTTCCGCTTCAGGCACGATGCGTCTGGTAGACCCGGCCACACACCTATTCAAAAGTGCACTGCGGCAATCAGACAGCTGGCCTACGGAGGCACGGCAGACATGTGGGACGAGTGCCTCCACATCGGCGAGTCGACTGCCCTTGAATGTATGAAGTATTTCTGTCAGGGCGTGATTGAAATATTCGGTGAGCAGTACCTTCGAAGCCCTACCCCCGAAGACTGCCAGGAGCTGATGTAGATGCACGGGGCGAAGCATGGGTTCCCAGGTATGTTAGGCAGCATATATTGTTGCATTGGGAGTAGAAGAACTGCCCTGCTGTCTGGAAAGGATTCTACACGACCAGCTACAAGGGAAAGAATCCCACGATGATCCTCGAGGCCGTAGCTGATTACCGGCTGTGGATTTGGCATGCATATTTTGGGGTAGCCGGATCGAACAACGACCTCAACGTCCTTAACTCGTCGCCCCTTTTCAACGAGCAGTGCCAGAGCGTTGGTCCGGCCATCAGTTTTGTCGCCAACGGGAACCAGCATGATATGAGCTACTACTTGGCGGATGGGATATACCCTAGGTGGCCCGTCTTTGTGAAGACGATCAGATGCGCATCGGATGAGAGGAAGACCTACTTTGCGGAACGCCAGGAGTCGGCGCGCAAGGACGTGGAGCGCGCATTTGGTGTGCTCCAGGCTCGATGGGCGGCAATTAGGGGTCCAACGCGTTTGTGGCATATCGACTGCATTGTTGATATAATGTACGCCTGTATTATCATACACAACATGATTGTCGAAGATCTTCGTGTACAACTGACTAGTTGGGCCAACGACGATAACGAAGCCGGTCCAAGCCACGGCGTGGCCACCCCGAACGTACGAAGTGGGGTACCTCACGATGAAGCCGGCCGCATCCAAGCACATGCCGACATGCGCCAAGTGGAAGCTCATATTCGACTCCAAAAGGATTTAATTGAAGAGTTGTGGACGCGGAGGACTGCACGACGTTAGGGTTTTTTTTTAATTATGTAATTTTTTTTAATGTACCTTTTTTTAATTTAAATGAAATTAATGCATTTTCCCGTATCTGTGTCGTAAGTTGAATTCCGTATTTTGTGTGATTGTTTATTTGTTTTTAGTGCTTGGCTAGGCTATGGCTGAGCTATTGCTTGTCCAGTTGTTTGTCCTAATGATGTGGCATGAGAGATTTTAGTGCTGATGAAGTGGCAGGGGAGTTTGTGGCTGTGCTATGGCTAGGCTATTGCTTGTCCAGTTACTATTGTGGATGCTCTTATCAATTGTTTATCGTAATATACAGAAACTCGAGGGGTATAAGTGCAAAAAAGCTTTAGTTCGGGACCTGCACTCGTTCTTTGAAAATCTCTCGGATCTTCTTCTACCTGAGAAATGGTTTGCATCACACTCTCTCCTCAACGCAAATCTTTCCGATCCAATTCAGACCCTAGATTTTTCTCTCTACACTCCATGAATTCCTCGCTCTGATCATCATTCTCTCTCTTTCTATCCGCGCGCGAATTCTCGAAGATGTATATGGCATATGGATGGCCGCAGGTCATCCCTCTCGAATTGCCCAACTGTCCTTCTACGCAGAAGATCGTGTATTTTAAAGTCGTAAATAGTTTGCTCCTTGTTGTGGCGCCCACTCACATCGAGCTCTGGACGTCTTCTCAGGTACATCTGATCATTGACATTGCTGATTTTTTGGTGGAATGGTGAATTTCTTGTTTTCTGTGCTCAATTTGGCTATTAGGATCTGTTTGTTTTGTTGTTTATAGTCATGCTCTATTCGTTTTGATTCTGTTTACAGCACAGAGTGAGGCTGGGGAAGTACAAGAGAGATGTGGATTCAATTCAAAGAGAGGGGGAGAATTTGCGGGCAGTTTGGAGCCCCGATACTAAGCTCATAGCTGTTCTTGTAAGTATTGAAGTACTGAATAAAGTGCAAGCATTCCAGTGACATTTACTTTTTGCTTGATACATTGTCCCGTTCCGAACTGATACAGTGTATGCTTATTCAGAATCGTGTAATACCACATATTTGCTCTAGCATAAATTGGTTACCATGCAACATGTAATTGCATTTTAAAATCATAAGTTGTTCGGAAATATTGCGGGAAAGTAAATTATACTAGTAATTGTTAGTAGTTAGAATTTTATCTTTAAACTGGAGGAGTAGCTAGTACTCCATCAATGCATTACACTAGCTATTTTATGTTGTGACTGGTAGTTATTGTAGCAAAGAATAGTGTCAAGTAACTGATATACATTTTTGTGCGTCAGTAATATCATGTTTGCTAGACCGAGAGAAAAATAGATAGTTATTGTTACTAGTATTTGTTAATGAAAAAATTGGTTTTATGTCAAATATGTAGTTTGAATGGGTATGATATGTATGTGGCGTACAAGCTTGTTCATGGTTATCCTCTGTAAATGATGCAGCACCAACTTTATTCATGGGAAGATATGTTTTAAATATTACCTCTCTAGTTTTCTTCTACTAAGTTACTTGCATAATGCACTTAATTTAGTAAATCGTTAATCTTGTTGCTGCCTATTAATCTTCTGATTCTCCGCTGTTTTGCAGACATCATCCTTTTATCTTCACATTTTTAAGGTTCAAATGACAGAAAAAAAAATATATGTGGGCGGGAAGCAACCTACTGATTTATTTCTCTCAAACATATCCTTAGTTCTCAGTGAGCAAGTCCCATTTGCAAACACGAATTTGACAATGTAAGCAAGCATCATGTCTTATTTATTCTACCAAGTCAATGGCTTAATTGCATGCATTATATTGCTTATTTTCAAATCATTTCATGATTCATCTAGCACGGAGTTTCGGATGACAAATATTTGGCTGCATTATGATTGAGAGGAACTTTTGCTTTTAAATTCTCTACTTATGTGTCCTACTGATAGAAGTTTATAATAAAATGTCTGTTAGTTACATACGATGTGTGCATGGGCATTTAATAGGATAAAGTTAAGAGGTTTTATTGTGTTCAACAGTGAAGCATGCCAGCTTACCCAATGAAGCCATACTCACAGAAAGCACTTGGCCATGCTTGACTTTTGGGTCACTCTCAGTTTGACATAGTTTTGATATAGAATGATATCGAGTCTTTAATACTTGTATTACAGGAGCAACTTCGTTTGTGACAGCAAACACATGCTGATTGGGCTATCTGATGGATCACTGTATAACATATCTTGGAAGGGTGAGGTATGTGCATTTTGGCTTGAGACCTTTTTTTCGACAAAACTATGTAGAATTATCCTCAGTTCATTATGTTTCACTGGATAGCTGAAGCATTTAACGACATTTTGTGGCATTAAGGATATCCTTGCTTGTTCAGTTCTTGCAAAAAGTTTTACTACTACCTTAATTGGATGGATTGAGAGATGTAAACAGCTTTCTTGATCTTTGTACAGTTCTGTGGTGCCTTTTTCCTTGATATGTTACCAAATGATGGCAGTGGTGCAAATAAATTATCCAATCACTGTAGTAATGGTTCAACTGCCAGAGGAGTTCAAATGGGTGATGGCCCCAACCACATGAACCATGCCATGTCTCAGAATTCTGGAATTCTCCACCTTGAATTTTCCATTCCTTTGCGGTCACTTTTTGTGCTGTTTTCTGACGGGGAGCTGATTCAGTGCTCTGTGAGCAAGAGGGGTCTAAAACATGCAGAATCTGTCATAGTTGAAAAGCGATTTGCTTCAAGGGAAGCTGTATGTGCATCAGTGGCACCGGATCAACAGATTCTTGCTGTTGGGACTCAAAAAGGTGCTGTTGAGTTGTATGACCTTGCAGATTCTGCATCACTTATTCGCTCTGTGTCATTGCATGATTGGGGGTAAGCCTTATCAATTCAGTGAAACTTGTAAAGTGGAAATAGTCATGTTGATGACACACCATGTCTCTTCCTTTTTTAAGAAGCCTTATGACTTCATACTAAACTTGCATCCGCCACCCCTTAAGGGGGAAGGAAGTTTGTACATACATGTACAAGGAATTCAATGTAATTGTTATTGATGAAGTGCAACTTAGTTGGTAAGACTCATCCCCTCCAACCAATAGGTCGGGGGTTCGAGTCACCATGGGGTAAATAAATGGGGAACCAACTTAGTTTAATGTAATTGTCTGGATCCGTGGTGGTGTTGTTTTTTGCTTCCTACTAGGAATCATGTTCCATTTGTAAGTAGTTGAATATGGATAATACTGAAAAGTGAAAACAACTACGAATAAGGGACTAAGGGGTACTGAATATTAGTCACTATTTGCATTTTGTGAGGATAACTTTTTGATTCACATATTTTATTTAAAGATCATGAAGAGGAAAATTCAGCAATCATCTCATCTGAAAGTATAAAATATTGGGATATGTCCTGGCTTAATCTGAGTACTATAAATTTGTATGGCTGCAATATTTTTGCTATTGTTTCCCAAGTTCAGTTTATTCCGTGCATTTGATTTAGATTTTTGTCTCCTTGTAATCATCATGAACTGAATGCATTCTTTGTGGATTTATCACAGATATTCTGTGGAAGATACTGGCCCCGTCAATTGTATTGCTTGGACACCTGATAACTCTTCTTTCGCAGTCGGATGGAAGTTAAGGGGACTTACTGTTTGGTCAGTCTCAGGCTGTCGTTTGATGTCTACAATCCGCCAGATAGGTTTGAATTCTGTATCTTCTCCTGTGGTGAAGCCAACAGAGGGTTTCAAGTATGAGCCCATGATGGGGGGCACATCGCTGATGCACTGGGACGAACATGGATATAGACTTTATGCTATCGAAGAAGGATCTTCAGAGAGAATTATTGCATTTTCTTTTGGAAAATGCTGCCTAAATAGAGGTGTTTCTGGCACAACCTATGTGCGCCAAGTTATTTATGGTGAAGACCGCTTGCTTATTGTACAGTCTGAAGATACTGATGAACTTAAGATCTTGCACCTCAATCTTCCAGTTATGTATACTTTGTTTAATTTTTGCTTTTGGATTCCACCCTGATTTTACTGTAAGATGTTCTGATTGACTATGGGATGTGCCAGGTATCTTATATTTTGCAAAACTGGCCTATTCTTCATGTTGCTGCTAGTAAGGATGGAATGTATCTGGCTGTTGCTGGGCTTCATGGTTTAATCTTATACGACATACGACTAAAGAGGTGGAGAGTGTTTGGAGATGTTACTCAGGAACAACAAATTCAATGCAGGGGATTGTTATGGCTGGGAAAAATTGTTGTCGTCTGCAATTATCTGGAATCTTCCGACATGTGAGAAATCTTTTACGTATAAAAGTTCACATGAGTTGAGGGATTCTTCTTGTTGTTTTAAACCAAACCACTAGTCCCCAAAATTCATTTCTAATTTCTTGTTTTGAACACTACTTCTAAATCAAACTTCAGTGACCCAGAGTTGTTAAAAAGTTCTATGGAGCATTGCCATTTTTATGCTTGTGTCGTGCATTTTGGTTTGTTTCTGCTAGTCATATTAGAATGTGGTGTTTCATTTCTACTTGGTTCTTATGAAAGTGCATCTTATGAGAAATTTGTTGTACAGAATTTTTTAATCTAAGAAAACATCATCTGCATTATGTGGTCTGTAACTTTTCTGGCAGTGGGAGTCAATCTTTTTCTTTTCCTGTTTCCAGTGTAACTTGTTCTGTCACTTTCTGATAAATGTGATTTATTGACATCTGGTTTTATCACAACTGTTTGTGATTTTAGGTATGAATTGCTTTTCTACCCAAGATATCACCTCGATCAAAGTTCACTACTTTGCCGGAAGCCATTGCTTACGAAACCAATGGTCATGGATGTTTATCAAGATTATTTGCTTGTCACTTATCGCCCGTTTGATGTTCATATATACCATGTGAAAATAACTGGTGAATTATCACCTTCTAGCTCTCCAGATTTACAGGTAATTAAATGCTTCAAAAAGGATTTTCTTGAAAAGTTGTTAAACTATGTTGCCTGACAAACACTAATATATATCTGTCATGGTCAATGAAACAAGAGTTCTCTCAACTGACAGTATAGTGATAGTATTATATTCTTCATACATTTTTTAAGTGATAAAATGACAAACAGCTTTCTACAGTACGAGAACTTTCAATAATGACTGCGAAGAGCCATCCTGCTGCAATTCATTTTATTCCTGATCAGCTTCCACATGACGACTTGTCAATAAGTGATATATCATCAACCCATGAGCCTTCTAAGTATGTGCTTATTCTTTATCCTTCTATTTCTTGACACTTTAGTTTCTTGCGGTTTTCCTGATGAATGGTCGTATGCTCCTTTAGGTGTTTAATACTGCGGATGAATGGGGACCTTTCACTACTTGATTTGGATGATGGCCGAGAAAGAGAACTCACTCATTCTGTAGAGTTATTTTGGGTTACCTGTGGGCAGTTGGGGGAGAAAACTAACTTAATTGAGGAAGTTTCCTGGTTAGACTATGGCCATCGAGGGATGCAGGTTCTGGTTTCTGCAGGCATTAGGCCTCTTAGTAAAATTTTTGCATTCTACTTGATATTTTTGTTGCTGATTTTTCTAGAAGCTCACCTGCAGGTATGGTATCCATCTCTAGGTGCTGATCCATTTAAACAGGAAGACTTTTTACAGGTAATTGTGCCTAAAAGTTCTTTAGTCCCTTATTTCTTGCACGTATACTTTGGATCATCCATTAAACTCTTTGTGCTCAACTACCAAGCATGTAAAAAGGTTTTGAGCATCTATTGATGGTTCACTTTTGATATACGTCAGTTTTGCCCTCGTCATGTTTGATTGGTCTTGGGCGTTTAGTAGTAAACAACTTTCAGCTATAACAATTGCTTAAAGTTCTACATTATCATTGTTCATCTCACCTAAAATATATTGTTGGCATGATACTAGTTGGACCCGGAGCTGGAATTTGATCGTGAGGTATATCCTCTAGGTCTACTTCCAAATGCTGGTGTTGTAGTTGGTGTTTCCCAGAGAATGTCGTTTTCAGCATCTACAGAGTTCCCATGTTTCGAGCCGTCTCCTCAAGCTCAAACCATATTACACTGTCTACTTCGCCATCTTCTTCAGGTAAATAAGCGAGCGATGTTGGCTCTCAATAATTAGGATTTTCTTCAATGACATAGAACTTTTTATGGAATTTAGAATAGAGGCCAGTCAATCTCTGAAACACTTCTTTTTTGATGTATCACTCTAATGTGAGAGGCACAATGTGATCTTATTGAACAATCGTGGTAGTTTTTTTACTTACACAATCTCAACATCAGTCAATAAAAGAATTAGCATGCATCAAACTGAACGTTGTTAAGAATGTTTGTTGCAGAGGAGCTGGACCTTTGTTTCTTCATTGATGTATTAGCCCTATGGTGATTTAACTCGTTCTTCTTAGTCTTGGTTTGAAACTATTACTTCTGTGAATAAAACTTCTTTTCCTGAAAAATTAGGAGCAGTTCCTGCATGTCACATAGCTCTATATCAAAAGTTTATGATTATGCGTTTTACTGCAGAGGGACAAGAGGGAAGAAGCTCTACGCCTTGCCCAAATATCAGCAGAGAAGCCACATTTTTCTCATTGCCTGGAATGGCTTCTATTTACAGTTTTTGATGCCGAAATTTCCAGGTAACTCATCTAGATATTCTGTTCTTCCATATTGTTTTCACAACAAACTATTCTGAATGCACCTCAGTTGGGCTTCTTCTGTCCAGGAAATAATCAGAAGCTTTGTATATATATGTGTCTGTGACGCTGTGTGTTTGTTCATCTTGTTATTACATATGATATTTAATCTAATACCTTCTGTGATAATCTGAATATGAAGTCTGGGGGCAGTTAGATCCGTCTTATGTGCTGAGTTTAAGCATGTGTATTTTAGATATCTAGATTGGCCAGTCTGCTGGTGACTTGCTTTACTGCCCTTTCTGGTAATGAAAAAAACATAAGAATCTTGCAAAGCTGATTTTTCAATCATGGCTTTCTTTTCTGTTCATTTTTTTTATTATCTTGTAAATACATTCCCCTCTGATACAACTTACAAGCACACAAAAGAAAATTATCTAAGGAACCTGTATAAAGTTCACCGTTGCACTGCTTGAGCAATCATAAGCTCTGTAACCAAATTAGTTCAATCAATATTCAGTTCTAAATATATGCTGCCTTTTTTCTGCAGGCAATATTCAAGCAAAAATCAGGGTGCTGTAGCTAATCACGCTCCCTCTCTTCTGGAAAAGAGCTGTGATTTGATAAGAAACTTCCCTGAATATTATGATGTTGTTGTCAGTGTAGCACGCAAGACTGATGGTCGACATTGGGCTGATCTATTTTCTGCTGCAGGCAGATCAACTGAGTATGATACTCAATTTTCTTTATTTTGCTTACAATATTGCAGAAACTTCATATTGAACCCTGTTGAAATTATCGTTGTGGAGAGTACTAGAAGTTGTGAAATTCAGAGATGTTACTTGTTCCTAAAGAAATTTTGTCAAAATAACAATTGTCTGTGTACATTGGTCATTGAGAATGAAGTATTTTACTTTTAGGTTGTTTGACGAATGTGTTCAGCAAAGATGGTACCGCACTGCAGCATGCTATATACTTGTAAGTACCTTTTAGTTACCTTCTGTCATTTTGTTAATATTCTGATTACCTCGCATCATTTTTGTTTTCCCTTGTTTGTTAAAGAAAAGATTTCATGTTTCGGGTCTTCCTGTCACCAGTCACCCAGCTGGAGTTATTAGAAGAATATTTTACTTCTTAGTGTACGATACACCAAATGCAGTATTATGTCACAAATCATTCTCGCACGTCGCCATAACTATTAAGTGATTTTGCATATTCTTGGTTATTTTTTAATTCAGAGCATTGCATGCGGATATTTATGGCACATCATCCTCAACTTTAGATATGGTGTCGAAGAATGATTGTATTGTGCTGATTGAAACCTGCTTGCTTCTGTTGGTACAGGTCATTGCTAAGCTTGAAGGTCCTGCAGTGAGTCAATGTTGTGCCTTGAATTTACTACAGGTGATTATATTTTGTTAGTCACTCAAATGATTAAGCACATGGATGCTTATGCATTATATATATAGTTGAACTAAAATAAATTGCATGTGCTCCAATTCTTGTAGATAATTGAATATTGCTATATGACGTGCTTTGCTCATACTTCGTGGCTCATTTCTTGCATATCATTTCTTGCGATACTATACTAGAGTGTACCTTATTTTTCCCTCTTTAGTTGTATTCTATACATTCTGATGAGGACTTATCCATTGTTTAGGCTACACTTAACGAGTCTTTGTATGAACTGGCTGGAGAGCTGGTAAGTGTCTGCATTACCTTGTTTGATTTCTTAGAAGTTGGACTCTTTGTTTCCCCTCTAATTTAATTAATGCTTAACCCTATTCTTTTAGGTGAGGTTTCTACTTAGATCAGGAAGAGAATATGAACATTCCAGTACGGATTCTGAGAGAGATTCTCCAAGACTCTTAGGATATTTTCTGTTCCCTTCCAGTTTCCGAAAGCAATCAAATGATGCAAAAAGGTAAAGCTGGGTAATTAATTTGTCGTTTTTTAATGAGTAAATTGGTGTTTTGTTAATTATTCCACTTGTATGGCTTGATCAGCCTCATTGATTCCTATGTACTTCATCCTTTTCATTTAATGAATGACAGCCCCTCGTCAAAAGAGCCAAGTGTACATATTGCTTCTGTAAAAAATATTCTGGAAAGCCATGCCAGCTATTTGATGTCTGGGAAGGAGCTTTCAGAGCTGGTTGCATTTGTCAAAGGCACACAGTTTGATCTAGTGGTATGCTTCCTCTTATTTTGTCAGAAGTCAGAAGGATCTTATCATCAACCTTAGAGATATATAACATGATAGAATTATTACAGGAGTATCTTCAACGAGAAAGATATGGAAGTGCTCGTCTGGAGGACTTTGCTTCAGGGCTTGAAATGATTGGGCAGAAGGTAACCAATTTGTAGAGCACTCTTGACTTAAGACCTTTTTAAATGCTTTTCATCTCTTATGAACTTCCTAAGTCTTTCCTAGCGCAAATTCAAAATACTGGCTCTCCAACATTTTGCATGTTCTCCTTTTGTTCTGGTTGACAGAGAATACTTATATCATAGTTCTCTAAATTCTTGAGAATTTGTTATTCGGGCTTTTCCCTTTGTGGTAATTTTGTAATATGATTTGATTGTTGCTGCCTAGATTAAGTAGATAGTGCAATATAATCAACCTAGCTTTTTATGCAAGTTGTTAGATGTTTGTTGGATTCTTGTGGATGCATGTGCATGCATAGGTTAACAAATGACTACAACTGAATTGTCCAATATATTCAAGTAACTTGGTATACTTGTATTTTCACCACCTTATCGCTTTCTCACGTAGCTGCATATGGGAACGTTGCAAAGTCGCTTGGATGCAGAATTCCTCTTGGCAAATATGTGCTCAGTCAAATTTAAGGAATGGATTGTGGTCTTGGCCACATTATTGAGGCGCTCAGAGGTCTGGCCAGGCCAACATTTTTCTAAAATCATAAGAATGCCATTTCTGGCATCCAACTTCCTTACTCATGTTGACACATTTCACTTCCTTATCGTCAGGTTCTCTACGATTTGTTTAGGCATAATTTGCAGTTGTGGAAAGCATACAGCCAGACAATACAGGTAAAGGTCTCAGTTCACATATGTCGACTGGAGTGCTTAATCTTCGTTATACTTATCGTGCATTTGCTACATGCAATGATGTTTAGGCACATGAAGCTTTTGCTGAATACCATGACTTGTTGGAAGAGCTGGACGGAAGGCTTTCGTCAACTGCTAACACTGAAGTGGTCATCTAAAACCCCATGGATTGGGTTTGACACAGTTTTGCAACTCCTCGCGTCTTCATTGTAGCCTAGTCAAAAACCTTTCAGAAGATCGATGAATATGTATGCTGTTTCATCTTTGCAGAAGTTACAGTAAACAATGCATGTGCATAAAATAAAGCTTCTCGTCTTTTTTATTTTTAATACAGTATAATTTTTCTTTATGCTTGAGAGCTATGTATTTACTTCTTCCTTCCTCTTCTAGAGGGGGAGAGAGCCGGCTATTAAGTTAGGAGGATGTACAAAAACAATTTGTATCAAGTTCCATATGATTTGATTGTTGACAGAAGTTTGCGATGAAAAAAATTCTCGTGTGCGAGATATTATTGAATGTAAAAGAATATATGTTGAAATCATAGTGTATATTTTCGATTTCATTACATATGTATCAAAGCTTAAAAATTAAGCCAACCGAAATGACAGAAATACTCACTCAACTATTGGAAAAACAAAAAACACTTTATGCGTCACTTTAAACTATTCTACACAAACGGCCATAGCTGCGTTTATTTATTCAAGCATTCATTCATCGTAGGCAAAATCAATACATGCGGTTCTCAAACACACTACCACTAATATTATTAATCATAATCTATCCACATTACATTGTGATCCATTATAAGTTTATAACACATTCACCAAGTGAAGCTGAAGGATTCAAACTCAAGATTGTCTGCCTGCCCAGATGAACATATGGCTGCAACTTCCTCTCTCATCTTCTTGGGCCCACTAACAAGTGCTCCAACTCTTGATTCTTTAATCTCCAGCAAAATCCCTACAAAGATAATTACATACATAAATCACTTTGTGTGTGTGTTTAAGTGTGCTGTTGTTGTGAACCTTTTACTTACTCTTGAGGTTAGGCCTCTGACCATAATGCACATTGACAGATTTGATTATCGACTGCAGTGGAAGGCTCTCCATCTCCACATCATCTTGATCAAACGACGAATTGGATGTTGATCCACTAGTCCCAGAGTCATCAATGTCTTGAACTTGCTTGGCCTCTTCTGCATTGCGTTTCTTGTTCCACAGAAACACAGTGCTGGCTGCCACGACCACAGAGAAGCAGAGGAACATCATACTCGCGGATCCTTTCTTGGTGTAGGAATAGAGCATGTTGGTGTTTTGATCGATGGGGTAGACTATATACTGAGTGAAGACCCCGAGCAGCATGAGGTAGATGGCGAAAGAAGATGATATTATCGCAGCAAGGCACAGCCAACTGTTGGGGCCTAGCGTGGGTGATATGGGCATGTCACACGCCTCTGGCTTGAACCAAAGTGTACGAGGTTTTGCCATTTGGTCTTTGTGTCGCCCTTTCTCCCTGGTCACATAGGCCTCAACTTGTAGGTCGAGGTTGCAAGAATTGGAGGTGGGAGTGTGAGAGGAATGAGTTGGGAGGATTAGGTCTAATATGGATAGATGAGATGAGTTCTTGAACGCGGAGATGAGAATGATCTTGGGGGTCTTGCATTTTAGTGTGGAGTTGAGGAAGATGAGCTCTCGGATTATGGAGATGAATGGAGTGATGCCACTCCCTCCACTGATCATCACTAGCATATCGTGCCTTAGGAAATGAGTGGCAGCTGGGCCATACGGCCCCTCCACGGCCACCTCGAGGTGATGGAGGGGAGAAGGGGAAGAGAGCATGTCATAGAGGCTTCTAGTCCAATTTCCTTCACATTTGATCAACACACTTAGCTTTTGTGGCTCCAAGTTGCTATTTGAGATGATGGTGAAAGGGTGCCATTGAAGCTTAGAGATGGATGGCACATTTATGAAAATAGTACTAGTTGGATTGTAGCTCAAACCTGTCATAGAACCGGGAATTATGAGACGTTGGATCAATCCATCATGTCATGCAAATAAAGTAACTAACTGAATATATAAGTATATTCATAGGAGTTTGATACGCAGAACTAAAACATGAAAGGTAATTGTTAGATAACATGGAGTTCATATGTATGAATATGTACCTCGACTTTTGGAAAAGTTGAGTTCGATTGTGTTGCAAGAGAGAAGTCGTGCGGAAACAAGCCTAGCTTTGTTTCTTGATTGTAAGAACCTCAAATATCGATCCATCACAAAGAGATAGAAACCAGGGAGCATAATGCAAGCAAAGCCAATGCCAATGTGCAAGATGAAGAAAATCATGAAGAAAATGTAGAGGTAGTGAGTGTAGAGAAAGAGATCAAACATTTTTCTTCTAATTTTAGGGTAAGATGTAATCCACATCACCAATCCACATAAGAGTGAAATCTCTCCTGCTATGTTTGATACGTAGTTGTCTCCCCATTTCAGTGCCTAAATATTAAGACTCAAAAACATGAATATTAGAAGGAAAAAAACATTTATAAGAAGGTCGGGTGTTTTTATATTTTTATTTTCGTATACTTAAACCTAGTAATGAATAGTTTCATAATGCAGTTTAATTACTCTGCGATTAAATGGGTACCACTCTCAAATTTTAATATTTTAATATATAAAATAAAAATGATTTATAACACAATAATCCTAATTAGTTTTACTAACTAAGATCTGAAATTAAAAGTAATTATAATGCTAATTTCTGAAATGATGAAATGATCAATTATAATAATGAATTAACTAAAAGCTTAGAAATAATTGTACAGCATAATTCGGTATGAAAATATAATTGAAAAGAAAAGGTATTGCAAACATTACACAAGTGGGATATCAAGAAAAAGGATGAAAAAGTGGTTTTTGTGTTACCGAATGTAAATAAGGATATTAGACGATTTCACTTCAAAAAAAAGTTTATTAGAAGATTTTATAACTTAGCTATAAATCTGGTGAAAAAGATTTTATGGCCTTACTAGTTATTAGGGTTCTAGAAGAGGATTATAAGTATTCTCTACTCTTTCTTTTCATATGCCTTAGATAATATTGTGGTTGAAAATTAAGACACTATTCCAAATTGATATTCCTTTGGCAAAATAAACTTAAAACATGACATAACAATTGTGTCACCATGACCTCAATAATTTTCAGCTTTTAATATAAATGATTGAAGCACCTCGGTTTGAGGGATTTTGTGATAAAACGAGTTGGAATATTTCATAGCCATATAATGTTGACTAGTGTGAAATTGTTTTTTCCTCTTTGTCAAAAGCATCGTTGTTGATATTACTAGGGGTGGCACGGTACGGTATACCGCATCGAAAATATCATACCGCATACCGTACCATAAATTGCGGTATGAGAAAATGTCATACCTATACCTTACCGAATTTTTCGGTATGTCAATATTTGAAAACCTTTACCTTATCGATATTGCGGTATACCGTACCGTGTTGCGGTATACCGCGGTATACCACAAATTATACTTGTTTGATTTATAAATAATAAATATAATAAATATTATAATTTTATAAATAATAAATATATTAAATATATATAATTATTAACGGTATATACCGCAAAATTGCGGTAATTACAGTATATACCGCAATTTTGCGGTATATACCATAATTGCGGTATGATGCGGTATACCGCGGTATATGCAAAATTCATACCTTTGCCGTACCTTAATCTAACGGTAAGGTATCATACCGTAACGAAAATACGGTATACCGAAAATGCGGTATTTTCGGTATTTTTTCAATACGATAAGTGCGGTATTTCAGTATTTCGGTATATTTTGCCAGCCCTAAACATTACCAACAACCGAAAATGGTTGAACCTCTTATTTTTCTTGATTGTGAAGGTGGTGGGTGGGTGGGTGGGGTGGGCCCACTCAAAATCTAGAATTTCAATATCCCACTTCACTTCCTATGTATGTGGCCACCATTGTTATTTTGGGTATATAGGATAGGAGTATATTTTTAGAAATTTTGAATTTTGTAGTGCTTCACATTTGAGAAGTAGCGAGCTGTTGACACTTCTAAAAATTTGGTAAAATATGAATGTGTGAAAAATAAAAAAAATGCTAAGTAGTAGGAGTTAGAAAGGGAATGAAGATACTTGGATAGCAACTTGACCATTAATTTGATTCAGTTGGTTCATAACTGGATTTCTTTTAGTTTCCCCATAGCAAGTAAAGTTAGGTGGAGTCAAGTAATTTTGAAATAAAAGATAAACTGATTGACATATATATGCACAGCTACAAAGAGGTAATTATGAATTGCGGCCAAACAAAAAAAAGGGAAGTTAGCAATATCTTAAGAATTAAACTCATAATAGTGAAAAGGGATGAAGTGATGCTTGTTAGCTTGTGGTTGTCAATCTTGTAAACCAACTGTTCATATGCTATTATTTGATCGTGTAATAAGTGGTTTATGCTAAATTATCACAACTTAAACCCAACCTTGTTATGAGTGGCATAATCACAATCATCATTCTCTCCCTCCACCCCTTGTATGTCACATTCTCTATCTATATCTTTCAATATTGTCACCGTCCAAATAAGTGTTTTATTTGAAATAAAGTTTATTCTCTAATCAATGCCAATATTTCATGATTATATTTAGTTCTTCAACTTTTCATGAAATCACTTTCTTGGTATACAACAGAAGACACATTATGTATCCAGTGTGATATCATCATTAGACACACAATACATCTTGCATATATGTTGTATAACATGAAATAAGCCTATTCTTTTTTATTTTTTTTCATGAAATCAACAAACACAACCCAACGTAGAGAAATAAAATAGTAAAATACATGAGTAGCATAGGATAGAAACATTATTTAGAAGCAAAATGAATTTACCTCTGATAACCTGTGAGTCATGATCCAGTAAATAAAGTAGATTGAACCATGAATAGTGAAGAGTGCCATGGCCAAGTGTCCAAGCCAAATATGGTATTTGATGCTTCCCTCAGATGTTAATCCCAACATAGGCAAAATGGATGAACCTCTTGTGACTGGATAGAACAAAAATGTCAAACACAAATTTCCAGTCACTCCTGTCACTATGCCTACTCTATCCAACTTAGTTTGCCACCTGCAAACAATTACCCAACATTTATAGATTCTTCAAAAAAAGTTAGCTTATGAAGTGTGTTTTTGATGAATTTTATTGTTAAGATAGAACAAGGCTGTTTTTGATAGGTGAAGAAAGACTTGCAAGATTCTAGATAAAAGTTGGCTAATGTAGATTCATTGCAGATACTCAAGAAAAACATGGTCATTACATGAAAGATGTCGCGAAGATTAAGGATAAAAACCGCGTTGTCTGAGAGATACAAGTGAGGATTTGAGAGACTGCAGAATTCTCAACAAGTATATAGCTAATGAAGAAGTGGTGATGGAAAGAAGTGTTTTTGAGGCTTTTTCTGAGACAGGAAAGAAAAAAGTTCTTACACTTTTTCATGTTTGGACGAAGATCTTTGATGAACTTGCTCAAACCAATGGCGCAGATAGCCTCCAAAATACCAAACACAGAGAGCTATGAACATGCTGAAAAGGGCCATCTCTGTTAGAGTAACAATCCCAAACCCCTTAACAATCATCGGTCGCCTCATGAACTTCAAACTCCTTGCTTTGCTGCTGTTTTTCATTTCAAGAAACATTCAGTTTTTAGTGATTCTTGGAAAAATATGAACCTTGATAATACCTTTTTGTGACAGCATTTTCCTTCTTCCCCAGATGCAGATAAAAGCATCCCAAAACAGCAATCAGCAAAATGGGAAATGTGAAATCCATCATAATTGGACCTATTCAAGGTAGAGAGTTATCAAATATCATGCCAAAAAACATGTTGAATGTAATGAAAAGAAGTCAAATAAAAAACCTTGTATTCCAAAGAAGGTAGAATTAGTAGCAGCCATGAGATGAGGCACCCAAATATTATAGTAAGTATCAGTTGGCATAATGATCCACATCATAATATTCCCAAGAAATATCACCAGAGCCAACAACAGAATTGCTGTTCTAACGGCATTGATCATGCCCGAGGAGGCCATTCTAGAGCGCACAAACTCAAACTCAAACTCAAACTCAAACTCGGGTTCGTTTCAATATATGGAAAGAAAGTGAGAATGCAAGAGGGTTGTGTATATATAACTTTTTTTTCTTTGGTGAGTTGAAAAGGTTGTATCAACTTGTAATGGACTAGTGACCACATATATTGTCACTTTTCAATCTTCTTGAATACATGTATAAAGTTCACATTGTAATCCATTATTTCTTTATTTGTATCTTTGTAACTAAATGAGTGAAATATCATGCATCGGTTTCACTATGTAGAATTGTTTAGCATCTAATATTTGCATATAAGCGTATTATCAATCACAGTTTTGTTAAGATCAAAGAGCCCTTCATTTTTTACTAAATTATGAAGTGAATGAGCTCTTTTGTCAAAGTCTCTATTTTTCAGTTTTTTCACTTGAGAATTTACTCTGATCAGTAAAAAATCAATAATGAAAAACTACAAATCATTCCATATTGTTCTACAAGCTTAATTCATTAGGACACCCCTTCACTCCATATACTAAGATAGTTTTCGTAGAAAAAAATATTTAAAATTTTACTTCTTACTGTTTCATTGTATTAGAAGTGATTGAGATAATGTAATACAACTATCCAGAAGCAAGAAAAAGAATTAAGCATATGTGTCATATAATTAGTGCCTGCTTGAAATTCACTAAATTTAACAGTATGGTGAAACTTTTAAGTCTTGAAATTTGTTTGGGAGTTGTATGAATTGAGTTTTCCTTGAGAAAAGGAACATGGTGTCACCACCTATATATTTTGACTAGCTAATAATGGTGTCTGCATCAATCAAACATCAATTGTGGGTGGCTTAATCCTTTCTTCATTTCTTGGCAACATAAAAACAATAATGTTGTTGTAGTTCAAGGTGTACAAGAAGAACCCAAATTTGATCTTTCTTCACAAGTATGGGTTTGCAGTTTCGATTTACACTATAAGACATTGATACATAGTTAAGTCTATTCGAAGACTGATATATATTAACTCACAATGTAATTAATGGGTTATGATGTGGATGAGATGCCACTCTCCGTCACTATGACATGCATCATTTATAGTATTTCATATTCGACCACCACTTTTACTTGAATAGTTTCAAATCACCTACTAAAGCTTTAGTTTTCTTATTGATGTTTATATGTATTGCACAATCAGTTAATCTTGGTATTGGCCGACAGACAGTTAGCATCACTGAGTAGAAATGATTACGGGCTTACACGTGTCGTTATAAAGAATGTAAGAGGGCACACTGAAAACTTCAGCGGAACCGAGAAGGAGAATAAAGAGCTCATATTGAAAGCAAGGAATATGGAGAATACTCTGAGACTTTTCATTGAATATAGAACTTACAACAAGATTCAATTAGACATACTCCATATTGGAAAGATCTAGAATCTCTCCTTAATCTCCATACTACAATGTTAATCATGCTTTTACACTCTTAATCAAACTAACTCTGCAAAGCATGTTTCCTCTTTAAACCGCGCAACACCACGTCGCGCCAAGTACATGTGTGGTCCTCCATCTTAGCTGTGAGCATGGGTACAGTCACGAGTTGAGCTTGTGAGGTGCTGGCTTGAGCGATGACAGCTTGCTGGGAGTGGGAGCTGTCATTTGTCGTACGACTTTCAAGCAACAAGGCATGGTTGATCAACCCATCTCCTTCAACACGCTTGATCAAGTTATCGGCCGATGGCTTGATCAAGCCAATCTTCTTCTCATGCATCGATGACTTGATCGATGACTTGATCAAGTTGATCTCTTTCTCATGCACCGATGGCTTGATCGATGGCTTGATCAAGCTAATCTTCTTCTCATGCATTGATGGCTTGATCACGCCAATCTTCTTCTCATGCATCGATGGACTTGTAACATCCGCAGCTTGATCAACTCGGCAATTACTTCTAACACACACCACCTATAAAAAAAAGTGATGACAATATTCCACTGAAATGAAGTGAAGGGATAAAATGGCCCAATGACGATGAGGCCCAACTCAAATTAGTCCACTGGAAAGACCCAATAAAGATGCGGCCCAACCAAATGTTCAAGTTTTTCTAACTTCATTGAGCATAAAATTTATTTTTGTGCAACCATGTACCTGTATAAGAATTTTGTTGCAAGTACATATGTTTAGGGTTGACTAAAGAAAGTAATTAATGTGCAAAATATAGTTCAAAATTGAAACGAACCTCACTCAATCTGATAATTGTGTGCATTTGATCATTCTCTATCAACTTTTAGTCCATACGAAAGACCACATCATCTTTCCGGTCACCATATAAATTAGGAAAGCTCAATTGCAAAAATTTCACACAAAAGATGCATAACTAAATACAGAATACTACTACTACAAGTCATACAATAAACATACTCTAACTCTTAAAACCATTCTATTTCTTGTATACCATAAATGTAATTGACAGAATCTAGAAGATGCTATAGAAAATGGCAGATCAAACGGCATATACATGTCAAAATTAGCAAACATAAATTATCAGAGGTACTCAAAAGCTGTCACAAGAAGAAGAAGAAGAAGAGCACCCAAATATACACGATTCGAATCCCAAGTAAAGGAATTACCAAGACAAGATGATATATGTAATAACTTGTATTTCACAACACCTAGTGACTTCAAACAGTTGAGTGAAACAAGAAGTCACCAAATAGTATATATACATATTCAGACAAAAAAACAAGATGTTGCAGATTCAAACTAGCACCTATTTGAAGTACAATCTTCTAGCATGGAGTATCAACCAACACAACAACACCACCACCTAAATCTTGGCACATATACTTGATACTATATGAAACAGTTATTCCACACACTCTGCAAACACAACCTGTATTACTTGATTGATGACAATTGATTGCCACCCTTCAAATTGGATTCAGAAACATCAACTGGCAAACGAACCCATCCCGTCGAAGAAGAGGCATTCCTTCTCCTCTGCAGAAACACCGATGCAGATAGCAACAAGAATATTGCACCAATCAACGGAGCCACCACACTAGTGTGCCCTGTCCTCCAGCTCCTCCACACGGAATCCGCGCACACCTCTCCGCCAAAGCTGCCCATTGTGTTATTCAGCTTCCATATCTCAATCCCATTGAGAATGGCATCAACTGCCCGCGGCCAGCTCATGTTCGACGGCCCCACGCTCACGGCCAAGCTCCCCGAGCTCCCCCCATCCACCACGAAGTCAGCATAGAACGGCGAGGCCAGGATCGCATCGGTGCTTTGCGACAAATCCAGATTCTCATATGCTAGGTTGCCATTCACATACACATTGAAATACAACATGTATGTGGAGATACTTGCTATATCACAGAAATGCATACGCACCATGTGACTATAACCCTTCTCGATTTGAAACGACCATGTCAAATTCACTTTTGGAATCGAGCTATCTTTGCTCCGAATCACCCTCGCTGTGTTGTACACATTATCCGGCCCCACCTCTCGGCTTAACCCGCCATTTCGGTACTTGATTATGCCCCCAAAGTGAACCGTTTCGGAACCCTCGATTGAATTGAAGAACTCATCATCTGTAATCCAAGTCCTCCACAGAGAATCATTAAACGGCGTCACTTTGAATCCCCCAACATTAACCCTATGCACAGTCTCGAAACCGTTCCTCAGCAATCCATGAATCCTCTCGTTTTTCTCGGCGTCCACAAGCTGCGCCACGTCAGCAATTAGGTCAATCGGAGCGGTTATCACCTCTATCGCGTTCACGAACGCAAATCCGGATTTATCGAAGGGCAGAAACGTTATTTTCAACTCGCCGGAGTCGACCGGGATGGCGAATTCCTTGATTACCACGGAGCTGGCGGCGGTTGAGGGGCGGAAGTTCCGCAGCAACAGGAATCCGTTGGCGATGACGTGGAATTCAGCTTCGCTCAGGTCACAGCGATTGTTACGAAGCGGGTGGAAATGGAGGCGTACGAGGTGATGAACGCCGCGATCTCTGATGGGGAAGACGTAATGCGCGGGGTGGGTGAATGCTCGAGCGGTGCGGTAAAGCGGAGAAGGCGGATCTAAGCTCTCGAGCTGGAGCGTCTGGGTCGACGCGAGGAAGCCCGGGTCGTCGCCTGCGAAGACTCGGTGGTCGGCATCCAAGGTCTGGGCAGCGCTGGACCCGCAGTTGACGAGGAAGTGATCGGTTGGAGAGAAGGAAGCGGCAGCGGCGGCCGCGATGAGAGATAGGAGGGAGATGAGGTAGAGAGAGAGGATTTTGGTTGTGGCCATTGGAGAGAGCTTCGATTGGAATTTTGTGTGTTTAGACTTTTCTCAGCAATATTAAAAGTCGGTTAAAACATAAGAGAAGCGCGTGGGCCCACAGAATAAGTATACTGTATAGTCTCCAACGACTCTCATTCTAATTCATTTCGATTTAAAGAGTAGCGTTTTTGAGTCGTGGTATGCCACACAGGTGAAATACTGAAATTAGACCTTTCCTACCCACGACGGATTGTGATTGAGATAATATTTGGAAATTAAAATGATTACTGAAAAATGAATCTTAGAATTCTGATTTCTAACAATTTTATATTACAATATTTGAAAAGTTATCAAGAATTTAAATAATATTAGTACTATATTTAATTAAAATACTAAATTAAATATATACTCCCATCCGTCCCATATTACTCGCACTTTTCATTTTAGGCCGTAAATTTGGGATTAAATTTTTAGTGTAATTAAATTAGAATTTTAAATGTAATGAGACATTACTTAATAAAGGAGCTCTTAACTTAAACTAATATATTAATTAAATGCATTAATTCTAACTTAAACTATAAATAGTGTAAGGAGTTTGTGACGAGCCGAAAAGCAACAGTGCAACTAACATGGGACAGAGGGAGTAGAAATTAAACTTTTCATGAATAAAATAATTAATAATAATTATATTATGTAATTAGTAATTTTAAAATTAAAATAGTAAGTTTTTATAAAATTAATAATTAAAAATATAATTTAAATAATTAGATTAAGATTTTCTTAATAAGTTACTCCCTCTCTATCTTATTTTAGATGACACGTTTCTTATTGGCATTTATTTTGAGAAAATAAAATAAATAGTTAAAATAGAGAGAAAGTAAAGTAGGAGATAAAATAATGTAGAAGAAACTCCTCTCTATATTATATAGTCTCTTACTTTACTTTCTCTCCACTTTAATTGTTTATTATCATTTTTCCAAAACACTTGCGAAAAGAAAGCGTGTCGTCTAAGGTGAGATGGAGGATTATTATTTATCGATATATACTTGAAAAATTATAATTTTAATATTTCATTATGATTGTCTTGATTAGTTATTAATTATAATAAATAATACAAAAATATTTAATATTACATTAATCACATTTTAAATAATTACTAGGAGTACTATATTATAATTATTTAATAAATTATTAGTTATTAGTATAGTAATAATTAAATATAATTATAACCATAATTATAATCAAGTACGATTACGGTGTCACTTTTTTTTAATTGTCAAATAAACATAAATTTAAAAGTTATGTTACAGTTGTCTCACTTTTTTTAATTGTCAAATAAACATAAATTTAAAGATTATGTTACAGTGGATGGATTCGATCCTATAATTTTTAATCTCACAAATTAACCAATTTATCACTAGGCCAACTAATATACACAACTGGCCTCATTTCTATTTCCCACATATGGCGGTCAAACCTCATTACTATATGACAATCGATAGAGATTTTTTTCCAATGCTTTATGTTGGAATATACCTCAATCAACGCAATTTAACTGGATTATATGAGTGACAAAATATTTATTTTTATGAAATGGAATAATATAAAATCGATCTATGTTGCAAATAGATGATTGTTGTTTATTAGTTTTTTCTAAACCATTCCCCGTGAGTGAGAAATGGTGAAATAAACTTAGTCACTCAAATGTGGAGCTATACGATTAACTAATGTGTTAATTAATCTCACATAGAGAAATGATCCTTATGTTAAATAATGTATTTAAAAGGCCCTAATTGTATGTGTAACAAATAATAATTATATACACACATGACTGGTTGTGAAGCTCACACGCACACCACCGCCGCCACGTGCCACGCACGCGCACCGTGGATTTGGATCTTGGTTTTTGAGAAAGGTCGTTGGTATTAATTTTGGACCAGCTTAACTTTTTGACCAATAACGAACATCTTCTGTGCATCTCCCGAATGACCAAAACATATCCAGAAACATCAGGAAACGTTCCCCGACATGAGGTCTGGTCAGTCTCCATGAGAGATATCTGTAACTCCTAAACTCCTAACTGTTAGTACATGTTAGTCATGATGAAAACATTGATTCTAGTAGGCTCCTCTTACAATAACTTGACCTATAAATAGGGAGGCATCGTCTTGCATTCCATACACCAAATCTTTGAATTGCATAACATACAAAACTCTCTCATCTTTACATCCTTCACTGTGGAAGCTTTGCCCTTGCCTCATCTAGTTCAGTTCATCGGAGGTCGTTCGTATGCGGTGCTGCGATGAATAAGACAAAGTTGTTTCATCTTTAGAAACAACATGCCTGATCCGAGAGCACTATTGGGTGGCGTATATCATATTGCAGACATAAGTTCTCCCCAACTCGTCTTAAGAATATAGTTTCAAGTTTTAGTATATGTATTTCAATTTTCGTGTAGTTTCTTTCTTCTTCTCCTTCTTCAATTTTTTGTTGGTTGTATTACACCCAACAAGTTCTCTATTTTGGTAACCAGATTTATATAAGAATCGCAAGAGGAGATATCAAATACCGTTTGAAGAAGTAGATTGGTATGTGAAACTTAAATTGCTCTAAAACATCTGAAAAATAATTAAAACCTTTGCTTTGAGATGTTCACTACTGCAGTCAACTGATTCAAGCACTACCTCTACCAACCTCTACCACTGTTCCCTCACCTTACCAACCCCTCTACCATGTCCTTAATAACCTTATGGGCATTTTACAAACCCTTTTGGTTTAATGTTGGCTTCACCTCGGCTGACAGTGTGGGTTCCACTTTTATTGGTTCTATGAGATCCTTTATTGGATTGAGTATTGGTGTTTTTGGGGTCAACATGAGTTCTGCAGCCTTCGCGCTTAACACGAGTGGCTTCCATGTGGAAGCGAGTTCGGCGCCTAAAACACTAACAATTTTCCACATACTCTTGTCTGATTGGACTTAGATTTTCAAAACTGCTGGTCATTGCAGTTAGCTTTAGGAGCGGGCAAACTTGAGAGCACTTATGGTCTTTAATCCAGAAATTAGCTTCATACATAGTGATATCATGTGCTCTCCCTTGGCACATCTTATAGTGGAGGTTTCCTTCGCGTCTGACGTGCTTCTCTCGTGTGTCTTGATAAGGCCTATTTCATGCATTGGTTTAGGGGTAAAACGTATGCTATTTGATCAGTTTATCGCGCAAAGCGAGTGTAAATTGTGTAGGAATGCTGCTTGACCAAGGGCAACAAGGCCAAACTGATCAAGCTGGCACAGAAGACAAAAAAAGGCCAAAACTGGGTGGGTTGATAAAGGTGGTGATCAAGCAGTTAGCCGGGGGACCACTGCATTCTAGAAGGAAGACACGTGAGACTGATGCACTAGAAAGCGATCCTCAATCAGTTATCAAGGACTGCATTCTAGAAGGGGACATGTATCGGTGCGTAAGCTGCGCAAGGACGAAGACGAATCCTCATTCGGTTATTGAAGAACCACTACATTCTAGAAGAAGGGCACGTATCAGCAGATGAGACGCTCGATCCCAGCAAGGACGAATATTCACTGCCAAAGTTGTTATCGTAACTGGAGGTTGTGTGAAACGCCTATAAATAGAGGATGCAACTGAAGGGGTTGGCAGCAGAAGCGTGCATGAAATCCGATCACATAAATTTGATCTATTTAGCAGATTATTTAGACAAATTCTATTCGCGTAATTATCACATGTATTATGCTCATAACTTGAATTATAACATGCTTTAGCATATAAAATCCCTAAAACATGCTTACTACGGAATTGGCCAATTTACCTCGTTGATTCAATCAAGAATCGATGATGGCTTGCTCCGTCTCCACGTGAAGATCTTCAATACTCGACCTCGGATCTTCTGACCGGTGTCCCGGACTGTACACTGATATTTGTGTGGGCAAATCTCACCAGCGTACTAGGACTTGAATAACGAAGACATAGCTTAGCTCACAGAGGGAGCAATTTTCAAATTCTCTGTCTCTATGGAGGGGGACGAAAATTTCAGCACTGATTGTTATTTTTTCTGTCTCCTTTATTCTCCTATTTATATTAAGTCACATATTGGGCCCAGTCAGGGATCTAAGGAAGAATTTGGACATGGCCTCACCCAATTAGCTTTTTACTAATTAAATTGAACCCACAATTTAATATAAGCTTATATTGGAATATTACAAGCAGCCACTACAGAAGTAATATTGCACTGCCTTTCTAAATCCGAAATTACAAGTATTCCGGGTTTCTTTTATTTGTTTAATTCATTTCCCGCGCTTAAGATAAAAACATCAATTAATTAATTAATGTCTGCTATGGACTTAATTAATTAACATATTATATTCTCCAAGAGTGGACTTAGCAAGAAACTCTTATTTATTATTCATAGAGTAATTAAACTCCAACTAGCTAGGTTCTGAATAATAAAACCTTGTTTCGAGCTCCTCTTGTGGATGTTATCAAACGAGACTCTCCTCACGCACGATTCAACATAATAGCAATCCTAGCACCGCTAGATAATGATCACCACTACCCAATATACCTGGATCGTTGGGTGACGAAAAACCCGCACCTTTGGTAAGTCAAAGTAGTAGATACTCAATATCGTATGCTCAATGCTAACGTACATTGATTAAGAAATTAATTTTCAAGACCTCGTCTTTCAGTAGATAGCATAAAGACTCGTCTTGCTGTTAGATCCATTCAGTGCTATACCACACCAACGTCATCATATTTCAATAAGGCTTAGAAATAATCGGACTGACATTGCAACCTTTCACGATAGGTAGTCTAGGTCTATCTGGGTTGTGAAATTCTTATTTTTCTTTGTTCAGAACTAACCGTGTACCTTAAATTGAGCGCAACCCATGGCCGGTCTACTAGAACAAAGACTTAGACTTATGTTATGTTCGCTTATACATTTAAATATGCAATAAACATCCATTAAATGTAAAACATAACAACATTACAACAAAAATAATCTGTTGCATTCATTGGAAAATAATTATTAGAGTTTTACAGTATTCAATCACTCGAAAGGTGATTTCTAGTATACAAACCCTAACAATCTCCCACTTATACTCAAAATAGCTTTCGAGTATACAAAACAGTGTGCACACGTCAAATTTCTCCCACTTATACTGAAAGCGAGTTGAGGTCTTGAATGAGTCGAACTCCCATCCCTTCAACGTGGCCCTCGAACGGTTTTACCGCCAATGCCTTTGTAAAAGGATCTGCCAAGTTGTTCTCTGACGCAATCTTAACCACTTGTATGTCTCCTCTCTGCACTATATCCCTTATGATATGATACTTCCGCTCTATGTGTTTGCTCGCTTTGTGAGCTCTTGGTTCCTTCAAATTTGCCACAGCACCAGAATTGTCATAATAAACCGTGATGCTCTTGGGCAAATTCGCAACCACACCTAAATCCATAAGGAAGTTCTTGAACCATACCGCCTCTTTTGCAGCCTCCGAAGCGGCTACATACTCGGCTTCCATGGTCGAGTCCGCGATGCATTTCTGCTTCACACTCTTCCAAATTACGGCTCCACCTCCTAAGGTGAACACATATACTGAAGTAGATTTTCTCGAGTCCTGATCAGCTTGAAAGTCTGAGTCAGAATATCCCAAAGGACAGAGCTCGACTGCATTGTAAACTAGAGCATAGTCCTTAGTCCGTTTAAGGTACTTGAGTATGTTCTTTACGGCAGTCCAATGTCCTTGGCCCGGATTTGACTGATATCTTGCCACCATGCCAACAACAACGCAAATATCAGGCCTCGTACAAAGCATAGCATACATGAGACTTCTAACTGCCGAAGCATATGGAATTCTTCTCATTGCTTGTATCTCAGACGGCGTTTTGGGGCACATCTCTTGAGATAGATGGATGCCATGTCTAAAAGGTAAGAAACCTTTCTTGGCGTCCTGCATGCTAAAGCGACTAAGTACTGTTTCGATGTAAGGTTCTTGAGATAAGCACAACATCTTCTTTTCTCGATTCCTAAGAACCTTGATCCCGAGGATGTGTCCCGCGTCTCCCATATCATTCATCTCGAACTGGTTTGACAACCATGTTCATACTGATGACAACATCTTTTTATTGTTTCCAATTAGAAGAATGTCATCTACATATAAAACTAAGAACACTACATTCCCCTTTTCAACATTCTTGTACACACAGCTTTCACTTGGGTATTTTTCGAATCCAAACTTGCAAACAGTTTGATCGAAAAACTGGTTCCATGATCTAGATGCTTGCTTAAGGCCATAAATGGCCTTCTTAAGCTTCCAAACCATGTGTTCCTTGCCCTTTATGGCATAACCTTCAGGTTGTTCCATGTAGATGGTCTCGTCAAGACCACCGTTTAGAAACGCAGTCTTAACGTCCATCTGCCATACATCCCAATCCATATAAGCTGCTATAGACAATAGTATCCGGATCGATTTGAGCATGGCCACTGGGGAGAAAGTCTCGTCGTAATCGACACCTTCCTTTTGGGTATACCCCTTAGCCACTAGTCTTGCCTTGAAGACTATAACTCGTCCATCGGGTCCACGTTTACGTTTATATATCCACTTGCTCCCAATGGCAGTACAACCTTCGGGTAGGACGGACAAATCGTAGACGTCTTTGTCTATCATAGATTGTAGTTCCGAATCCATTGCTTTCACCCATTCGCAATGATCGACATCTGCCTGCGCTTCCACAAAGTTCCAGGGATCTAATACATTGTTGTCTGAGGAGTGATCCATAGATTCCCCCAAAACAATGTATCGTTCGGGCTCATGTGAGACCCTCCCACTGCGGCGCGGCACTACAATTTTTGGAATAGAAGTTGAAGTTTCTGGAATTGTTTATACACTTGGTACTCGTTCTTGGTTAATGGAATTTGTGACAGAAGTTAGCTCATCAAGAGCCACTTCACTGCTGGGTTTATGATTCATTACATAGTCTTCCTCTAAGAATGTGGCGTGAGTGCTCACAATAACTTTCTTATCTCGGAGACTAAAGAATTCATAAGCTTTCGTTTCTCTGGGGTACCCTATAAACAAACATACCTCCGTCCTAGATCCTAGCTTAGTTGGATCCTTTTCCAATACATGAGCCGGGCAACCCCAAATCTTGAGATGTGCTAGATTGGGCTTGCGCCCAGTCCACAACTCATAAGGAGTAGTAGGTACGGATTTTGACGGTAAATTGTCTAAAATATGGCTTGCAGAAAGCAAGGCATGTCCTCAAAACGAAGTAGGTAGCTGTGCATAACTCATCATCGATCGGACCATGTTCAATAAGGTCATGTTCCTTCTTTCAGCCACGCCGTTCTACTGGGGCGTGCCCGGCGCAGTCAGTTGGGATTCAATTCCCGACTCCGACAAGTAGTCCAAAAATTCGGCACTGAGGTACTCGCCTCCACGATCAGCTCGTAGGCTTTTGATACTCTTACCATGATACTTCTCCACAAGAGTCTTAAAGTCCTTGAACTTATCAAAAGACTCTGACTTGTGGCGCATGAAATGAACGTATCCAATTTTCGAGAAGTCATCAATAAATGTGATGAAGTATCGAAAACCACCTCTTGCCTCAGTAGACATTGGTCCACATACATCAGAATGAACGAGCTCAAGTACTTCCTTGGCCCTATTTCCCTAAGGCCTCTTGGTCATCTTGCCTTCTAAGCATGACTCACACTTATGAAAAGGTTCCTCCTCTAGATCTTTAATAAGATCTTATTGAACAAGAGAATGGATCCTCCTTTCATTGGCATGACCAAGTCTAAGGTGCCATAAGTACGTTTCGTTCATTGAACTTGAAGGTTCCTTTCGTTTCTTCAAAATTTTCGATGTTGTATTGAGTTCTGATTTGCGATTATTAAACTGTGTAGATGTGATTGTGTACAGATTGTTTTCCATGATACCACGACAGATATAAGAACCATCTTTTTTAATAACGCAATTGTCATTAAAAGAAATCGAATATCCATCAAAAACCAATTTAGAAACTGAAATTAAATTTCTTCTAAAAGGAGGCATCAACAAAACATTCTTCAAAATAAAAAATCTATCACTACTAAAACGCAAATATATGTCTCCCACTGCTACAGCCGCCACTTTAGTAGCGTCACCCAGCTGGACCTCGATCTCACGATCACGTAGCCGTCTTGTCACCTGCATTAAGTCAGGATCAAAACAAATATGATCAGTGGCTCCAGTGTCAATAACCCAAGTGCAAGTAGACTTCGAAGCCAAACATGACTCGACTACTAAAGCTTGGTGCATACCTGTAGCCTTGCACTTTTTAGGACAATCTGGCTTCCAATGCCCCTTCTCTCCGCACTTGAAACACTTCCCCGTGGGCTTCTTGTTTGCCCTCTTCTTCTTCTTCTTCTTCTTCTTCTTCTTCTTTCCCTTAGCTATCTTGGCCGGTCATGAGTTCGGTGCCTGCCTTTTTCCTGCGGTAGGCTTGAAGCCAGAGGAACGAGACGCCGAAGTCATCATGGCCGCCTTAGCCTGGACCATAAGGTCCTCTGCCGACTGAAGTTCAGTCAACAACTCTGCCAAGGTGTAGTTCCTTTTGTTCATCTCGAAGTTGAGCTTGAATTGCTGGAAGCTAGGGGGAAGACTTTGAAGGATAATAGTCACCTGGGACTCGGGATCGATCGTCCCTCCCAAGACCTCAATTTGGTTGAGGTGGCCCATCATCTCGAGGACATGGTCCCTCACAAATGAGCCTTCCTTCATAGTCTTCGACATGATACTCCGAAAGGCTTGAGACTTAGCCGTTCGATTCTGAGTACAAAAAAGATTCTTGAGATTCTGCATAATCTCGGCGGCAGTTTCCATGGCTGAATGCTGATGCTTGAGTACGGATGACGCAGATGCCAACATATAGCACTTAGCCATCTCATTCGCCTTATGCCACCGTCTGTGTGCATCTCTGACTCCTGCCGCAACGTTAGCTGGAGGCACTGGAGGTCGCGGGGTTGTGAGTACAAAGATGTACTCATTTGCTGTGAGAACGATGTCCAAATTTTGTTTCCATTCTATGTAATTTTGGCCCTCGAGTTTATTTTCTTTAAGTATTGCAGAAAGAGGATTGAACGACATACTGACGATTTGATTTGCACTGCAAAACAGAATATATACCTTTTGTCATAAACTTATGTAAGAAGTTTGATTAGATTAACCATAAAACTTTTCAAAATCTTACAACAGTAAAATTAAAATTTTGTATCCTCAAGAGGAAGTTAATACGCATTAAAATCTTACAATTTTTACTGGTCACAACACCGACGAATAGTCCAGAGACCACGGAGTGGCATGGCCGCCTAATGTTGCCTAAGCAAGACCACCGAATTTAGCATTACAGAATCTCATTTCTACAACACACTCCCATAACAATGCTCATGCGCTGCTAACAAGATCAAGTTATCCCATAAATTCTGTGTGAACTTCTGAATCTCGTAGTTTATTAGGATTATTGTCCCCACAGTGCAGGTGGCGATAATATTGGAAACCACATTCTAGTTCATACTATTTATATTTGAGAAGTCCGCCTTATGAACTCGCTATTTCCTATGATTATTGTCCCCACAGTGCAGGTAGCGATAATATTGGAAACAACTTCATAAATTACAGACCAATTGGTGGAGACCATATACAAACGTTGAGTTCGTAATTATAGCTTAGATATTTTGGGTTATGGTTTTTATTCAATTATCCTTAGCCTTGAGGCAGATTAAGGCTTAATTAAATTCTGTTGGTATTTAATATGCTGGATAATTGAATCCTTTATTTATAGTTGGCGTCTTCCATTAAGAAAATAATGTTCCAGTATTTAATTCTTATTCATGTCTACTATAAGATATATCTAAAATATATAAATTATTTAATTATTAATAAGACATGAAAAATTAAATTCAAATTATTTTCATGTTTAAGATTAGGAAGAAAAGATTTATTATTTAATGTATTCATACATATCTATCCTTATTAGGATTCTAGATATATATTTATTAGGAAACTATTAAATTATTCCCATCCATATCATCTAGGAATAAAATAATATTATTTATTTCCATAGATATAGATAATAATAAAAATATTCCTAAAATCTAGATAAATATTAGGAAACTATTAAATTATTCTCATCCATATCATCTAGGAATAAAATAAAATTATTTATTTCAATAGATATAGATAATAATAAAAATATTCCTAAAATCTAGGCATCTTCAATGCGCCGGGTGGCGCGCGCTTCCGGCCAGCAGCTCGCGCGATAACTAAGATGCTCTCGGCCAGCGCCGCCATCCGTCTCGACCCTTCCGCCTAGGGTTCTCGGCCTGGTGGCTCAGCACCTCGGCATGTTCTCGGTCGAACTGCCGTGCCACGCCTTCCGCCATGTCGATCTCGACGTGAGCTCCGTCTGGGGCGTGCGGTCTCGGCCAGCGGCATGCACGAGCCCATACTCGTCTGAACGTCGCCCCGTGATCGCGGTTCCCTTGCTCCCACTGTCTCGACTACCCTACCTCGATCGCGTGTGGTGCAATCCTTCTCGGCGCGAGCACCGACGGATTGCACGTCTCGTACGATCGAGTAATTTAAGTTCTTTGATTCGATAGTTCTTGAGTTCATCATGCATAATAAATTAAACAAAACACCAAGAACATGCTTCGCAATCAAATAATACATGCATACATGAATTTCGCGAAATTTAAATCCAAATAATCAGAACCAAAGACTGGCTCTAATACCATTTGAAGGGGTTGGCAGCGGAAGCGTGCATGAAATCCGATCACATAAATTTGATTTATTTAGCAGATTATTTAGACAAATTCTATTCACGTAATTATCACATGTATTATGCTCATAACTTGAATTAAAACATGCTTTAGCATATAACATCCCTAAAATATGCTTACTACGGAATTGGCCAATTTACCTCGTTGATTCAATCAAGAATCAATGATGGCTTGCTCCGTCTCCACGTGAAGATCTTCAATACTCGACCTCGGATCTTCTGACTGGTGTCCCGGACTGTACACTGATATTTGTGTGGGAAAATCTCACCAGCGTACTAGGACTTGAATAACGAAGACAGAACCCAGCTCACGGAGGGAACAATTTTCGAATTCTCTCTCTCTATGGAGGGGGTCGAAAATTTCAGCACTGATTGTTATTTTTTCTGTCTCCTTTATTCTCCTATTTATATTAAGTCACATATTGGGCCCAGTCAGGGATCTAAGGAAGAATTTGGACATGGCCTCACCCAATTAGCTTTTTACTAATTAAATTGAACCCACAATTTAATATAAGCTTATATTAGAATATTACAAGCAGCCACTACATAATTAATATTGCACTGGCTTTCCAAATTCGAAATTACAAGTATTCCGGGTTTCTTTTTATTTGTTTAATTCATTTCCTGCGCTTAAGATAGAAACATCCATAAATTAATTAATGTCTACTATGGACTTAATTAATTAACATATTATATTCTCCAAGACTGGACTTAGCAAGAAACTCTTATTTATTATTCATAGAGTAATTAAACTCCAACTAGCTAGGTTCCGAATAATAAAACCTTGTTTCGAGCTCCTCTTGTGGATGTTTGGTGTGTAATTTTCGAGTTCAATTATCAAGTGTAAGATCACACAAGTTTAATAAAATAGCTCTAATATTACAGCAATACTGCAAGAGTACAACATCGAATGCAATACTTCGAGTGTCGATCCACAGGGAAGGAATTGATTATTTAATTCTAAGACGTAGAAAACACATACTAAAAAGTGATTTGTTTTGAAGGTTTTGATTTCCAAAAGTCGATGAAAAAATTAAGCTACAAGTTAACTAAGAGAGAATATTCAAATAGGAAAATATGTCACTCCAAGTTGCTCGCTAGGCTTGTATTGTTCTACACCTTTTACAATAAAACATATAATGGGATTAAAACATCAGCCTAATCATGTACACTGAACATGTACACGATGAGTAGTTCACAATTAGCTAAACACATAACCTATGAACCAATTTTCAATGTCTATAAACTCCTGTGGAAGCGCGGGAGGAATAAACATCTATTATAATCACCTACTTAATCCACTATCAAATTATCCTCTAAACAATTCTAATTCAATAGTATACCAACAATCAATCAATCCTAAACTATGTTAAAGAGACAATAGCAAAGGAAATAACAACACTACACTATTAGCCAAAAACATAGTGTATAAACATTAATCACATTAATGGTATCAAATCACATGAATTCAATGGTGTAGAAACATCCATACAAAGCCTAGATTACAACTTGGAGCAACATAGAGAGCTTAGCCTAAACACATGGTGATATTTGCAATTGAAACCATAGGAAGCATGTACTCGTTGAGTGGAATTGGGATTTGAAGACGGATCGTCGGAATGTTGGCCGGAACTCTTCCTTTTCTTCTTCCTCCCCTCTTTCTCCCTTCTTTCTTCTCTATTTTTTCTCTCCAAAAACCTTCCCTTTTTCCTTCTTTTTTTCTCCTTTTCTCCCCTGCCAAAACTGCCGAGAAACTGCTGAAATTGATCCACCCGGCCGGGTGGATATTTGCAACTGAAAATATCACCCGGTCGGGTGAATGCCTCTGGACTCTTCCTTCATTAAAAAAGTCACCCGGCCGGGTGGAATTATTGGTACAAAAATTACCCGGTCGGGTGATTTGCTCTGGACTCCGCCTGCCTTAAATATTTCACCCGGCCGGGTGGAATGATTAGGCATAAAAATACACCCGGCCGGGTGGCCAGTTTTGAGAGTTTTCTGGGCAGCGATCGCGACTTTTTCACCATCCGAGCTTCATTTCTTGTTTCGTTTCACCATTCACTCCTCTTCCTACACCATAAAACATACTTTTGCAAGCATCAAACTATATAAATCATGTAAAGTTAGGGGAAAAGAGAAAATGTACTATTTGATTCGCATCAAATACCCCAAACTTATTTGCTTGCTCGTCCTCGAGCAAGATCGCATGAAACACGAACCTTTAAAGCTCTACTCACAAAAGTTTTTCAAAAGTTTTCATAAGAGTGAATCACGTAGGGACGTGAATGACAAAATCTAAACCCCCAACATTTCCAATCAAGATTACCCACTCTCAAGAACAATCACTCATTAACCTCGAACTTCGAGTCAAAGTGCATGTCAAAGTAAGTCCAAGCATAAGATCATACAACTCAAACCGTTGACATTGACTCGTCAAGCATTACTAATCACATAGACTTGCGGATTTCAAATCAAACTTCTTTAACTCTACCAAGCTATTTACAAAACATCCATAAGCATCAACAAGGTCTAAGGTCTTAATTCAAGGTTGTAATGGGGCTAGGGATGAGGTATGATAAATATGGATAGTGAGCTCAAAAACTACACATTTGAGTGCCAAATTCTTTCCTCCTACAACTTCCTTCCAAAGATCAAACACAAAGATTTTACAACCAAACTCTCACTCCCCAAACATGAGATCATTCTAGACAAGATTACATCTTAAAAACAAATAGAAGTTCTAACTTTATTTCACAAACTTTTTTATTTTCCGTCTTTCTTTTTTTTAAATAAGACCTCGACTTTTGCAAATTTGGAGGTCGTCTTTTTCTTCTTTTTTAAGAACTTCATTCTCAACATCTAAACATCAATTCAAGTCTCAAAATGTCTACACTTTTGTAATACACCACCCAACACTCAAAACTCAACCAACAAAGCTCAAACTTGTATTAGCACCCAAATAGTAGCAAGGTCTATTGATGAGGCTAAAATGAGGCTTATTTAAGTAGCTAAGTGATTGGCTGAGTGTTTACACAAATAATAGGGAATTAAGCTCAAAGTGACTTCTAGGGGATCATTTGTTGGGCTAGGCATGTGATCATTTGGCCATGGAGTTCATCCTAGTGCCTTATCCTTCCATATCGTTGACACAAATGAATACAAGCACTTCACTCGATAAAGCAAATAAATCCAAGATAATTTCCACAAGACTTTCATGCTCTCCTCAACTCAAGAAATCGGTTGTAATCACTACATGCTCTTACAAATAAATCATGCACAAATTCCATCCATCCTAAGCTTCAAAGATCAAGAAAAATCAAGCAAGAATTCCCAACCAGAAAGCCGAAGATAAAGCATGCACCCGTCAATTACATGATTCAAAACACCTTTATCAAACAATACACCCAAGAAACATGCATACAAATCATTGAAACTCAAACAACCCCCCCAACTTGAATGCTTCATTGTCCCCAATGCATGCAAAGAAGAACATATAAAGTAAAGGGAAAGAAAACTCCCCCAAACTTGGCTTGAAATCCATAGGGCATTCGGGTGGGAGGGTGGGCGTGTATTCCTTTGTGGGTGTGTTTCCTCTTAAGCTCCAAATGAGTCCTTTCTCCATGTTGCTCCTACAAAAAGAAACAAAACCTACAAAAAGAAACACTCAATTCAAAATAAATGTTAGAGGAAAGAATTGAGCAAACAAAACCTCCAACATAAGAAAACCAAAATAAAAGAAAAAAGAAAACTTGGGTTGCCTCCCAATCAGCGCCTTTGTTTACTGTCGTTGGCTCGACCTTCCTCCTCCTTGCTCTACACTTTTGGCTCCACTAGAGAAGCCACTTCTCTCGCCTCCACATCACCTTCAACTCCAACATAGGCCTTCAAGCGTTGGCCATTCACCTTCCAAATGATATCATTTTTCTGATCTCGAACATCCATAGCACCATTGGGGTATACCTTGTGCACCACATAAGGACCCCACCATCTTGACTTGAGCTTGCCCGGAAACAGTTTGAGCCGAGAGTTGTACAAAAGGACCAGTTGTCCTTTATGGAATTGACGAGGCTTAATGGCTGCATCATGTATCTTCTTAGCACGCTCCTTGTAGAGATCAACGCTCTCATATGCATGAAGCCTAAACTCATCCATCTCATTCATGTCGCACATCCTCTTCTCGGCTGCAGCATCATAATCCAAATTAAGCTTTTGCAAAGCCCAAAAAGCTTTATGCTCAAGCTCTACCGGCAAATGACAAGCTTTTCCGAAGACCAACTTGTATGGCGAAGTTCCAATCGGGGTCTTATATGCCGTTCGATATGCCCACAAAGCATCATCTAACTTTTGAGCCCAATCCTTTCGAGACGGCTTCACAACTTTCTCAAGAACACGCTTTACCTCTCGATTGGAGACTTCAACTTGGCCACTAGTTTGGGGATGATAAGGGGTAGCAACCTTGTGTCGGACACCATACTTTCCGAGGAGGTTTTCAAACAACTTGTTGCAAAAATGAGTTCCTCCACCACTGATAATAGCGCGTGGTGTCCCAAAGCGGTTAAAGATGTGATTTTTGATAAACTTCAACACCACTTTGGCATCATTGGTTGCTGAGGCCACTGCCTCTACCCACTTAGAGACATAATCGACAGCCACGAGAATGTATTGTTGCCCATTAGACTTGGGAAACGGTCCCATGAAGTCTATTCCCCAAACATCAAAGAGTTCTATCTCATGAATGTTATTCATTGGCATTTCATTTCTCCACGAGATATTGCCGGATCTTTGACAACTGTCACATCTCTCTACATAGGCTTTGCATCCTTGAAGATCGATGGCCAAAAGAATCCGGACTGAAGCACTTTAAATGCAGTTCGACGTGCTCCGAAGTGGCCGCCATACATGGAATCATGGCATGCAGACAAAATCTGAAGGTGCTTATGCTCTCCCACACACCTTCGAATAACTCCATCACTACAAATGGGGAAAAGAAATGGATCTTCCCAAACATACGTGCGGATATCACTCAAAAATTTCTTCTTTTGATTAGAAGACAACCCTTCTGGTACAACACCCGTGACAAGGTAGTTTGCCAAATTAGCAAACCACGGCACATATGTTTCCTGAGCTTCCACTTGCAACACTTGCTCGTCGGGGAATTTTTCATTGATCCTCTTCTTTCTCTCATCATCCGTCTCTTCCAATCCCTCTAGTCTAGACAGATGATCAGCTACCAAATTCTCGGTCCCCTTTTTGTCTTTAATTTCCACATCAAATTCTTGCAATAATAGGATCCATCTCACCAACCGAGGTTTTGCATCTTTCTTATTCATCAAATATTTGATAGCTGAATGGTCCATGAACACTACACCTTCTTGCCAAGTAGGTATGCACGAAACTTCTCAAAAGCATACACAACCGCTAACATTTCCTTCTCTGTCGTAGTGTAGTTCAATTGAGCCTCATTGAGTACTTTGCTAGCATATTAGATGGCATGTAGGACCTTGTCTCTTCTTTGGCCTAAAACGGCCCCCACAGTATTGTCTGAAGCATCACACATCAACTCAAATGGTTTCGACCAATCAGATGTGATAATAATAGGAGCTTCGACTAGCATTTTCTTCAGCAATTCAAATGCCTCAAGGCATTTATTATCAAAGACGAACTTGGCATCCTTCTCAAGTAAGTTGCACAGTGGCTTTGCAATCTTTGAAAAATCTTTTATGAATCTTCGGTAGAATCCCGCATGACCAAGGAAACTACGGATGCCCTTCACATTCGTTGGGGGAGGTAATTTAGAGATCAAATCAATCTTCGCCTTATCCATCTCCAATCCCAACTCCGACACCTTGTGTCCCAAAACTATGCCTTCCTTGACCATGAATTGACACTTTTCCCAATTGAGCACGAGATTCGATTCTTCACATCTTTGTAAGACCCGTCTCAAGTTTTCTAAGCAAAGGTCAAATGAGGATCCAAAGACGGAGAAATCATCCATGAAGATCTCCATGATGTCTTCATTCATGTCAGAAAAAATTGCCATCATGCAACGTTGGAATGTAGCCGGTGCATTACACAAACCAAAAGGCATCCGGCAGAAGGCATACGTACCAATAGGACATGTGAATATCGTCTTTTCTTGATCTTCCGGGGCAATTGCAATCTGATTATACCCCGAATATCCATCTAAGAAGCAGTAGTGAGAATAACCCGCAATCCTATCAAGCAACTGATCTAGAAATGGCAACGGGAAGTGATCTTTTCTTGTTGTCGTGTTCAATCTTCTATAGTCCATGCAAACTCTCCATGAGTTTACCAATCGAGTTGCTAACACTTCATTCTTCTCATTGACTGTCACGGTTATTCCTCATTTCTTCGGTACACATTGCACCGGGCTAACCCACTCACTATCGGAAATGGGATAGATCATCCCATATTTCAATAGTTTCTTCACTTCTTTTTACACCACTTATTGCATAAGTGGGTTCAACCGTCTTTGTCTCTCTCTTACCGGCTTGGCTCCATCTTCCATCAAGATTTTATGCATACAAATTGCGGGGCTAATTCCTTTGATGTCGACAATGGACCATCCTAGAGCTTTCTTGTGTGACTTCAGTAGCTCTATTAATTGGTTTCTTCTTCATCATTCAACATAGCCGATACCACAACCGGTAAAGTTTCATCCTCACCAAGGAAGACGTATTTCAGATTTGTCGGGAGTGGCTTCAATTCAAGCTTTGGTGGTACTTCGATTGAAGGTTTCACATCCGCCACAAAAGTATCCACCACACTTTCATTCTCGAGACTTGGTTGATTAACTTGAGAATCTTCTATTTCATCAAAATACTTTAAGTGTCGAACCATAATCTCTCTCCAAACTCCCTTTGTCATACACGCTTCCTTCTATTCTTGCCGAGCAACACATCTTGTCAAATATGCACTTGTCGAGGACATCAACTCTAAAGCACGCTTTTGCATCGCTAGGGTGCTTCATTGCCTTTTCTACATTAATGGTCACTTGCTCACCATTAATTCTGAACGTGGCAGAGTTGTCTTTTGCTCCAAGCAACACATCTCCAGTGGCAAGAAATGGTCTACCAAACAGAATTGGTACCTCTTTGTCCTCGGGCATATCCAATACTATAAAGTCAACAGGGATGACAAATTTGTCGACTTTGACCAAGACATCCTCTACTATTCCAGTGGGCTTCACGATGGAATGATCAACCAATTGTAGAGCAATGTCGATGGGCTCCATTCTATCCTCCAGTCCAATGGCACGAGCAGTTTTCAATGCCATGAGTGAGATTCTCGATCCTTGATCTAGTAAGCATTTTGTGAAGATTGTATTCCCAATCTCACAAGGGATCACACAACTTCCGAGTTCCCTCTTCTTCATTGGCATCATTCCTGAAATCAGTTGTGAGCAATTCATGCTCAATGCCACTATCCCCTCATCTTGTAATTTCTTCTTGTTTGCCATCATGTCCTTGAAGAACTTGGAGAACTTGGGAAAATTAGTGAAGAGATCCACTAATGATACATCCACATTCACTTTTCGGATCACATTCATCATCCACTCAAAGCTTTTCTCTTTTGGAACCATCTTCTTCCTCTTAGGTAGATATGGTGGAGGAGGAATATGATCGGGGAAGTTGAACTTGCTCTTCGGATCTAGTGCTGGACTTGTCATCATCTTTTTCTTTGACTCCATTTCCACTATCTTCTTGCCTTTCTCTTCTACTGAACACTTTCCACTTGCATCGAATTCTTCACCATATTCCTTGCTGCCGGATGCAACCTGTTCTTGACCATGTTGGGCCCCCTGCACCAACGCGGGACTTCCCTTACATGCCTCGTCCGCCCCTGTGTGCGAGGAATACAAGCCTAACATCTCATCCGCCCCTGCGTGTGAGATGCCAGAAGTACCTTGGCCGTCCATTAATGGTGTCGAATTTAACTCGCGACCACTTCTCAAAATCACTGACTTACACTGTTCATTACCTCTCGGATTGGGCACTGTATTACTTGGGATGGTATTAGGAATCCTTATGTGTGATGCCATAGCAAGCTGTCCAATTTGAGTCTCAAGATTCCTCATTGTAGCATCGATCTGCCCAAACTTTTCCACCGTCTTATCTTTGAAGTTCTCATTCTCCTTTTGACTCTTAGTCATGAAAGAGAGAATCTGTCCCAATTGATCCTCGACCGATGGCTTCTTCTCATAACCCGGGGGTTGAGTGTTGTTCCTCCATTGAGTCCCCGAAGTGTTGCTAGGACCAGCTTGATTCCAGTTTGCTTGTTGAGGCCTCCAATTCTGCTGATTGTTGTATTGGTTGCCTTGGTTGAACCCTTGTCGATTGTTACCAATGTAGTTCACATCCTCCACTGGCGGTCCTTGAAGACTTGGACATTGATCCGTATGATGTCCACCTTGGCACAACCCACACTTCATCACAGTCACTGCTTGAGGTTGAGGAGTCAGTTGAAGAGATTTAACTGCCTTTGTCATTGACGACATTTGAGTACTTATATCCGCCAATTGAGCCTCGATTGCTGTCACTCTCTCAGCATCCTTAGTAGCACCAAATGTATCTCCTGCCTTCTCAGCCGCTCTTCTTGGATTATGCCAATTCCTTTGATTATTTGCCAACCTTTGAAACAAGGCTCTTACTTCATCATGAGTGAGATCATCCAAGTTCCCATTTGAGCCCGCTGTGACTAATCCCGTGCCTTCATTGTTGAGTCCTTTGTAGAACTTCAAGAGGTCATGCCTCGGAGCTAAACCATGACTTGGGCATATCCTTAGCATTTCTGTGAATCTCTTCCAAGCTTCTGCGAAAGACTCATCATATTTCCGTTGGAATGAGGTGATCTCCTCTCTCAACTTCTCGATCTTCATTAGAGAGTTGTACTCCGAAAGAAACAACGACTTCAACTCTTGGAAGGTTGCTATGTTGTAACCCGGTAATGAATCATACCATGCTCTTGCTTTCTCCCTCAATGAGAACGGAAATAATGCCCTCTTAATCCGATGGTGCTCCTCATTTGGAGGTCTATGAGAATTGGTCAATTCATAAAAAGCATTCAGATGGCTCACCGGATCTTCATCATCCCGTCCATGGAAAAGATTTTCTCCATTCACCAAACTAATATAGTGAGGTGGAATGTTGACGTTATCGTTTGCATAAGCAAACTCTCCCGGGTACTCAATTCCCGACCTAAGAGTGTCGCCAAACCTTCCCACGGGTGGTGGAATCTCATTGTTGTCTACCATTAATTCAACGTCTGACTCTTGATCTCTTTCTGCACTTAACCCAAACTGTAGGTTACTTCTGATTGGACTCGGATAGTCCGGAAAGATCTCACTTGTTGAACCTCTAAACCTTCTCCTTCTTTGATAACAGAGTAATCCAAACGGTGGTGTACCCTGTGATCGCGTGTGCATTCACTATTTTTATTTATTTTTTTTAATACCTGCGCAACAGAAAAGACACCAAGCACAAACACAATATATTTCCTATTACCGAAAGCGAGACTTCTCGACAACTTAGGGGTTAGTTCTATAAAATGTGTGTGCTTAAGTGAAACTAAACTATCTAAACTAAGAGTTAAGAAAATGTCACCTAGAAAATATACTCCTTCGTCTTCAAGTCCAGACGTGGTAGATGGCTATCACCTCCCAAGAAAATGAAATGAGTACCTACAAGAATAAAAAGAAAGATCAAATAAAACACAAAACATAAACTAGAAGTTAAACAATCTATTGCCTTCCCCGGCAACGGCGCCAAAACTTGGTGTGTAATTTTCGAGTTCAATTATCAATTGTAAGATCACACAAGTTTAATAAAATAGCTCTAATATTACAGCAATACTACAAGAGTACAACATCGAATGTAATACTTCGAGTGTCGATCCACAGGGAAGGAATTGATTATTTAATTCTAAGACGTAGAAAACACAGACTAAAAAGTGATTTGTTTTGAAGGTTTTGATTTCCAAAAGTCGATGATAAAATTAAGCTACAAGTTAACTAACAAAAAATATTCAAATAGGAAAATATGTCACTCCAAGTTGCTCGCTAGGCTTGTATTGTTCTACACCTTTTACAATAAAACATGTAATGGGATTAAAACATCAGCCTAATCACGTACACTGAACATGTACACGATGAGTAGTTCACAATTAGCTGAACACATAACCTATGAACCAATTTTCAATGTCTATAAACTCCTGTGGAAGCGCGGGAGGAATAAACATCTATTATAATCACCTACTTAATCCACTATCAAATTATCCTCTAAACAATTCTAATTCAATAGTATACCAACAATCAATCAATCCTAAACTATGTTAAAGAGACAATAGCAAAGGAAATAACACTACATTATTAGCCAAAAACATAGTGTATAAACATTAATCACATTGATGGTATCAAATCACATGAATTCAATGGTGTAGAAACATCCATACAAAGCCTAGATTACTACTTGGAGCAACATAGAGAGCTTAGCCTAAACACGTGGTGATATTTGCAATTGAAACCATAGGAAGCATGCTCTCGTTTAGTGGAATTGGGATTTGAAGACGGATCGTCGGAATGTTGGCCGAAACTCTTCCTTTTCTTCTTCCTCCTCTCTTTCTCCCCTGCCAAAACTGCCGAGAAACTGCTAAAATTGATCCACCCGGCCGGGTGGATATTTGCAACTGAAAATATCAACCGGTCGGGTGAATGCCTCTAGACTCTTCCTTCATTAAAAAAGTCACCCGGCCGGGTGGAATTATTGGTACAAAAATCACCCGGTCGGGTGATTTGCTCTGGACTCCGCATGCCTTAAATATTTCACCCGGCCGGGTGGAATTATTAGGCATAAAAATACACCCGGCCGGGTGGCCAGTTTTGAGAGTTTTCTGGGCAGCGGGCGCAACTTTTTCACCATCCGAGCTTCATTCCTTGTTTCGTTTCACCATTCACTCCTCTTCCTACACCATAAAACATACTTTTGCAAGCATCAAACTATATATATCATGTAAAGTTAGGGGAAAAGAGAAAATGTACTATTTGATTCGCATCAATGTTATCAAACGAGACTCTCCTCGCGCACGATTCAACATAATAGCAATCCTAGCACCGCTAGATAATGATCACCACTACCCAATATACCTGGATCATTGGGTGACGAAAAACCCACACCTTTGGTAAGTTAAAGTAGTAGATACTCAATATCGTATGCTCAATGCTAACGTACATTGATTAAGAAATTAAATTTCAAGACCTCGTCTTTCAGTAGATAGCATAAAGACTCGTCTTGCTGTTAGATCCATTCAGTGCTATACCACACCAACGTCATCATATTTCAATAAGGCTTAGAAATAATCGGACTGACATTGCAACCTTTCACAATAGGTAGTCTAGGTCTATCTGGGTTGTGAAATTCTTATTTTTCTTTGTTCAGAACTGACCGCGTACCTTAAATTGAGCGCAGCCCACAACCGGTCTACTAGAACAAAGACTTAGACTTATGTTATGTTCGCTTATACATTTAAATATGCAATAAACATCCATTAAATGTAAAACATAACAACATTACGACAAAAATAATCTGTTGCATTCATTGGAAAATAATTATTAGAGTTTTACAGTATTCAATCACTCGAAAGGTGATTTCTAGTATACAAACCCTAACAGCAACGCCATAGTGAAGAGCTTCTTCTTCTTCCTCGCCTTTAGTTTAGTTTTCCGCCTGTCCCTGGTTCCAAGTTCATCCCCAGTTCCAAAATAGCCGAGTTAAATAGTAGAAATGGTCAGTTAGAAGGAAAGCGACTAAAGGGAGCACGGCAGAGAAATCAATATCAGTTTGGCGCCGTCTCAAGTTCCGACCGAGGATTTCTCGGCTTTATTCGCTTTCTTGTTTTCTGAATCTGTTAGCTTAGTTAAATTTCGTTTTCTTACGTAGTTAAAGAATAGTTCTTGTTTTGTGTTTCGCAAGTTCACAACACTGTTTAGAGTTATGAGTATAAAAATCAAAGTTGTTTGCTTTCGGAATTCTTGTTTACTGTTCCAGCTTAGTTTAATTCTGAAATCCCTGATCGAGTGTTTGAATCTTCATTATATTGAATGACAAAGTGGTTTGTTGTTTCGTAGCATGATTAGGTAGTTAGGTCTTTATTTCAGCCTGCCGTTTACTTGGTCCATTATTTGTTGTCAGCATGATGAGTCCCTTGATCAAGTAGTTAGCTTATATTCTGCCTAGCGTAATCCCGTAGTTTAAAACTTCCAACTTAAAGTGTGGCAGCAGCCGACCCCTGTTCACTCTTCACACACTCAACGCACCAGTTTCTCTGTGGGATCGACCACGTACTTGCCGCTTTACTGTTAAAGTAGTGCATGTCTAGGAGTTATAAATATTTTTCGTGAACGAGAAAGCGCCTTGATCAAGTGGCAACGACATTTGCTAACTGATCCACTGGTTCGGTTATTCTTCCATATAACTTGATCCACGCAAAACCTCACATCTCTTCTCTTTCACCAAAATGGCGCCGTTGCCGGGAGTTATGGTGTTATTACATGGATGTGTTTAGTGCATAGGTATAAATATTTTTGTTTCGTTCTTTTCTAATTTGTTTTTCTTTCCTTTCATGAGAAGGTACCACCGCGGAGGACACTGGAATCATCCTCTCATATACAGAGATACAAACGCTCATTGGCCAGTCCAGGAAGCCGGTGTTGTTACCACTTGATATAGAGTCGCGTTAGAAGCAGCAGCCGCAGAACAACTGACCAGTGAGGAAGAAGGAGAACAGACCACACCACCTAAACCACCACTTGAGAAAGCAGAAAGGAAGATGGCCCTCGTCGAGAACGATTCAGGGATTGGCTCCCTACACGCTCATGACGAGAAGGAGCCCACCCATGCCATTGCTATTACTCCAGGAATGCGAACGATCTCGATCAAATCAGGGGTGCTAGCCGTATTGTCAAATTTTATGGCCTCTCGAAGGAATGTCCTTACGCTTTTCTAGAAGAATTTTGCAGATATTGTGATATTCAACCCGTGCCGGCTGGATCCACATCAGAGGATTATAGGCTCAAGGATATACCCTTCGTCTTGAAGGGCGATGCAGGAGTCTGGCAGTCGAGGTTGCCAGAAGGATCAATCAGAACATGGGCCAGGTTTCGCATGATATTCCTAGACCGTTTCTTCCCAGCGTCGAAGACGAGTGCTTTTAAAAGGGGAGATTACAGAGGCAAGGCAAGAGTATGATGAGCCTCTGGGCCAATACTAGGATAGATTTCAGGGGCTGCTTCAAGCATGCCCTAACCACAAGATGGGAGATTGGGAGGTCTATTCAACCTTCTATGGTGGACTCACGGTGGATAGCAAAAACGATCTCAACTTAGCAAAGAGTATTCTGGAGAGGCTAATCGAAGCCAAGAGATCATACGAAACTTCCCGAAGCCAGTACAGACGAGGAGCGGTGCACGCAGCGGAGGCACAAAGTGATGAGAAGCTTGAGGCTCGATTTGAGCAGATGGAGAAGAAGCTGCTAGAGGCAGTAGAGAAATCCAGAGCGCCTCCACCGCCTACTTCCAAGGAGAAGCCAGTGCCTCAACCGCCGGAGGAGCACCATTATTATTATTGCGAGTTCCATCCTGAAGCGGAACCGCAGACTCAAGTGAACGCGGTCGGCCATTGGAACCCAAATGGCAACTGGATCCAGGGGAAGCAAAGGGATGCTCCGTGGAGAGATCATCCCAATTTTAGGTGGAGTGATCAGAACCAAAGCCAACCACCTCAACCATTGACACATCAGATACAACCCTCTGAAGGGCAGCCCAATTGGCCCGCTCGGAACCAAGAGAGATCAAACAACGGGGGGAACAGAATGCAGGGTGGTCAAGCAAACTGGTCAGGTGAACCACAAGGCAATTGGTCAAGCGGTCACCAGGGTAACTGGTCCAGTGGAGGACTGCCTAACTGGTCAGGCAGACAGCAGGAATGAAACTGGGGTTACAGACATCAAGGCCCTCAATCGAGCAACACCGGAAGGCAACCCAACAATCAGGTGGTAAGCTATGTCCCACCGCATCAAAGAGGCAACCAACAGTACTCCCAAGGGAATCAACAGCACAATCAGCCACCGTACCAACCAGAGCACTATGGGTCGTCCGACTACGCTCAGCCAAACCACGGAGGGGGCCATCAAATCAAAGATATAACCGGCACCCAAATGAAGGTCCAGGAGAAATGATGGTTCCGCATAATCCTAATGATGCGATGCGTGAGATTCAGGAAGCTCAGAAGGAGCAGAGGGCAACGCTGGACATGCTTACAAAACAATTATCTCAGGTCGCCATGTCGCTGGGAGAGCTGAGAGGAAACGAAGGGAAGATCCCTGCCACTGTGCAACCGCCTGGGCGGGAGAACATAAGCAAAGTCTCCCTGAGGTCAGGGAAGGTATACCAGAACCCCAGCCCACCTGCGGTGTCCCCAGTGTCTACGCCTGGACCGAGCCACCAAGAAGAAAGAGAGTCCAGTTGAGCTGATCAAGCCAAAGGAAGGGACAAAGGGAAAGCGAAAATGGGCGGTGAGACCTCAGGAGAAGGTCAAGGAGAAGAAACTGAGAAGGTCAAGCCTTACCCATACCACGGAATGGTTACCAGAAAGAGAGACGCCACAATCGATGTGGCTAGTCTATTTAAAGATGTGGAAGTCAAGGTGCTACTCTTGACAGCATTCAAGATGCCCCCAGTCAGTAAATTCATCAAGGACTACCTGGAGGAAAAGGTCAATGAAGAAGGAAGAATGATTACGGAAGAAAATGTCTCTGCAGTGATCCAGCGGAGCGACCTCCCATCAAAGAAAACCGATCCAGGAATGTTCACTCCCGATTTCAATTGGGGATATTCAAGTGGAGCACGCAATGTGCGATTTAGGGGAGTTTATCAATGTTCTACCGTATTCCATTTATAAGAAACTGGGAGAGGCCAAGCTCGTCGATACTGACATCATGATACAGCTAGTCGACAAGTCTTGCATTCACCCGGTGCGAATTCTGGAAGACGTAATAGTGAAGGTGAATGATTTTCTATACCCAGCCGACTTCTTCGTCATAAAAATGACAGAGCCAGCGGCGAAGGAGTCTAGTGGAGTCCTGTTGGAAAGACTGTTCCTGTCTACGGCCAGCACTATAATCGACGTCCGTAATGGGATGATTAGTCTGGATTTCTACGGAGAGCAGTTTACATTCAGCATTGACGAAGCAATAAAGAGGCCATCAGATAGTGAAAACGTGTATTCGGTGGATGTGACAGAGCCGCTGGTGCAAAAGTATCTGGAGGAGGAGTTCCTACAAAGGCAGTTCATAGACTCCGCCGCGGACGAGGAAGTTGAGAAGGAAATCGCAGACTGGTATGAGGCAATGAAAGTGGGCGAGATGGATGATCAAGCTATCGCGAAAGCGGTGATGGACTTCTGCGAGTGACCTGGGTCAAGCGGGATCGCTCAATTATCTAGCCTCGAGAAGCTGCTTGATCAAGGCGGTCAGCTGAGAAAAGAAGAGGAAGAGAACTCCCTGCCTACTGAAGTACCCACACCCGCTAAGGAATTGAAGCCACTTCCCGCACATTTGAAGTACGCCTACTTGGGGGAGAATGAGACAATGCCAGTTATCATCAACAGTCAGCTGACCCAGGGGCAGGAAGACAAATTGCTGGAAGTACTGAGGTGAAATCAGAAGGCCATCGGGTGGAAGTTGACAGATCTGGTGGGCATCAGCCCAGATTTATGCATGCACCATATCAGATTGGAAGAAGGAGCTAAACCTCATCGTGACCACAAGCGTAAACTCAACCCCAACATGAGGGAAGAAGTACTTAAGGAGATAGTCAAGCTGGTCCAGTACATATGGTGCCGAAGAAGGGCGGAATCCAAGTTGTAAAGAACGAGAAGAATGAGCTGATTCTGACACGACCAGTCACTGGGTGGAGGATGTGTATTGATTACATGAAGCTAAATGCTGCCATAGAAAAAGATCACTTCCCGTTGCCATTCATTGACCATATGCTTGAGAAATTGGCTGGGAAGCAATACTAAAGTTTCCTCGATGGATACAGTGGCTACTTCCAGATCGCGATGAATCCAGAGGATCAAGAAAAGACCACCTTCACATGCCCTTTTGGCACATGCGCCTACAGTAGAATGCCATTTGGCCTCTGTAATGCCTAGGCACCTTCCAAAGATGCATGATGAGCATCTTCTCTGATTTATTGGAGGATTGCATAGAGATCTTAATGGACGATTTCACCGTCTATGGGGACACATTTGATCAAGGGATGCATAGCATGGACAGAGTGCTGGAGAGGTGCCGACAGAAGGACCTGGTTTTGAACTTTGAGAAGTGTCATTTCATGGTCACCGAAGGCATTGTCCTGGGCCACGTGGTGTCAAGCAGGGGGATTGAGGTTGATCAAGCTAAAGTGGCAGTTATAGCAAAGCTCCCGTATCCAACAAATCAAAAGGAGATCATGGCTTTCTTGGGTCTTGCGGGTTTTTACCGGTGGTTTATCAAGGATTTTGCGAAGATAGACCAGCCCTTGACTAGGCTACTCCAGAATGATGTGGAGTTCGAATTTGCTGATGCCTGCAAGGCTGCTTTCCAGCTATTGAAGGACAGACTGATCAGTTCTCCGATTATCTGAGCCGCCGACTAGAGTCACCCTTCGAGGTGATGTGCGATGCAAGCGATTAAGCAGTAGGGGCAGTCCTGGGTCAAAAGATCGATGGGAAAAGCTATGTTATCTTCTACACTTCAAAGACTCTCAATCAAGCGCAGAAGAATTATGATACCACCGAGAAGAAGATGTTGTCAGTGGTCTATGCATTCGAGAAGTTCAGACCTAACCTGCTGGGTTCTAAGGTGATAGTCTACACAGACCATGCGGCGATCAAATACCTTATGGCGAAGAAAGAGTCAAAACCGCGTTTGATTAGATGGGTACTCCTTCTACAAGAGTTTGGCTGGGAGGCGGTTCACAAGAAGGGGTCGGAGAATAGAGTGACTGATCACTTGAGCCGAATCATGCAGGAAGACAATGGGGAAGCCATCTCTGACGCTTTCCCCGAAGAGCATTTGTACTTGATCAAGTCCAAGTCCAATCTTCAGTCCATCCACCACGCTGGGAGGATCAATCAAGCTGATCAAGGGAAGGAGATCCCACACAGGCATAAGAAGCCATGGTTTGCGGACATGTACAACTATATAGTGATGGGCGAGCTGCCCGGAAATGATGAAGCCACGAGAGCACAGAAGTAGAAACTCAAAAGCGACTCCCGATACTTCTATTAGGATGATCCTTATTTGTGGAAGATGGGGGCTGATCAAGTCATCTGACGCTGCATACCGAGTGGGAACAAGAGGACGTATTGGTCCACTGCCACACACTAGCTTGTGGCGGTCATTTCGGTCCGAAGAAGACAGCGAGAAAGGTGCATAAAGACGCCTACAAGTTTTGCAAGAGATGTCCCTGATGCCAGCTGACTGGAGGGATTTCTGCTAGAGATGAGATGCCACAGATCCCCATAGTAGTGTGTGAAATCTTCGATGTATGGGGGATGGATTTCATGGGACCCTTCCCATCGTCGGAAGGGAATCTTTATATTCTGGTGGCAGTGGACTACGTGTCCAAGTGGATAGAGGCTAAAGCAACAAGGTCGTGTGAGTCCAAGGAGGTGGCCAAGTTCTTAAAATCGTACATCTTTACCCGGTACGGGGTACCACGAGCCATCATCTCTGATCAAGGAACTCACTTCGTCAACCGGACCATTGAAGCTTTAATGAGAAGATACGGCATCCACCACCGACTGTCCACACCTTACCACCCCTAATCAAATGGCCAAGCTGAAGTGTCTAACCGAGAAATCAAGGCGATTTTGGAGAAGATGGTGAACCCCACAAGGAAAGATTGGAGCCGTCAATTAGAGGATGCGCTCTGGGCATATAGGACCGCCTTCAAGACGCCGATCGGAATGTCCCCTTACCGTCTGGTATTCGGGAAAATATGCCTTTCACCTATGGGAATCGAGCATCAAGCCTTCTTGGCCATCAAAGAAATGAATCTGAATGTTGAGTTCTGTGTTGAAGAAAGAAATTTCAGCTACAGGAGCTTGAAGAGCTTTGCCTTGACGCGTACGACTATGCCAAGTGGTACAAAGAAAGGACAAAAATGTGGCATGACAAGAACCTCCGAAAGAAGGAGCTCAAGGTGGGACAGAAGGTGTTGCTTTTCCAATCAAGACTCAAGTTGATGCTTGGAAAGTTAAGGTCAAGGTGGATAGGCCCCTATACCATCGTCGCCATACGAGCAAATGGAGCAATCGAACTCCAAGGAAGCGACCCTGATTCGTCTTCCTTTTTGGTGAATGGGCATAGAGTGAAGCCTTACAGAGATGGAACTGAGGTGTGCGTGGTGGACGACGTTCCACTGCTCATGCCCAACCCTCTCCAGTAAAAACAGATATAAGGAGTAACTAAGTATTCTTGGGTAGTCTGCTTAATCGAGCAACTAATTTCTAAACCTACAAACTGATCAAGTGACATCCTAACGGCACTCAGTCATTTCCTTGGTAGTTTAGTGTAAATATTTTTCGTATTATTAGTTTTAAACACTTAGAAAATTTAAAAAATTGGAAAACAAGAAAGAACTGATCAAGTGGTTATTATTCGAGTATTCATCTGGATTGACTTGTCCGCTTGATCAGTTGGATACTGGGAGTTTTTGTGGTTTGATGTGGTTTGATTGATCAAGGCAGGTAATGAAAGGGCACGCCGGATCATTGAAAGTCGCTGAAAGATAAAACGCCGGAGAAGGCCAACTGTTGCGTTGAAAAGTCGTGATTGAGGAGGAAGCGTCTCAAGGAACGCCCAGCCAGCCCCGGCAAGCAGCAGAGACCCCAGCTGGCGTTGGTGCCCAACCCGAGGACAGCGCACGAGGAGGCTGCTCAAGGCAACAACGAATGAAAGCTCCGAATGAAGCAAATGATGACGCAGCTTGTGGAGAACTCCCACACCAACCTGGTCCTGATGACCAGGGTTGGGACAGCGATGGAGAGGTTGCTGGAAGCCGTTCGCGATCCAGCCAGTGCCCTGGCGAGACAACAAAGCACCAGGCACCCACCACCTCTCTCTGCAAGCTCTCCCCAAGGAAGGCGTACCTCTACCCCACCCAAGCATCCCTCTTCTCAGCCCGGTCAGCAATTCAAGAGGAACTAGTATATCACCCTTACCCAGCTCATTCGAATTCAAACAATTTCTGTTTTACTTTTGCTTTTGATCTGTATATACATATATTTTATCCGTTTTCACACTTAGTCCAGTGCTTGGGCTAAGTGTGAGAAGTTTATGGATCTTCCCTGCTCTTTTAACTGCAGATGTGTTTTTGTTCTTGCTTTTCTGTTTTTTGGCACTATCTCCCACTTAGCCCAGTGTCTGGTCTAAGTGTGAGAAGTTTTCCTTGGTTTGTTCTACCTGTGCCGTTGCCTAACCCTTTTTCCACTGCATGAAGTCGCTCGAGGGAGAGCTAATATGCAGTTTGAGGGGGAGGGTTAGCCTAATTGAAATCATACATGTCCAATTATAAAAAAAGCAAACAATCAGATAGAAATAATTAGGGCAGTATGCATGAAATTGGATAAATGAAAGATATAAATGCTTGTGGAAAGAGTAAAGAAAAGGAAACAGTATGTTTAAATGTGGAAACTTGATTGCTCAACTTGATCAGTTTGAATGACGTAAGTATGATGGAAATGCTAAATTTTAAAACCTTCTGTGAAGCCTCTCTATATGTGAGTTATAAGCCAAAGTAGAACACCTTCTACTATTTTTACAAAGAAAAAATATGAGAGGCCACCTTTTAATATTTAGATGAAAATTGCACAAGTAGTAAGGACTAAAGGCATTAGGACTTAACCATTTGAGTCAATTCTTCTTTAATTTCACAAACCGCCTCATCAAACAAGGCACCCCCTAGAAAACCACGTTGAGCCTGTATACACTTTTACCCGTCTTTTGAAACCGAAACCCCTATTTTTACATGAGAAAAAAGGGTCGAGAGATGAATTATTTCAAAAGAAAAGGGCATAGCAATAGAAAAGCCAAAATAAAGGGTAGCCGGGTTGAGCAAGTTAGTCAGTCAGGTTGATCGGTTAAGTTGATCAGTTCAGTATATATATATATATATATATATATATGATGTTGATCAAAACAAGTATGGTTTTAAATAAAGAAATACATGCCAAATTTCAGCCATAGGATCTGGCGAGATCATCTTGATTTTAAATGATCTGATGGCTCAACTAATTCATTAAATCTTCTTATTTTATTCAATAAAAATCCAATAAGGTTAATTAAGTAATTAGCTCTACCACATTGGTTATGGCATCTCCTATAATCTTGCCATTCCTCTTTCCACTATCAAAGTATATGCATGAATTATGAGATAAATTTCTTCAACTGCATCTTCTACGTATATTCATCTTCTTCCGCCACTGTAACAGCAAACTTCCATTATAATTGTTTCAGATTATTATTTTCCATTCTCAAATATATATCATCGTCGTTGGAAGATCATAACTCCAATCGTGTTCCAGATTAGTCTATTCAATTTTATATTCTATATCATCATCGTTGGCAGATCCCAAACTCCAAAAATGGAATCCAACACACATTCTACTTCGCACGTAGATAATCAATCATATTCCGATGACGTTGTTGGGAATACAGGTTATGGTCATATTTTTTATTTTCATTTGTTTGTTATTCTCCGATTCACATATTTGTATCTGTTTATGTCATCGTCTTCGTTTATATGAATCTTTTTAAATATATTATTTGATCGATTTGTCCGCTATGATTCGATTTTTGTTTAGTATGACACATTTTAGTTTAAGATAGTTGATGAGTTGTATGCCGCGATTTCATCCTATTATGACATTTTATCATTCTACATCCAGTAGATGGAAGCTTGTCTTTAATTATCAACTTTTTTTGGTGTTTTCTGATTATGATTTATTACAGATGTAAATACACCAGAATACCCTATAAAACTTAAACCATTTGTTGGTCGTATCTATGTGGTTAGTTCGTGAAGCAAGCAACAGATTTTTGCCGATGGCGTAGTAATGTCTATATCACAAAAGAAGAAACTAATAGAGAACTTTTATTGGGTAGAGGCTGTTAGAGTTTAGTATACTGAAAGCATCTTTCGAATGCTTGTATATGTAATAACTCTTTTACCCATTTGTTACCATTTTATGAGAAATAATATTTTGTTACAATGTATTTTGCTTATGTATTGCTTATGTATTTATGAGATGTTGAAATGCGTTTTCCATTTAAATACATAGTTTAAGCAAAATGAGTCTAAGTCTTCTGCATAGTAGACGAGTTGTGAGCGGCGTTCACAGTAGGTAACTTGTCAGTTCATGCAGAAGAAAAACTGTTTCACAACCTAGATAGGCTTTGACTACCTATCGTGAAAGGTTGCGACGTCAGTCCGAAAGTTTCCTTACCTAAGGAAATGAACGACGTCGGTGGGGTATAGCACTGAAAGGATCAAACAGTGAGATAAGTCTTTCTTGGCTATTTACTGAAAGACGAGGTCTCGGTGATTGTCGTTTCTTAATCATTGTTGACATAACATTGATCATACGATATTAATTGAAAACTACTTTGACTTATCAAATGGTGAGGGAATTTCGTTGCCCAAGAATCCTGATAGATTGGGTAATGATCATTAATGTCTAAGTGGTACTAATATTGTTATTGCAATGAATCGTGTGCTGGGAGAGGCCAGTATGATAATATCCTCAAGAGGTGTTTAGAAAAAGGTTTTATTATTCAGAAAACTGGCCAGTTGGAATTTATTCCATGAATAATAAATAATGTTTCTAAACTAGACCACTCCTGGAAAAAGAAATTAATTAATAATAGTCAGATAGCAGACTTGATATTAATTAATGGATATTTATATCTTTAACACGGGAAATGATTTAATTAAAGAGGAAGTCCTGGAATACTCGTAATTTCAGTTTGGACGGGCAGTCAATATTATATCTATAGTGGATGATAATAATATTTAAGTTTGGGCTTGAATTAAATTGATTTTAATTTAATTAGTGAAAGCCTGAACTGTGGCCCAATCCAATCCTCCACAGATCCCTGGTCTGGACCAAAATAATTAACTTATTATAAAAGGGAGAAGAAGAGAAGACAAATTAATTAATTCTCCCGTAAAATTTCGATCTCTACAATCTGCAGAGAGAAAAATATCGATTTTTTTTTTGGTTCTTCCGTAGAGATTTCTGTCTTCAATTCTTCTCCAGCTTTTGAGGATTTGACAAGCTTTGCCCACACAAAGGTCAATTCCGAGTTAAAGGGAACAGATCAGAAGATCCGTGGTAGAGACGAATGAAGAAGGAGTTCGAATTCAATTACTTGAATTCATACGGTAAATCATTGTATTTAATTGCACATATATTCAATATGATATGTGATTATATGTTTATAAACATGTTTATAGTATTCAATCAGATATAAGCATGTTTGGATGTAAATCTTTCAATCAAACTAAATAGATTTCCGCTGCAAAACCAACAATGATTCCAAGAAGTAGATGTTCACCCACCAGAAGTCGTCAGCACGAAGGGATCTGGTAGTAGAGTTCCCACAAGAGTGGAGAAGGCTTTGAAGCTTAAGAGCAAGCCTTTGCGTCAATGCAAGAAATGTCAGGAGTGGGGTCACCGCGATTCAAGGAATTGCGACAAATTCAAAGAGAAAGAAAAGTGGCGGTCTAGAATAAATACTGAAGTTTGATACTATGTATTCTCTTTTTTAAAGTAACGTCAATTTAAGTTTTTTATTGGACTCCATTTTTATTTGCATTGTCAGGTTGTTTTAAATTACTCAGTTCGTTCAGATTTGTATGAGGCATCTTGGTACTCGGTAGTTTTATGTAATGACTCGAATATTGAATTATTATGACCCAATTTACCCATAAGGTTACATAACCCCAATATTCGTTTAGTATGACCCAAAGAATGGTTGATGCTTGGGTTATTGTTTGTGTATTCTTCGCCCGTATTAATATTGGGTTTTTTTTAATATGTCAAAAACATGAGAATAATCGTGTATTTTACTTCAGTTTGTTTGATATGAACATTTCGATCAGATTTGTATGACGCATTCTGGTACTCCTTAGTGTTATATGATGACCCAAATGTTGCTTTATTATGACACAAATTAACCATTCGATGCTATGACCCAAATATTCATTTACTATGACCCAATGTATGAATTCTCAGATACTATTATTTTTTTGTCTGATTATGCTCATAATGACTCTTACATGCATATATTATGACATGAACATGCATATTTTGAAATGACTTAAATATACACTTAATATGACACAAAGTGTAAATATTATGTCTTTTCAAGTTTAACTCACCTCAGCTCATTTTCTATGCTATTATTTTCATGTACGGATTTGGTATTTGTTTTAACATTTAATGTCTTGTTATTCTCATGATGACCCTAAGCTGTGTTTTCTATGACTTAAATTGATTCTGGGGGTACTCACATTGACGGATTTGAATACCGTTTTCCTGGTATACCTATGTATTCTGTAATGACTCAAAAATTTAATTAGTATGACACAAACTGACAACAGTATGACATTATGGAGTAATTCACCAAAATATGGCATGTTTGACTATTTTTACGGTTCACTCTTTTTTTGCTAACATGACCATAACACGCATAGAGTATGACATAAAAAAGGAGCTTGTTTGACACTAAAAAAATGACCCGTATTCATATATAAATTGAAGAAACAATAACATTAAATGCCATTTCTAAAACACCATCCAAATATGTAAAGCTGAACTGTTCAAACATCCTTAATTTAAAACAGTGGTAAACTATAAAAAATGAAACAAAGTTTCAGTCTTTTGATTTATGACATAACAATTGCTTAAGATATGTAGTTTGCTATCATTTTTTCAATGTCGACCTTCGCATTCTTGTAATTCAGCTGCATCAACATTCTCTACCACAGTACCTGTACAGATAAATGAAGTGATTCTTATTCTTTTTAGGGCATAATAGAAAGCATGACCTAAAATGATCTAAAAATAACATCCGTATTTTTCAAATCCAGACTTTTAAATTACATACGGCCTGTTTAGACAACACAAAGGTCATTCTTAATATGTTTTTTTATGTTATGATATTAAGCATGCCCTAAAATTATGTAAATAGAAACTAACAATGAATTAAATTATGGAATAACCTGAAACAATCCATAACACTAAGCTCTACTCATTCCAATTTTTAAAAATCAAAATTGCAACAATCCATGTTTCTGATCTATGACATAAAACAGTCAAAGCTATGACCTCATTCATTATTTGTGTAGCTTAGCACATTAACTTTTAACAGCCTATGAAACATCCGCTACGACAGTCCGAGTATGTGATCCAAAGTTGAACTCAATTTGTAGACAAAATTCATTGTTTCAGTGTAGAAAACCATAATAACCTAGTACTACATAATAATAACCTAAAAAATAACACATTAACCTTGTTTTGGCTCATCGTTTCCAGCCGCCTTTTCATCTGACGCGTGTGGAATAGTTGCAGTCGTTGTTTAGGAAGACAAACACCAACATTAAAGATTTGTCAAATGAAAATTCAAATATGATCCAAACAGAAATGACCCAAATATTTTAGACAACATACAATTTTTCGTTGTTAATTTTGGCGGTACCAACACAAAAGAACATTGCGTCAGTTCAGATTGCACATTCTCGAAAACTAGGGATTTAGCTAACCTTTTCTGTCATCCTTCGCTGCTCCGGCCGAGCGTGTATCCACCATTGCTGAAGAATCGTCGGCGAGGAGAGTTTTGGTTGATTGGAGAAGCGAGAGATAGAGTTGATTAGGTTTTGGGTTTTTGATTTTGGATTTAAGCCGTTTGATTTGGGTGATTTCAATAAATGAGTGATTTTAGCATGTGCAGTAAACACTACCATTAAATCCGCCCACTAAAAACGGTAATGACGGTTCCTAATTTTTTTATTCCTAATTTACCCCTCACATGACATAAATCGGTCTTATTATGACCCAACAAAACTAGGAGTCATTCCAGATCGTGGCCATTCATCTCCAGATCTTACGATGTATTCATTTCCTTTTTCCATATTTCCTCCCTTTTTCCTTCTCGATCTCAACCGTTAATTACATACATCCGATGGCTGTAAATATTCGCTAAACCCATTAAATTTTAATCATTTAAAAATCGAAAAAGGGCAAAATAGGTAATTAATTAAGTGGTGGTTATGGAAATTCCATGATTCTCTCCTTGGAAGATCTTGCGTTTTTTTATTTCCTCCATTGAATATCTTCACCGTTATTTTTTCTATTCACACGATTGATTGAGTGTAATTTCTCAACGGATTAAGAGTTTGGAGTGGAGTTGTAGTGAGTCGTTGAAAATGGAAGTTGTTGCTGTAGGCTCTCGTATTCTTCGCCAAATCAGTCTTAATCAGAATTCTGAATCGTGAGCATTTTTTGCAAAATTGTGATTTACTGATTTATTATATGTGATTGATTGTTCGTGTTATGAAAGAGAACATGTTTATAGTGGTGAATATAGTGGAGTTGTAGTAAACAACAAATGTTAAAATTTTAAACTGCATATAGTGGTGAACATGATCTGAAGTAATAATGTATAGATCATATATATCGATTTGGTATATATTGATGGAATGTTGGTTATGAAAGAGATATATAGGCACTATTTCTGAAGGGTAATGTACAACATATGAAAGAGATAATACATGTAACATATAAATATGAAGATGTAATGCACTATTTCTGAAGGGTAATGCGCACCGTATGTCATATAATGCATATTAAGCTTAACATGTATTGTTTTGTGATTAATAACAATGTTTAAACTGATACGAATAATGCACCGAATGGAAACGAATAATGGATATTATTGACTATATAATGCACTATATGTGAACTACAATGTATACGGATAAGATATGTCGTGTTTCGATGTTTGGCACACGTTTCTTATTTCCCCTAAGGGTTTAATAAGTCTAGGGGCTAGGGTATAGTACGTACACATTAATAACAATGTTTAAACCGAAGGAATAATGCTTTGAATGTTAACGAATAATGGATATTATTGGCTATATAATGTACAATATGTGAACTGCAATGTATACGAATAAGATGTGTCGTGTTTCGATGTTTGGCACACGTTTCTTATTTCCCCTAAGGGTTTAATAAGTCTAGGGGCTAGGGTATAGTAAGTACACATAAATAACAATTTGTAAACCGATACGAATAATGCTCTGAATGTTAACGAACAATGGATATTATTGGATATATAATGCACCATATGTGAACTGCAATGTATACGAATAAGATGTGTCATGTTTCGATGTTTGGCACACGTTTCTTGTTTCCCCTAAGGGTTTAATAAGTCTAGGGGCTAGGTTATAGTACGTACACATAAATAACAACGTTTAAACTGATACGAATAATGCACCGAATGGTAACGAGTAATGGATATTGTGGACTATATAATGCACCATATGTGAACTGCAATGTATACGAATAAGATGTGTCGTGTTTCGATGTTTGGCACACGTTTCTTGTTTCCCCTTAGGGTTTAATAAGCCTAGGGGCTAGGGTATAGTACGTACTCATTAATAACAACGTTTAAACCGATACGAATAATGCACCGAATGGAAACGAACTGATACGATTAATGCACCGAATGTTAACGAATAATGGATTTTATTGACTATATAATGCACTATATTTGAACTGCAATGTATACGAATAAGATGTGTCGTGTTTCGATGTTTGCCACACGTTTCTTGTTACCCCTAAGGGTTTAATAAGTCTAGGGATTAGGGTGTAGTACGCACTCAATAATAACAACGTTTAAACTGATACGAATAGTGTACCGATTTTTTTGTTCGTTATTGGATTCTATAACACTGAATTACTCTAATAACTGTGATGTTAACTCATTGAAGTACTCATCAGCCCGTTGATAGTTCGTATTCCCTACAACAATCAAAATAATGACAATTTCTCGCTAAATAATGTAACGTTTTATTCAAAAAATGCACATATCTGATGATCACAGTGGTAGTTAAATACTTTAATCACCTAATTACAAATGTACTTAAGAAACAATAATACACACGCATGATAATTTATATCAAACCAATTCACTCATATACACCATAATTCTAAAAATGCATAGTATATTTCACATAATGACAATTTAATAACACATAATGCACAACTTAAAAAAAGTAATGCACATTGTATATTGCTGAATAATGATAATTTCTCGATGAATAATGAAAGGTTTAATTGAAATAATGCACATGCCCATATCCCTTAGCTTCATCCACTTTTGACAAACAATGTATCACAGAACATAAATGTGCAAAGTGTTGGCTAATCTCCAAATTACGAAATTAACAAAAAAAATAAACAATAGATCTGTTATCCCTTTTCTATCGTGGATTCAACTGCTTCAAGCTGTTAAGTAAACAATAGATCGGCTATCCCTTGTTAGTGTTTCGGCTCCCCCTTATTTCCAGACGTACTAGGGCCTATCTTGGCCAACCTATCGCTGAATTTTTTGCCAGAGCAACGGGAATAACGACGTCGAGGGCATCGTCTATGTCGACTCTAAGCTGCCTCTCTGATATGGACCAAACAACATAACACATCAGAAAATTATCACTAAATCAAAAGACAACACGATATGAGCTTCATAAGGATTAATGCATATTTCAAAACAAATAATGCTTAAGTCATAACAAATAATGCACATAAACTTGACTCATAATGCGTAAGACAAAGCACATAATGCACCCAACATTACATAATTATCAATTTAATCAAGTACACACACTACCTCTGATGTTACAGATACAACTTACATTTGATAATGCACAATATACTTCACATAATGTAAATATCATGATACATAATGCAATCCCTAAACCAAAAAATGCACATGTATTACACGCTAAGTTTATTAAAACATATAAAGAATACCACTCAAAATGCACAATATATCTCATAATGCGTAATATACAAAATACATCTCATAATGCCTAATATAATCCAAATAATGACAATAACCTGCTATATAATGCACTGCCTAAACCAAATAATACACATATGTAATCTTCACTGAGTTGATTAACCAATATACAAAATACATCTCATAATGCCTAATATACTCCAAATAATGACAATAACCTGCTACATAATGCAATGACTTAACCAAATAATGCACATATGTAATCTTCTCTGAGTTGATTAACCCATATACACAATATTTCTCATAATGCATAATATACTGCACATAATGACAATTAGACACTACATAATGCACTTTCTAAACCAAAGAATGCACATATGTAATCTTCATTGAGTTGATTAACCCATATACACAATATCATAGACAATTTTTGCCTGAGATGCTTAAATAACCATATTGAATCTTGACTGAGTTGGTTAAACATCATAGACAATACCTGTATTAAAACCTAATATATACAGCATAATGCAAAAATCAGGGTACATAATGCACAATCCAAAATAAAAAATGCACGTTTACAATTTTGCAATGCAGGTTTAGCGACGTAATTATACCTGCATCTTGAGACTATTGTGACCGCAGTCGTCCTCGCTTAGACATTTTTAATTTGTCGGGAAAAAAATGTCAGATGCACGAATCCATGATTTTACACCCTGCGACATCCCCAACCCGTTGGAGACAGAGAAAATCATGACCATACCACTCCTAGTTCTGCTTAACAAAAAAACGCCACATATTTGAAGCTTCATATTAATTTTTATGGGTATATACAGAATTAGTACAAACAATCCAGGAATCGTTCCTCAAACATACCTAGATGAAGGTTTAAATACACTAGAAATCGTGTAGCTCGATTTCGTTCGCTGTTGTGAGCGTATCTGGCTGCAAGTTTGTGGGTTGCTTCCGAAATATCACAAAGGCGGATGGAGCTAGGGTTTTTTCGAATGGAGCGTGTGGAGAGAGTGGAGGGGGATGAGAGAGAATTGAATGGGAGTGAATGAAGAGACGGAAGATATTAAATCCCACCAAAATCAGAATTGCCAAATTCTAGCGGTTCGACTCTAATCTGATTAGACTATTTTTCCCTCATAGTGCATACAAAGTAGTTGTATAATGCAACGCGGAGGAAGATTCACATAATCAATCTGAGCTGTTAATCAATAAGATCCAACGACTATTAATAAGAAGAACAAAGGATCTTAGAGATGAAAAGGAGAATAATGCACCCCTATATATATATATATATATAGGGAGATGATCAAAATAAGTATCTGTTTAAATCCAGAAATGCAACCCAAATCTCAGCCCTATGATTAGATGATCTAATGGTCAATAATTAACCAAAAACACGGAAGGTCATAATTAAGCAGTTTTAGGTCATTTTATAAGATTTGAGTTTAATGTCATGTTAAGATCATTTTAGGTCATACATGGTTAATATGACCTAAAAATACACTAACCATGACCTAAAAATGCCCTACGCATGATATTGTTCTGCATTTCTGTATTTAAATCTAGTTTTCATAGATCAAAACCCTATATATATATATATATATATATATATATATATATATATATATATTAAAAAAGGTTGAGAAAAGTTGAAAAAAGAGGGCAGGAAAAAGTTTGTAACCTGACCCAGTAAGTCGAAGAGTTAGGAAATAAGCCAAAAGTTAAAGGCTAAAGATCGCAGCTTGACCAAGTGAGACATCAAGTGGATAAACAATACCCCATCCTGATTCAGAAAAGTGTTCAGATCTTGGTTCCTTGACTCATGTGTTTTTCATTTTTCTTTTTCCAGTTTATATTCTTGAATTTTTAACTTAGAACCCCTAGGACCTTACCCTAACACGTTACTCCCCTAAGCCCCATTACAACCGAAACAAAGACCTTAAGGAACTATCTTGTGCAGTCCGATTCGAGGTATTAAATGTGTAGCGATTACTGAGTGAATAGTCCTAACATCTCTGGTGAGAAATGAGTGGCTGAGTGAATCCAACAGTTGGTTTAAATTGAGCTATCTTGACAAACTGACACCTTGATCAAGTGAACGCGAAAGAGAAGAAACATAAGCTGTTGGCAAATAGATTGACCTCGACCTCGGGTATGATTGTTGGAAGTTTATTCGGTTTTATGCACCTATGTGAATATGTGTCTCTGTTTTGAGTCTTATTTTTCTTTTCGTCTTCTTTCACCTTCTTGAAACGAGTAAACCATGCCTGAAATTTACCTTCTTTTTCTTTTCTTTTTCTTTATACTTGAGGACAAGTATGTTTTAAGTGTGAGTATTTTGATAAGGCCTATTTCATGCATCGGTTTAGGGGTAAAATGTATGCTACTTGATCAGTTTATCGCGCAAAGTGAGTGTTAATTGTGCAGGAATGCTGCTTGACCAAGGGCAACAAGGCCAAACTGATGAAGCTGGCACAGAAAGTGAAAAAAAGGCCAAAACTGGGAGGGTTGATCAAGGTGGTGATCAAGCAGTTAGCCGGAGGACCACTGCATTCTAGAAGGAAGACACGTGAGGCTGATGCGCTGGAAAGCGATCCTCAATCAGTTATCAAGGACAACATTCTAGAAGGGGACACGTATCGGTGCGTAAGCTGCGCAAGGACGAAGGCGAATCCTCATTCGGTTATTGAAGAACCACTACATTCTAGAATAAGGGCATGTATCAGCAGATGAGACGCTCGATCCCAGCAAAGATGAATATTCGCTGCCAAAGTTGTTATCGTAGTTGGAGGTTGTGTGAAGCGCCTATAAATAGAGGATGCAACGCCTGTCCCTGGTTCCAAGTTCTTCCCCAGTTCCAAAATAGCTGAGTTAAATAGTAGAAATGGTCAGTTAGAAGGAGAGCGACTAAAGGAAGCACGACAGAGAAATCAATATCAGTTTGGCGCCGTCTCAAGTTCCGACTAAGGATTTCTCGGCTTTATTCGCTTTCTTGTTTTCTGAATCTGTTAGCTTAGTTAAATTCCGTTTTGTTACGTAGTTAAAGAATAGTTCTTGTTTTGTATTTCGCATGTTCACAACACTGTTTAGAGTTCTAAGTATAAAAATCAAAGTTGTTTGCTTTCGGAATTCTTGTTTACTGTTCCAGCTTAGTTTAGTTCTGAAATCCCTGATCGAGTGTTTGAATCTTCATTATGTTGAATGACAAAGTGGTTTGTTGTTTCGTAGCATGATTAGGTAGTTAGGTCTTTATTTCAGCCTGCCGTTTACTTGGTCTGTTATTTATTGTCATCATGATGAGTCCCTTGATCAAGTAGTTAGCTTATATTCTGCCTAGCGTAATCCCGTAGTTTAAAACTTCCAACTTAAAGCGTGGCAGCAGCCGACCCCTGTTCACTCTTCACACACTCAACGCACCAGTTTCTCTGTGGGATCGACCACGTACTTGCCGCTTTACTGTTAAAGTAGTGCATGTCTGGGAGTTATAAATGTTTTTCGTGAATGAGAAAGCGCCTTGATCAAGTGGCAACGACATTTGCTAATTGATCCACCTGATTCGGTTATTCTTCCATATAACTTGATCTACGCGAAACCTCACATCTCTTCTCTTTCACCATGTCTCCTAAGAGCGTTCCCCAAATTATCAAAACATGTCTAGATACATCCGGAAAATTTCTTAATATTGTGTATGGATACATCACGTCTGTTAGTCTCCATGAGAGAAATTTGTAATTTTGCACCGTTTCGCTGAAAGGAAATGGGCTAGAATTAGATTAATATGGATTAAGTAATTATAGTTGGGCTACAATTATATTAGTCCGTAAGCCCAACAATCATGAAACCCTAGTGACTCTTCAACTATTTAATGGTTATTTATTCTCCATTGTGGGGCATGAGAAATAACGTACCAGTAGAGAGAAAATACGTAAAGCTTTGTAGAGAGAATTCCTAGCATTCTTCTATCAAGAAATTGTACCGGGATAGTTCCTGCATCGGATTGGATTGCACGTGGACCTCAATAGTAGTTGATTCAACTTGCAAGATTCAATCGTAGAAAAAAACAACACAACAAGTAAGACTTAGTTCCGTTGTGTTTTACATGCTCAACTTGCAATATGATTATGAATCTAGATCTGTTATTCTTGTATGTAATTTTCGCTGTGTTCATCAGATAAATACAAGAATTTCTAACAGTGGTATCAGAGCCCAGGGGCTCGATTCATAATGGTTTTTGTAGTCTAATAATTTGTGGAGTAATTTTTTAAATAAAATTGTGACTTGATCTGTGGAATGAAATCAGATTTCATACTCTGAAATTGTTGTTTAATTCGTGAATTTAAAATAATCGAATTAAAGGTTTGTGAAAATCTTGTTGCAAAACTAAAGTTAGACTATGAAGTTTTGGTTTTAAAATTCGTCCAATAGTGTTTTGAGACCAGTTTTCATTAAAATATTTTGAAAGGTCATCTTGAATCCTTTTCTATTTGAAATATGACACCAACATATATATTTTAAATCAAATGGACTTGCAATCTTTAGAAAATCAAAGTTTTACAGTAATGGAAACCTTTGGAATTGTGTTTCAGTCACCGGAAGCACAGTGGAAGAAACCAGACAACGGCATCACAACCTCTGACCCTAACGGGTTTTGGGCCTTGCTTCGGGCTGGGTTAGGGGTTGTGGGTTGTTGGGTTTTTGTAGATCTGTTGGGCTTCCTTAAATGAGCAGATTCCAGAATTGCAGCTAGGCTGCTATTTTTCAGTAGAGTTGAGAAATATTAAAAGCTAGGCTAATGATTTAATGTTAATTTGCAATTAATAATACAAACTTCAGTTACACAGACAAACTTGTTACTGATTTGCGAATAGTATTTTGCCGTCGCTGTTATTTTGGAAATAGCAATATTATATTAATTTAGAATTAATATAATTTTTAAATCCACATTTAATTACAGAATAAAATTTGATTTTATTTGTTGAGCATTATTTGATATCATATATGATAAGCATGCTATTTGATTTATGCTTATTTATTTTAACTATAGTAGTTAGAGACCATTTTATTGTTTAGGTAGGCGGCGCCCAGTATGTGTAGTCCGTGTTATACTATGTTTGGGTAGGCGGCGCCCAATATATGTAGTCCGTGTTATACTATGTTAGGGTAGGCGGTGCCTAGTAATTGTTTGAAATTTAATATTGCATATTATATTCACATAACTTGTATCACAATTTTTCCCCATAAAATATAAGTCTTGGTTTTTTAAACAAACGCATCGTCCATCATAATTGTTTGATGTTCCTAGCCTTTTCGACCACGAGTTTTACGCCAAAGCGTTTACTCTAAATCCACAAGGCCTAGACTCATTCATAGATGCATGGTTGGCATCGTGTGATGAGGTTGACTTGCTTAAATTGTTTAGTGAAGCCAAAGCGACCTAAATAGTTTATGGATGCATATTAGTTGGATTAATAATCCAAGAATTGCAAAATAGTTGTTGCAATTGGCTTGGAGGCCTACCTTGTAATATTATTGTAGTGATCAGCCAAAGCAGGGGCTGCAATAATATGGACTTGGATCTTGGACCACTAAAATTTATATTTGATATAAATTCGTATTTTATGTTTGGGGGACATAATATATGTTAAAATTAGTGGGAGCTAATCAATACAATAAACCCTTATTTGGTTAGTGATACGAATGTGATCTTTGTATGATTTTCTAATTTGCTTTTCATTGTATTTTTCTGTTCAGATAAAATGTCAAACTTGGCTTACAAGTGTTTGATGGAAACACACAAGTTGACTGGGTCAAATTTCATGGATTGGCTCCGTTGTTTGCGCTTGGTGCTAAGGCATGAAAAAATTGATTATGTCCTGGACAAACCAATTGGTGTCGTTCCAATTGGTGTCGTTCCCAGTAAGGAATCCTCTGAGTTTGCTACGTTTGACGCTGCTCCTCATGAGAAACATGTTGAAAATACAAATGATGCTCAGTGTGTCATGCTGTCATCCTTGAGTTTAGAACTTCAAAGACAACATGAGCACAAGCTTCCATATGAGATACTTAAACACTTGGAGAGTTTGTATGCTTCACAAGCTAAAATTATGGAGTATGAGATACTTCGCGATCTCTTCAAGTGCAAGCTTCATGATGAAGGAAAGGTTTCTGAGCATGTGCTGAAAATGATTGGTTTGATTGAGAGGTTAGCCTCGATTGGAACGGTGCTTCCCCCAAATGTCACAACTGTAATACCCCGTAAAAAAAAGAGAAAAAAAATTAATTATTTATTCCAAATTTGTAGTCATCTACTTGGTCAAATATATTTCTCCAAACCCCATCACCAAACGATTTCTCCATATCTTCTTCTCTCCTTAAAAATCTCCAACCGAATACTCTCTGATAACTCTATTTATACATCTCCTTCCACAATCTAACAAAACCGTCGTTCCTACAGTTTTCTTCCTTTCATTAAAGTTTGAAGGAGAAACCAAGAGAGTTGCAATTTTTCAATACCTTCTCTTCTGCAAGTATTGCCTCTTCCAGTAGGTATATACACAGTTCTTGATAGTCTATTCATTCAATTGCATGATTTAGTTTCACATAATCACACACGGGAATAAATCCCTTTTGAAATTCTCGAAACTGTTGAATGATGGATTTGTGTGAAAGCCTCAATCTTTAACACTATTAGAAGCTGCCCTTTTGTTTTCCCTTCAATTCAATTCTTGGAAAATATTTCTGCCTACCTACTAAAAATTAGAATCAGATAATTAGAAATTTAATAAAGGTGAGAATGGGGAAAAGGGATGGAACTTACCTGTTGTGCGAACGGTGCTGCTCGGCGACGAAGGAGCGGTGACGGCTGTGAATTGCAACGGCTATGGATGGCGGATGCTGGTACAGCAGCGAGAGAGAGGGAGAGAATCTGTTTTAGGGGTGTATACTTGGATGATATAGAGACGAGAACCTGAGCATGTTGTGAGGAATTGTTGTGGTGAATTTGTGGAAGAATGGCGGAGGGAGAGAGAGACGTGAGATTGAGAGAGAGAGAGAAATTTTAATAAAATTGAATGAAGAAGAAAGAGGCTGGGAGACGTGTTTGGAGGCTGGGAGTACTTTAGTTCAGTTGTTTAAAGGCTTGGGCCATTTAATTCATTTACAAATTTTGGGCCTTTGGTTTTTAAAAGAATTTGGCCTCATTAATTAAAATTGGATGTTTTGTTTGGCTCTTTTATTTTGTTTGGGGCTTTATAATTAAATTGGAGATATAAGGTGGGGGAATAATTAAGTTTTGGGCCGATAATTAATCGTGATGAATTATTTAATTAATCCCAGAATATTTTGAAGGATGAATAATCTTTATCCTAATTCCAAAATAAATATATTTTCGAAGGGAAATGGTTGCGATAATTTAATTATGCACTTTTCTAATTTTTGGGAATTTATTTCGATATCATGATGGAAAATACGACGAGCCAACGGAGGAACGCGGCCGCCGAATAATCGAAAATCGAGAAACGAGATAAACGATTTTAATTAGGCTGCATGCATCTTATTTATTTACTTGATTCATTGTGTTGATTTATGTGTTATTTAAATGCTAAAGGTGATTCCTTGCTAGAGAGACGTGATATCAAGGGAAAGGAAATAATTTCGGTTTAAGAACTTGAGGTGAACTTTCTTTTTAAATAAGGGCAATGCCCTAAGTATATTTTTATGCGAAAATGATATGAATATTTGTCATGCCGTGTTTTGTTTTATTATATGGAACCTATCTGATGTGACTTTTGCCATCAATGGATAATCGAATTTGGGTCTGTCTAGGAGTGAGTCCCTATTCAGGCTAGTGTACACCTATGGAGATCGTGAGCCGTCTTTTGGGTCGGCCGGTCTAGTGACTTGGAATGTGGCCACGTTCCTTGTCATCAATGGATCAGATATGGGAGATAGCTATGGGAAAATGGTTGATCAACCGAATTTTACAATGGAAATGATTTTAGTGTCTTGGGCGATTTCTAAAGTTAAAACCCCAAGGTCACTCAATGGTGGCATGATAAATACTTTTTATAAAATGTTTTCGGCATGAGTCCACTGAGTGCATCAAGTACTCAGCCCTGCATTTCTTTTTAAAAAATGTGCAGGTTGAGCAGTGACGAGCGCGGTGGGTGTTGAGCATAAAAGTGAAGAATGTCTATCAAATGTCTAGAATATGTTGTGTCTTCATACATAGCATTATTTAACTCTCGAAATGCTTCCGCTAAATATTGTTTCTTTTGAGTTGTCGATAATTCAGATACTATGATTTTATTCGAGCTATTCCCATTTGTTTCGGACTATGGTTGAGTTGTGTTGTTTTTCCCTTTCTTCCCCGCTTCTTTAATCCTCCCCTAGTCGCGATAAACCGTGTTTTCTATCCTTAGAAAATGCGGGCGTGACAACAAATCTAATTCTTCAGTCTCTTCCTAGTAGCTTTGAGAATTTCATTGTGAATTTCAACATGAACAACATGAAGGTTGGGCTGCCAGAATTGCACAACATGCTTAAGACTTATGAGTCTTCTACTGCTAAGGTAAAATTTGTGCTCATGGTGAGCTCTTATGCGAAGTCTTGGAAATGGAAGAATGAGCAGCAACAGAAGAAGAAAACATCTAAGAATGCTGTTCTAAAGCCCAAGAGTGGAGGGGCCAAGAAGAAGTCGAAATTATGAAAGGATGAGTGTCTTTTCTGTCATGAGAAGGGACACTGGAAGAGAGCATCTAAGGATAACTGTTTTGTTAAGTGTCTACAGTTTATTAGTGCATGAAGTATGTAATAGTCCTTGGATCTGAGGTCATTACACATTTTGTTTGCTGTGTGGTGTGCTTTGATCTTGCCCAACGCTTTGCCTCCCAAAGGAGGATTGAGACACAGACCTGTGTTGGGTATATCATAAGATAAATGAAAATGATAGTTGAGCCAAGAATGAGATTCATTCATCGATGAGAATTTCGAGAGAACACTCAAATTCTCTATATTACTTGACCACTAAGTCATTGGCCAATGCAAAGATATATTCGATTAAAGTAATTGAATATGATCGAATGAGTCATTTAATAAAGATGAGATAAAGTGATTGAGCCATTTGGATGACACATGAAAAATCTTAGGCTCAATCGGTGGTTCGTGAATGAAAGGATATTACTATAAACTTTATGTAAATGCTTGTTTACCGAATTAACGTAAACGTCCTTCATATATCGAGCTACACTGCCAACACATTCTAGGAGTTTTGTGCAGACTTTGATTAGATCGTCGTCGATAATGAGGGCCTAAAGGGTCACACTATATGTGTATTTTGATCTGCTCAAGGGTACAAAGTTGGAACTGCGTATTATATCTAATGCTAGTCCAAGTGGGAGATTGAAAGGAAATTGGCTAGAATTAGATTAATATGGATTAAGTAATTATAGTTGGGCTACAATTATATTAGTCCATAAGCCCAACAATCATGGAACCCTAGTGACTCTTCATCTATTTAATGGTTATTTATTCTCCATTGTGGGGCATGAGAAATAGCGTAACAACAGAGAGAAAATACGTAAAGCTTTGTAGAGAGAATTTATAGCATTCTTCTATGGAGCAATTGTACCTGGATAGTTCCTGCATCGGATTGGATTGCACGTGGACCTCGATCGTAGTGGATTCAATTTGCAGGATTCAATCGTAGAAGAAAACAACACAAGTAAGATTTAGTTTCGTTGTGTTTATATGCTCAACTTGCAATATGATTATGAATCTAGATCTGTTATTCTTGTATGCAATTTCCGCGGCGCTTATTAGATAAATACAAGAATTTCTAACATTCACGCCATTCATGATGACAACATTGATTCCAACAAGCTCCTGTTGTAGTGGCTTGACCTATAAATACGAAGACAATGCACCATCTTGCATTCCACACACAAGTTTCTGCAGTGCATAACACATTCTCTCTCTCCCCCTCTTTGCATCCTTCATTGTCGACGCTTTCCCTTGTCTCAGCCAACTTGCCGAAGCTTGTTCATCTACGGTGGTGCAATGAGCAAGATGAAACCGTTTATTCTTTGAAAACGACACGCCTTATCCGAAAGCACTACCGGAGCGTACTTCGTCTTACGGACGAAGGCCTTCCCAAATTCTGCTTAACAATATTGTTTCAAGTTTAAGTTTGTATTTCAAGTTCTTTGTAATTTTCTTCTTTTTTTGTTCTTAGATTGTATCACGTCCTACAAATTGTTTAAATTTTTTATCTTTGTAATCAAATTTTATTTTTAATGAAGTGAGTTATATTCTTTATTAATAATATTTTACCAATTTTGCATTATAATGATGTTCACTATCAATACTATTTTTCGTACCTTTAGTTGATAGATGTAGCATAAATTAATTAGACTTTCTAGACCTCGTATTTGTAATTAGGATTCGAAAAATTGCAAGACCATTTATTCATACTCCCAGACTCCAACGACGTGAGCTTCTTCCTATTTGCATACAGTAGTAGTAATTTTTTTGCAGAATCATGAATTCTAGTATTGATTCTTGTTTGTGTTTGAAACGTGTAACTGAAAGTGTTTGATAGCCAAGGAAGACCATTTATTCATACTCCCAGACCCCTTTCCTAGGCTTTTCCATCGTTTGACACATTTTCAATTTTGGTTAAGAAGCCCGCGAAATAACCCGGCCCGCAAAGGCCCAAGAGTGTATACCACTATTTCGGATGAAACTTATCGGTGCTGGAGAGGAGGTTTGTTTTCCAACTTTCAAATTTTAGTCTAGAAACTTAAGAGCATCCGCAACGGTGGCGACGGTCGCCACCACCGTCCGCGCCGCTGGCAAGGCGAAGCACCGCCGCCGCTGCGCTCGCGCCAGCATTTTAGTCTAGAAACTTAAGAGCATCCGCAACGGTGGCAACGGTCGCCACCACCGTCCGCGCCGCTGGCAAGGCGAAGCACCGCCGCCGCTGCGCTCGCGCCGCTGGCACGGCGCTACTCGATGCATTGAGCAGCGCCGCACCAGCGAGCAGCTGACGTGGCGGCACGGGATTGGGCAAAAGCATAGTCGTTGCCTTCAAAAAAAATTTATTTTTTTTATTTAAAATCAGTTTTTAATTAAAAAAACCGATAAAAAATAAAAAAAAAATTCACTTCCCAAAAAAATTATAACCGTTTATTACCGTTTTTTACACTTTTTTTATTATTTTTTATTTTTTCCCCCCAAAAATACACACTTTCATCTATAAATACCCCCACTTTCACACCAAAAAATTCACATCAAACTACACAATTCTCATCTTCATTCTCCAATATCCATTCTCATCTTCATTCTCCCATATCCATTTTCATCTTCATTCTCTCATACCCTAACAATGTCCGGCCAAGGCGATGACAACCCGCCCTCTCACGGTTGGAACCCCCAATGGTTCGGGGGACAACCGTTTCCTAGTCCGGAAACGGAATATTCGGCCCCTCCTCTCACCCAAGATTCGGCCGTTCCGGGTGGCTACCGGCCATACCCAATCGACGACCAAGGTGCCTCCGAAGGACGATACGGGTGGACACCGGAGCCTAGGTCGACCGCCCCTTCCCAAACTCCGACTCCTCCTACTCGCGCCGGTGTCCGCACACCGTACACTCCTGCGGAGATGGATAAATTGTTCAAGGCGTACTTCAAAATCTCCGAAGATGCGGCGGTTGGCATGAACCAATCCGACGATCACTTTTGGTGGCGCGTCTCTCGCCGGTACAATGCAAACCGGCCGCCGGGAACGATCGAGCGCAACGAGAGTACGGTGCGCAACTGCATCGGCCGAGCCGACGAAGAAATTGGCAAGTTCAATGGCTATTTCCTCCAGGAGTCGCGGAATGCCGGGAGCGGCCGGAGCGAGGTCGACATCATCACTGCCGCGCTGAGCACCTACCAATCCTTGAACGGAAAGTCGTTCAAGTACCTCAATGTTTGGCAGGAAACGCAGTTCCACCCGAGGTATATAGGAGGCGTAACATCCTCCTCTAGCGGGTCCTCCAAACGGTCAAGGTCGGTATCCCTATCCGACTCCGGCTCCGAAGAAGTGGCTAGCCAACTCGTCGGAGCTAACTTGGGTAGCCCCGACGCCGGACCAAGCGGTTCCCAACGCCGACCGCAAGGAAGGAAGAAGGCGGCGGCCGACCGCCGGCGCTCCGCGACTCCATCGACCCCCGCCCCCGAACCCGCACCCTATGTTCCACCTCCACCCCCGAACAACTCGTTGTGGGCCCTTTTGGCCCAACTCAATATGGCCGATAGGTCAACTATGACCCCCACGCAACTTCAAACGCACGAGGACATGATATTGGGTCTCAATAAACAATTGGGGTTGGTGCCGCCGGATGCGTAGTCTTCCTCGGGTAATATTAGCCAATAATCATGTAATTTTTTATTTTTAGGAGTTTAATTATGTAATTTTTAATTTTTAGGATTTTAATTATGTCTTATTTATTTATTTTATTTGTAATTTGTAATATTTATTGTGGTTTTTTAATGAATTTTAGTATTATGGAAATGTTTTTGTGTAATTGAATTTTAAATTAATTGTGCTCGTTCTTGCGGAAGAGCACAGTTGTGGGTGTTGTGCTCTTGCCAGAGAGCAGACAGAAAAAATGGGGTCGGGCACATAACTGTGCCGCTGGCAAGAGCACGGTTGTGGATGCTCTAAATACCTTCCAAAATTATCCCGCTCATGCTCAATCCTCTCTTCTCTTCCATCTTTCTCTTCCCCTTTTCTCTTTTGAATTACGGATTGACTTTAGCGGCGAAGGGGCAGGAGGGGAAGGTGAGGGAGCTTGACGCGGTGCTGGAGAAATTCAACGCGTTTAAGGTGGAGAAGGAGGCGGCGGTGGTGGAGCAGGGGTGGTGGGGGACGGTGGCGCGGGAGGTGTCGCCGGAGGAGATGAAGGGGGAGAAGAAGGAGGAGGTGGAGAAGAGCGCCGCTGCGTATTGGACGACGCTGGCGCCGAATGTGGAGGAGTATAGCGGGAGCGTGGCGAAGCTGATCGCCGCCGGGTCAGGGCAGCTGGTGAGGGGGATTTTGTGGTGTGGAGATGTCACTGTCGATAGGCTTAAATGGGGGAATGAATTCTTAACTAAGAGAATGGGGAAAGGCTCAAGTTCTGAGGTTAGCCCTCAAGCTTTGAGGAGATTGAAGAGGTAGTAGTTTCTTTCTTCCATTTCAATTCTTTAATCTTTGAATTTAATTAAAAAAAAGAATTTTTAAGATTGATTTTGTGTATAATGGTTTGCCTTCAGTTCTCTGTATTGATTATTGCTGAAGTATAAGGAATTTTGGGGATAGTTTTTGTGATTGTGTGGCTGGAGCTTTCATCTTATGTTAGTTGTGGTACTGATAGTAATGCTGTTTGTACAAGTGTGTATTGCTTGGTGATGAAGTTGATTAGTTGATCATGGTTGTAATTGTGGCAGGATGAAGCAGATGACGAAGATGCCGGAGAAGGTTGCAACCGGGCTGCTCTCGGGGGTTGTGAAGGTCTCTGGTTTCTTTACTAGTTCAGTTGTGAATTCTGCAGTGGGGAAGAAATTCTTCAGCCTTCTTCCTGGAGAGATCATTCTTGCTTCCTTGGATGGATTCAGTAGGGAGGGGAAGAAGAATCGGAAGGAAATTATAATATATATGGAGCTAGGGCTTAAAAGAGTATTTTGGGAAAAAATAGAAAATATTGAGGGCTATAATGTCTACTCAATATATATATTGTTAACGTGGGTATTAAACTTGGCCATTTAAGAAACTTACATTTACTAAATGCATCAAACAATAACCGAGAAAAAGAAAAGGCTACATAATTTGGATTATTTTCTGATGTAGTTTCTTCTCTAGCATTTTCCAACTTATGCTAGGTAATATCTAGTATAATTGTTACTATTTTTTTTATGGTGATGAGATAAAATACTACTAATAATTTCTATAAAATGAAACTTATTATAATTAAAATCAACATGATTGCTTACATGCATTGACATGTTATTGAGCATTAGATATCTCCAAAATTATATTCCCTTCTCTGTTCCAACTAAGTTTGAGTCGCATTCATTTTTGGAACGTCCCAATAAACTTGAATCATTTTTTTATAATAAACAAAATACTTAATCACTCTTACTTTATTCTCTCTTATATTTTCTCGTATTTTCTCTTATTGTATTTTATTTAATTTAATCAATTCAATACAATTTTTAAACGTTCATGCTCAAAATTTTTTCCCAAACTTAATTGGGATTTATGGAATAATAAAAATAAGATCACTTGTAAAATATTTGAAAGAATATATGTGGAGTGAAAAATAGATACTACTCCATAATTATGTGTGGAGTAAATTTTGAAAGAGCATGTGTGGAGTAAAAATTTGATAAAATTTTCACAATTCACCCACATTATTAAAAATTTGTTTGGTAAGCCATTTAAGATAATTTGAATAAATATTCGTCGATTACATATTTTTCATTAATGGAAAAAAATGTAAAATTCAGTCACATCAAAACCAGTTAGCTAAAGCTAGATAGAGCCACATATAATTGATATTCTTAAACTTTATGTAACAGTGACGGTCCTTTTTCTGCCTATAAGGCCATCCACAATAGGAATAGCCCAGCAATAGCCCAGCCATAGCCTAGCCACTGCCACATCATCAGCACTAAAAATCCTCCTGCCACATCATAAATAGCCCAGCCATAACCTAGCCACATCATAAATAGCCCAGCCACATCAATAGCCACATCACTAATAACAATTATATAAAATGACATAATTAACAATCACACAATATACGGAATTTAATTTACGAGACATATACGGGAAACATTAATAATAATAGCCACATCACTATTAACAAATATATACAAAATGAAATAATTAATAATCTCACAATATACGGAATTAAATTTCCGTTGTTAATCTTGAACAGAAATTAAGATAGAGAGAGTACTCGTTAAAACAAGTGGTGCGAATGAAAATGACGAACAAAGCGCGTATATATAGTGTTTCGAAAAAAAAATTATTTTTTCGCGCTAGGCGGTGCGCTGGGCGATCCGGGCGCTGCAATAGCGCCGAACGGACCGCCCAGCACCACGCGACCGCCCAGCGCTGCGCGGTTTCTCTCTCCAATCGCCCGCTGGGCGGCTGCAATAGATCGCTCAGCGAACCGCCCAGCGAACCGCCCAGCGCCGGCGCTCGGCTGGGCGGTCGCTAGGCGCCTACTGTGGATGGCCTAAGAAACCTAAATTAAACGGTTCATATAATCCCCTTCTTATCTTATTGCAGATTTATGCGCTCCGCTTTCTAGCTTGACTCCGTCAATCGAATGCGTCTTTGCTCGCCACGTGTCATTATTCTCATTATAGTGGGTCCTGAAATTCCATGAGTCTGAGGGTTAATTATTTGGACCATTTCTAAACTTAGATATTAAAAATTGTTTATTTTTCAATCCCATTTCTAACTTTTGTAATTTCCAATTTATACTCGATGTTTTCCTGCTTGTTAGTATTTGTTTCATACAGATTGACAGTATAAAAAATTTCAACTATTTTTCAAAATATTTTGCAAGCAAAATCAAATGCAGTATTTCTAAAGTGAATGCTTCATGAAGCTAGAGTTGATATTTATAAAGTTATTCACCATATACATTGCTGAGTGAGTAATCAATAATCATACTATTAAGGTTCAATATAATATAGTAATTCCCCAGTTGAAATTGAAAACCATGTAATTAATTGAATGAGGGAGTACCTTATATATTCGTTAAAGAATTCATATTGATTAGTTACCTATTAAACTAGAGAAAAACAACTAACTTTTAAATTTCGAATTTTGAACTTTGATCTCACTTTAACAGGAAAAAAGGCTTTAATAGAAGAACTATTTTAATTATGAACAAACATTAACCCATAATTTTCTTACTAAATTATAGATTTTGAGTTGACTATGCGTTTAGATATGGAAAAGTAATGTATGGTGTTTGACCAATGACAGAGAAAATTGAATAAACGCCAATTTATTCGAGTCATAAATATTAATATCATGATATATGCATTTCATTTTTCTAAAGGAAAGATAAAAAGAGAAAAGGAAAAGAGCTCCGTCGCAAATGAAAGATTAGAATATAAAAACCTTCGATAAAGCAAAAGCAGGCAAATCAAAACACACACACTGTCCACTCTCTAGTCTAATTCACCGATTCTCTCTCTCTCTCTCTACACACTCGCCGGAGCCGGAGGAATCGAATCGATTGAATACAAATTTATTAAACCAATTGCGAACAGACGCAATACACTGAATTCCTATCTCACAAGCAGTTCACTTTTATAGTTTCCACCTTGGATCCATTGAACACAAATTTATCAGCAAACACTCAATACACTGAATTCATATCTCACAACCAGTTCAGTTTCCTCCTTGCATGTGTATTTTTCACCTTATCTCACACACGCAGAGTTCGCATTCGTTAATTCTCGTACATCGATAGGTACGCGGGGAAGCGGCTGATTTTGTGGATGTGAATCACAGAAGAAATGTCAGTTTTGGATACGGCGTTTGTGGACACCGAGCTCTCTAACAGGACATCGATCTTCGGCCTGCATCTATGGGTGGTGATCGGGATAGTAATCGGAGCAGTCATAGTGCTCATTCTCTTCCTCGTGTCGCTCTGCATCACCGCCTTCCGCCGCCGCGGTAGCGCCGGCAGCAAGGGAAAATTGCGCTTCTCGGCGAGCGAGATGAGTCCGTCCATATCGAAGGAGATACAGGTGATCGCCCGCGACGCCGCTGAGCAACGCTCCGTCGCACCTCAGGTTAGTTTCTGAATTTTTTCGATTTGTAATTTTTTTCCATTTATAATGAAAAATCTTCAGGAACTTATTGCTTGGTGAATTAGGGATAAATTATTCTCTGGTTCATAAATCGTGATTTGCTCTGATTGCTTAATCAGTAGCGATTCGAGTTGGACTGAGAAAATCATTTTGAGGTTTTTTTTTTTTTTTTTACTTTGGGAGCTCACATGCCTATGATAGTAGCATTCAATCGTTTTGTTCCATGAATTTCGATTTTGCTTATTTTTTGAAGTTGATGTTTACTTGTTATTTTCAATTTAGTTGTTCAGATATTTACTCTATTGAACTCATCTGAATTTAATGACAGATTTTATTTCAAATTGATTTCCTTGTACAGAAACAGATATCCTGTATTGGAAAATCCAAATGATGATTTATTTAATGCATTGTCAATAATTAAAAACGATAACAAGGTTTAGATTATTTAGAGGAGTGATTTATTTTATATGGATATGAAAATCTCAGGCTGTGCCAGAGATACAGATAGATATGGGGAAGGTGGAGCACAGGGTTGTGTTTTCTGATAGAGCGGGATCAAGTGGCGAGAGCAAGGGCACTAGTGGGGCTGAGACAGGATCGCGTGGTGGCAATGGGTCGTTGCCAGAGGTGTCCCATTTGGGATGGGGAAGGTGGTATACTTTGAGAGAGCTTGAGGCAGCCTGTAACAGTTTGTCTGATGAAAATGTGATTGGTGAAGGTGGATACGGCATTGTGTATTATGGCGAGTTAGCTGATAACACCCGTATAGCTGTAAAGAATTTGTTGAACAACAGGTAAAGTGGTTTCTCAAATTGTTACATTCATTTAATGCATGGTTTTGTTGATTAGGTTGAAGAGTTTTTTTATATGAACTTTATGTGAATGTCTTTCCCTTGACATTTCTTAGGGGACAAGCGGAAAAAGAGTTCAAGGTTGAAGTGGATGCAATTGGACGTGTTAGACACAAGAATCTTGTCAGGTTGCTCGGTTACTGTGTCGAAGGAGCCTACAGGTATCATAAATGAATTTCAGTTTAAGCTACATATGTGCATCAAGCATTAAGACTTAATGTTTTTCGTTTTTTATGTGTGCTTGTATGCAGGATGCTTGTCTATGAATATGTTGATAATGGAAATTTGGAGCAATGGCTTCATGGAGATGTGAGAGAAGTCAGCCCTTTGACATGGGAGATTCGTGTGAATATAATCATTGGAACTGCTAAAGGGTGCGGTAGTTTGAAAACATCTGACCTGCCCGTGGTTGTTCCTTCTATTTATATTTGGATTATCTTCTTCGTTGCAGATTGGCTTATCTCCATGAAGGTCTGGAGCCAAAGGTTGTTCACCGTGACATCAAGTCCAGCAACATACTGCTTGATCATCAGTGGCATCCTAAATTATCTGACTTTGGTCTAGCTAAACTTTTGAATCCAGAGATTTCTTACGTGACAACACGAGTGATGGGAACATTTGGGTAAGCAATCCATAATTTATACTTCATAAAAAATCATTTTTTTAATTGAGTAATTTCATGTGAGGTTGAGTTGCTATAAACTGTTCTTCATTGGTTTGCTAGTTATGTTGCTCCTGAATATGCTTGCACTGGTATGCTGAACGAGAAGAGTGATGTATATAGCTTTGGAATATTGATCATGGAGATCATCACCGGTAGATCACCGGTTGATTATTCCCGGCCAAAAGAAGAGGTTAGTTCACATCAACTGCCAAGCTTGCGGACCAAAGTCTCACTAGAAACAAATACAATGCAGGTCAATCTGGTTGAGTGGCTGAAGATGATGGTTGGAAACAGGAAATCTGAGGAAGTAGCAGATCCCAAGTTGCCGGAACGGCCTGCCTCCAAAGCGCTGAAGCGCCTGCTCTTGGCAGCCCTTCGATGTGTTGATCCTGATGCCCAGAAACGGCCCAAGATGGGACACGTGATACACATGCTGGAATCAGAAGACTTCCATTCTCGCGAGGTAAGTCTTGCTCTTGCTCAGTATTCTTGATTTCAAAGTATTAAATGAGTCAAAAGAGGTAGGCTGATCTTTTTGATCTCCAGGAGCGGCGAATTGGGCGGAACTCTTCCAGTTCCGTAGGTGATCGTGGCATGATCAATAAACAATGCAGTGAAGGAGAAAGCAATAGAAGTCATAGGTATAGTGAGATGGCTGTATAATCAAGATGGGTGCTATGCTACTGTTCCTCAATATTTTGATCTGCTTGGTTATTCCATCACCATTTTTCCTTCTCCAATATATAGTTGCATAAATTATTAAATGTGGTCGATATAGCTAGGCTGTGTAAAGTGAACGATTCATTTTTTACTGTTATAGTAAATTAGAGGAAATTGTTGGAATCCATGTTCATATATAATTGCACCTATTCTGGAACAGCAATGCTGTGATATGATATTGTGTAGTTTTGGGCGTCACACTCTCTACCATTTGATTGATGACTCGAAACTCCACAGACCACAATCACTATTGACTATTGAGGATAGAGGTGGATAGTTGGATAAGTGAACTGGAAATTAGTAGTACAATTGATTAAATTCGAATTGATAAGTTTGCTCAAATTATGAGATCGTGGTTCATCATACATCATGAGTTGCTATCAATTGATATAGCTGCGTGAGCTGGAAAACAGCGTCTTCGGCCAACTCTCTCTCTCTCTCTCACAATCACGCACACAGATAAGGAACAACTCACGCATTATTGGACTGTACCCTGTTGTCCACTGAATAATATCCTCTTATTTTGTTATTATATTAGTATTATATTACTATATTTATTATTGCGCTCCTATACTTTTTTATTTCAATATTATATAGTACAGACTATTAGGTTGTGTTGTGTGCACCACATATACAGTTAGTATATGGCTATGGCATTTTATATTTCCATGATGCCTATTATTAGTGATAAATTATGTGAGGCTCGTTTGGTAAGGCCGGTTAAGGCAAGATATGAATTGTAGTTGAGAGTTACGGTGTATTACATGCTTAGGTAGATTATAGTACTAACACAAAGTGAAGCCTGCATTATTTTGAGGCTGCCACGTATTTTTTGCCGTATCTTATTATTGCTACCAAATCAAAATACCTAGGCAGTGATCTTAATAAGAGAAACACAAGTTGTTACGCATCTCAACAAGTAACAATAGCAGGTATTATTCTCATTAAAATAAACGACTGCAATGTTTTTCCCTTTCAAGTTAAAATGACTTCAACGTTATACGGCTGCAGAGTCGACCTAATTTCATCGTTATATCTTATTAGAGCATCTCCAATGGAGGCTAGCGGACCGGCCGATTCCCGGCGCTGGCCGGTCTGCTAGCCGAACCATTGTAGGCGGCGAGCGGAAAAACGGTGAGAATTTCGGCGAGCGCACGCCGATTTTTGAGCGCTCGCCGATCGACTGGCAGCCATTGTAGGCGGACGATCGACCAACACTTTTTTTTTTAATTTTTGAAACACTATATATACGCGATTTGCACGTCATTTTCATTCGCACCGCTTGTTTTAACGAGTTTTCTCTCTCATTTAATTTCTATACAAGAGCAATAAAGCAAAATGGAGAACAACAACGAGTCTACTCCAGTGACGAGCGGGTCTCAAACTCCCACGGTACCCGTGGGAGGTGGATGGGGTCCGATGGCCGGGTACTACAACATGTACCCTTGGATGTAGATGATGTCGGGGTGGGCAACCGGGATGCAGATGATGCCGGGGTGGCAGCCAGAGATGTAGGGACGCCCGGGGGGGCAATGTCTATCGCCCCAGTCTTGATTTTTTTACTGTTTCTTCGCACACATCGACCCCATCAGAGACGCAGTTCACTGGGTGTGAGACTTTCTCCTTAGAGGAGTTGGGGATAGATCTCGAGGATGCGGACACTCCCGTTCAAACGGGGGGGAGTAGGGCGGGGTCTGGGCGCACCAGAGAAGAAGAAGGGCAAAAGGGTGGTCGGCGAGTCGTCGCAGCCGGCTGATGACGACAGTCCGGCACGGAAGAAGTGGACGGATGCGGAGAACGTCGCGCTTGTACACCAACACCCTCCACATGCAGACCAGTGGCCAAACTGATGAGGACTGTAGGAGGATAGCGGACTTTATAAGGAGTTCACCTACTGGAACTGCTATGAGGTGCTGATGGACTCCGAGAAGTTTCGGGTAGGTGTCGATGTTGGCTGGCCGAAGAAGCAGCGACTGAACTATGCCGGTGATTACAGCGGCAGCAGCGGCGGTTCCCACGACCTCCCCGAGGATGTTAAGGAGTTCCAGTCCCCTCCATCGTTTACTCGCCGCACTCGCCTGGTTGATCAAAGGCGGGCGCAACGGGTAGCGAGGGGGGTCGCCCAGGGGTCCCAGGAGGTCCAGTCGGCATCCCCCCTGTTGGCAAGTCGCCAACCGAGCTCGCCTTCTTCGCACGTCAACAAACGCGGGCTCAGATGCACAAGATCTTTGCTGAATGGAGGGCGGCAACTGACCCTGTGGAGAAGAGGTTTCTTCACTCAATGCTCGAGAGTATGCGGGTCGATTTGGATGCCACCTCGGCACAGTTGGGGGGCTCAGATGCCGCAGATTTGGGGGTCCCGGATAACAACGACAACGACGGCTACGGCCACGAGGAGTGAGGCGGAGGCGGGGGCTCGTGTGTGGAAGAGGGGTTTTTTTTAAATTAATGTAAATTTTTTTAATTAATGTACTTTTTTTAATTTTACTATTATTATTGAATTTTCCAGTATCTGTGTCATAAATTTAATTCCGTATTTTGTGTGATTGTTAATTATTTGTTTTTTATAATTTTGTTTATTGTGGCTAGCCTATTGCTTGTCCAGTTGCTGTTAAATGGTATAGACAACATATTTAGAGAAGAAAGCATAGAGAGAAGATAATTGTATTTGATTGAATGATGAAATGGTACTCAACACCCATATATTTATAGGGATGTTAATGACCTTTGAGATCCTACAATAAATGTATATTCATGGAACTACACTATTATTGGAACATGCACATCTTCAATGCTTCTTGGAACTCCATTCTTGGAACTCTATTATTCTTTAATGCTTATTGATACTTCCCCTTTTCTCAACACTCCCCCTCAAATTGAGTGGTGGGATCTCCAAAACTCAATTTGGAAAGCACATCTTCAAAGCTCCTTGAGTTGACTGCTTTAGTTAGGATGTCGACAAGTTGATCCTCAGAGCGAACAAAAGGGAGTTCGACAATCCCATTCTCAATGTTTTCTTTGATGAAGTGTCTGTCAACCTCCACATACTTTGTTCGATCATGTTGTACTGGATTTTGTGAGATGCTTATAGCGGCTTTGTTATCACAATACAACTGGCACTTGCTTGGAGAGAGATTAATCTCTTTCATCAATCTCCTTAACTATAAAATCTCGGTCAACCCACTTTTAATCCCACGAAATTCTGCTTCAGCACTCGAAAGAGCCACCACCTTCTGCTTCTTGCTTCTCCATGTTACCAAATTACCTCCAACAAAGGTAAAATAGCCTGCTGTAGACTTCCTATCGTTTGGGTTCCCTGCCCAGTCAGCATCTGTATAACCATGAATCTCAAGATGCCCATTTTTGGCGAACAACACTCCATGCCCTGGAGTTCCCTTCAAATACCGACAAATCCTAAGTGCTGCCTCCATGTGATCTGTCTGCGGCTTATGCATGAACTGACTTACGACCCCAACTGCATAGGCAATATCTGGCCTAGTGTGCGAGAGATATATGAATTTTCCGACCAGTCACTGATATCGACTACGGTCAGCCAACTTGGCTCCTTCTCTGATTTGTAATCCGTGATTAACTGCCAGAGGAGTGTCTGCTGGTTTACATTCCAGTAGGCCAGTCTCTGCTAGGATGTCCAAGATATACTTCCTTTGTCGCAGAAAAATTCCTTTGGTTGACCTTAGCACTTCAATCCCAAGAAAGTACTTGAGATTCCCCAAGTCCTTCATCTCAAATTCCTGAAAAAGATTTTTCTTTAATTCCTCAATCTCTTCTAGGTCGTCACCTGTAATAATCATGTCATCAACATATATGATTAAACATGTGATCTTATCACCCAACTTCTTAAAAAATAGCGTATGGTCTGAATTGCTCTGTGTATATCCATAGCTAATCATTGCCCCAGCAAACTTCCCAAACCATACTCTTGGAGATTGCTTCAATCCATACAAGGTCTTCCTCAATCGGCACCCTTCACCTGCTTTAAAATCTGTTGCAAAACCTGGGGGTTCCTCCATGTAAACTTCTTCTTCTTCCTTCTTCAACTCTCCATGTAGGAAGACATTCGTCACATCAAACTGGTGTAATGGCCAGTCCCTATTAGCAGCAATGGATAACAACACCCGAATAGTGTTCATCTTAGCTACTGGAGAGAAGGTCTCAGAATAGTCAACTCCATATGTCTGAGTATAGCCTTTTGCGACAAGTCGTGCCTTGTACCTTTCTATCGAGCCATCAGGTCTTCTTTTGATAGTGAAGACCCATCGACAATCCACTGGTCGCTTCCCTTCTGGTAGAGCACATTTCTCCCATGTGTGGTTTCGAATCAGTGCATCAATCTCTTTCTTCATTGCTTCCCTCCAATGCTTGTATTTCATAGCTTCTTCCCATGTCTGTGGTATTTCTTCTTCCTCATATAGTGCATTCTCGAAAGCCCGAGCCATCTCTGATAAATGGCCTTTGGCTAGGTTCACAACAGAGTACCGCTTTTTCCTGTCAATCCTCTCTGGTGTATACCTTTTGGGTGGAACTCCTCTGTTTGACCTTGGTGGAAGTATGTACCTCCCAGTGTCAGGGTCAACTCCTTCGACCTCGACTTCCTCAATTTCCCTTTCTTCGGTCTCAATTGAATTTTCTTCTGCACTTACAGTGTTAGCCAAACAATTATCTGTATCCACAAGATTACTTACATTGGATAACCTTAACGGAGAAATATTTGAGGCGATGCCACCTTCTACGATGGACTCTACCACATCAGAGACTTGCTCAGCGGAATTGCTTACTGTTTTCTCTGATAGATCCGCATCAGGATTGCTTGGCGTTGGCAGTGGCATTGAGATCCAACTTAGCGGGTCCGTATCATTGTTATCCCTAACATTACTCTCCCCCTGACCGCTAAGATGGGTAAAGAAGTACTCAGTTTCAAGAAAGTTGCAGTTCATTGTAACAAACATCCGGTTGGACTTTAGATCGAAACACCTATACCCCTTTTGATTTACCCCATATCCTACAAAAACGCATTTGATAGCGCTTGGGGATAGTTTAGTTCTTTCATGTTTAGGAATGTGGACAAAAACAGAGCATCCGAAGACGCGAGGTTCAAGAGTCAAGGGCGGAGGAATTTTTGTGAAGGTGGACAAGACTTGTAGAGGAGTTTTGTGTTTGAGAATACTTGTGGGCAATCGGTTTAAGAGATAGGCTGAGGTGGCAATGGCTTCTGGCCAGAAGTGTTTCGGGGCTTTTGACTCTATAAGCATAGAACGAGTCATTTCGAGGAGAGATCGATTTTTCCTTTCGGCCACACCATTTTTTTCGGGAGTATGAGCACATGTGGTTTGGTGTATAAGGCCTTTGTTTTGGAAGAATTGTTTCATGGTAGAATTAACGAACTCCCCCCCATTATCTGACCGAAGGACCTGGATGGTTTTGTGAAACTGAGTTTGGATAAGGTTATAGAAATGGGTAAAGTGTGACAAAACTTCAGATTTTTGTTTCATGAAATATATCCAGGTCATGCGAGTGCAATCATCCACAAAAACTAAGAAATATCGAAAACCTTGCCCCCCAATAACAGGTGCGGGCCCCCAAACATCAGAGTGTACTAAGGAAAACGGGGTTTCAACACGAGTATTACTTAATGGGTAAGAGTTCCGATGACTTTTGGATAAAAGACAAGTTTCACAGTACATGTCATGCTTAGGAATAATACTAGGAAATAACAATTTTAAGTAACCGATAGATGGATGACCCAAGCGCCGATGCCAAAACCAAGCTTTCCGGTCAGCTGATCCGTGAGTTAACATGGCAGTCCCTTTTTGAGATATCTCATCCACATAGTAAAGCCCATCACGTTCAGTGCCACGCCCAATTATCTCCCCGGTTCGGATATCCTGCAACAGACAAAATTGTGGCTGCATTAGTAACGTACAATTCAATTCCTTTGTGACATGACTAATGGATAATAACTTATGAGACATCGAAGGAATATATAGACAATTTGATAACTGCAAAGTTGGGGAAATGTTAACGGTTCCAGCCCCCTCAACCACTGTAAATTCCCCATTGGCAGTTTGGATATGAGATTTTAGAGGTTTCTGAAGGTTGGTAAGGTCTGAGGCATCATATGTTATGGTATCGGTTGCCCCACAGTCAAAAATCCATTTATCATTTTTCTCATGGCTATTAGATACTGCACACACAACTCCAAGCTTCTCGAGAGGCTGAAATCGATTTTGGCAAGTAGTTTGGGAAATTATGGAATTTTCAGGAGATTTGGGGGCTAATTGTGACTGAGAATTTTGATGGGGTAAAACCTGCAATTTCCCAAAGATTTGGGGGTTTCCAATAAAAGAGCCCCATAACCCTAATCTACCTGAATAGGGCGCCGCCTCTTCCCTCATCAATTCTTCACTCCAATCACGAATAACACTCCCACTTCCGCCGGTGACGAAGTTTGCTGCCCCGGTTGTGTTCACCGGCTGAGCAGCTTCATTTCCGGTCCTTCCTCCTGGCTGGACAGCACCGGCGGTTTGCGCAACCCCCTGCACGGCGTTGCCACCGTCGCCTCCAACTGCTGCGGCGGCGTGCCCGTCACGGTTCCAGGGTGTTTGCGGTTGCGGCGGCTTGCCGTGCTTCTCTTCCCACCAATCTGGATACCCAATTAGTTCAAAGCATGAATCTTTTGTGTGTCTTTTCCGTTTGCAGTAGGAACACACCAATTTTGACTTGTCTTCTTCATCACTTTGCCGATTTCTGCCATTGCCGCCGCCGCGACCACCACCGTGGCTGCCGCGACCACCACCGTTGCTGTCGCGACCGCCACCCCGAGAGCTGCCGGTAGGGTTCTGCCACCCTCTGATGGCGAGGCCGGTTCCGATTCCATCCGTGGCAGCTGCTCCGCCGGTGTTTTCCTGTTGTAACACTCGGAGTCGTGTCTCCTCCTGCTGAATCAGGTTGTACGCATAGTCGACGGAGGGATGCGGGTCCATTTTCAGTATCTCCCTCTTGGTTGTTTCATATTTGCTATCAATTGCATATAGAAACTGACATACTCTCTGATCTTGTATGAATTTGTTATGAATCTCCATATCCTCTGGACATTTCATTGGGTTCGTCTGTTTTTGATCAATTGAAATCCAGATCTCTCCCAACCGGCTCCATATTTCTTCTAATGAACTGATTCCTTGTCTTAGTGTGGTTGCTTTGAACTGAAGGTCATACACCTGGATTTTATCTCTTCCACTCCCATATGTGACGGCCAACGCATCCCAGATATGCTTCGCCGTCAGATGTTGTGAAACTCGACTAACCAGTCGAGGCTCGATGTTTTGTATTAACCAAGTGATCACACAATGATCGGCTTGTTGCCACTGTGTGAAGGCTGGATCGGTTCGAGGTGGGGAATGAGGCACTCCGGTGACGTGAGAGACCATTCCCCGACCACTTATTGCCGTCTTTATCAATACGGACCAAAGGGCGTAATTTTCTCCATTTAACTTGTTCCCACCAATGTGGAGGGGCTGCGTGTCGATTCTGAATGGCACGACAGCTGTTTCTGGTGGATTTGGTTGGTTCATCGCAAAACTATTGCACATAAAATTGGCAAACTGCCGGGCAAATTCATCTGCCATAGATGAATCTGAGGTTTCGGTTACTATATAGTTGTCATTTGACATTTTGGCTTATGGTTACAGGTACAACGGAAAAAGGAAAAACAAAAAAAAAACGAGAAGGGGCCGAGAAAGGTATCAAGGACGATGATGATATCTTATCTGAGTCCAAACCTGCTCTGATACCATGTTAAATGGTATAGACAACATATTTAAAGAAGAAATCAATGGGAGAAGATAATTGTATTTGATTGAATGATGAAATGGTACTCAACACCCATATATTTCTAGGGATGTTAATGACCTTTGAGATCATACAATAAATGTATATTCATGGAACTACACTATTATTGGAACATGCACATCTTCAATGCTTCTTGGAACTCCATTCTTGGAACTCTATTATTCTTTAATGCTTATTGATACTTCCCCTTTTCTCAATAGTTGTTTGTCCTGATAATGTGGCATGAGGAGTTTTTAGGGCTGATGGTGTGGCAGGAGGAGTTTGTGGCTAGTCTATGACTGACCTATTACCATTGTGGATGCTCTTATAATAAGATATTGTTTATGACCAATGAATCTGTTTAGGTTATTATCTAATTAAGATTGTTTCATGTTCAAGCAGGGGGAAGCCGGCTTTAATTATTATTAATTTCAAATATATAGTGACAGAACCAAAAATCTACGATCTATAATCTATAAATATATAAAATGGGAGTTTTGGGGAAAATAACAAAAATGTGCATTAATAACATTTTAATAAAATTAGGAAAATGAAATAGGCTTTTTATTCTTGTACTAAGTGGAAATGGAAATGGAAATGGAAATGGAAATGGAAAGACCAAAGCATTTTTTTGTATGAACTAATTATATTATACTATAATTTTAGACAAGAGTAGTAGTGTCTCTTGATTAGAATTGGAAGTGGGAGTAGTGCCTATTGATTGGAAGTGGAAATAAACTGAATCTTTAAATTTAGTGGGAATAATGCATATTGCAGTGTCTATTGATTGGAAGTGGAAATAAACTGAATCTTTAAATTTAGTGGGAATAATGCATATTGCAGGGTCTTTAGAATGTGGTGGGACTGTTCAATACTTGTCTATAAAAGAGATTTTAAATCTTGATAAAAATGAGTCAGTTAGTTTCACCTCTTGAACCTCGTATACTAACAAAATGTCTGGCTATTAGAAGGATGTCAAGTTCTCACAAAATGTGATGATCAATAGAGGTAAGGTCATATGTAGTTTTTGTAGAAGCTGGCGACCATTTCATGGACATTTTGTTAAACTTCTAGATTTTTGATACGTGCATATCCATTTGAAGATCCCCATATCTTTATTAATTAGTTATTTTGATTTACCGTATCTTTATGATATCTATTTTCTTGCTCATTAAGTTAGTATTAGTATTATAAATAGGGCTATTGTGATTCTCTTCCATCAATCAATGAATACATGAATTTACGCTTCTTTCTGTTTTATTTTAGTACTTCGTTTAAACCTTGAGTTGTCGACGGGATTCCCCCTCCCGGGACTTCTTGTTTATCGTCTCCGGCATCGTGATAAGGGAAATACCCTTATCAATTGGTGCTTTCATCTTCGAACTCATGGCAGAAGTCAATCTTCGTTCATGGCCGGAGATATTGCAAGCTTCCGAAGGCTTGCAACTGAATTCAACAGCCGTAACCTTGCAGCATATAGTGGCATGGATGGCACGCTTAGAGTCTAGATTGGAAGAGTTGGAGCAGCGTGCTGTGACGCCGATTCCCCCGTCGCGCCCCGAACCTGACCCACCGGACGGCCCCCTGCTGTACGCCGTTGCCCAGCCGCCTTACCAGCCATCGGTTCGTTACCAGCAAGAGATATAGTCAGGAAGGTCCCAGCAGGTTGCACGTCGTGGATGAACCGGCTGCGGCGGCTGGTTCCAACACTGCTTATCATACGTGTGAGATAGTTGATGATAGCAGTCCATGGTGCTGGTGGGGCTGTCCGGCTGGTAGGGAGGCGATGGTTGCCGGTGGATCGGTGGTTGAGGCTGTGAGGCGGCGTACAGTCGGGGTCGGTCGGGTGGATCAGGATCGGGTTGCAACGGAGGGAGCGTTGCTGCTACCCTTCGCTCATGCTCAACCAATCGAGTCTCGAGTCGGGTGAACCTAGCGAGAATATGCTCCAACGTTGCTGCTGTTGGATTCAATTGCAAGCCTTCGCATGCTTGCGATATCTCCGACCATGAACAAAGCTTGACTTCGGCCATGAGTTCGAGGATGAAAGCACCAATTTGTTAAGGATAATCTCCTTAACGCGATGCCGGAAGATAGATTAGAAGTCCCGGGAGGCGAAATCCCGTCGACAACTAGGGTTTGCAGAAAACGATAAAGAAAAAAAGAAAGGCGATAAACGATTATTTCATTGATTGCGATAGAAGAATATAATATCTCCTATTTATAAGACTACTCTGAATTAGGGAATAAGAAATAAAGATACTAAGAATATATGGAAAGATATGGCAAATCACTAATTAACTAAATAATAGGGTAGAGGGAATATTCAATGAGATATCTCGTATCAATTTTCTTGTTGGGAAGAATCATGAAAATCCTCCACAAGCACTATAGAGACGACACACCCATAATTAAAAGCCTAAATAGTTTATTACCATCATTATGGGAATTTAAGTATGCAGACAACACTGATCACTGTATTGGTAGTTCTTGAGAAGTATCAAATCATGTCTCATTTACTTGTGCGGATGATGTGGTGGAATGAATCGATAGAGGCTTGTGAATACAGGTGATGTACACCATGGTGACCAAGACAATGTCATCGTTTTAGCGTGCATTTAATATGCATCTTGCTGATTTATGGAAGTATGTATGATAGTATGAGGGGTGTTGTCGAATTAGGAGGGAGTTTTATATTATCGACGTTGGTTTGTTGTTTTAGCAGAGTATTCTTTTGATAAACATGTTTGCGTTTTTTATTAATGATAAAAATATTTTGTATGTACACTTTAATTAGTCCTAACTTTGATTATTGGTGTTTTGGACTAATGGTGAAACATTTTGTATGTACGATTTCGATGGCTTGACTCCAAGTAGTTCCTTCGTTGATTCTAAATAATACTCCATCCATCCCAAGTTACTTGAGTCGTATTCCATTTTGGATTGTCCCTAGCACATAGAATTCGGTCGGTACGGTTAGAACCGAACCGACAACCCGGTTAACCGACACTACATAGGAAAAATGCCCACCCTAGCCACCACTTGCGCTACATTGCATTATTTGTTTATATATTTGCAGAAAGAATTATGTACGCACTTTGTATTAGAAATTAAAGAAATAATAACAACCTATTTATAATATCCTTAAACTAACAAAACCAAAAAATTTACCAACTTGCTCAATCCAAAAATTGAAATATTTTAAAAAGTAAACAACTCCAAGTTCAAAGCTTCCAAAACAACAAGGTCGATCAATAAAGTATACAACCTACTTATAATATGCTCAATCCAAAAGTTGAAATATTTAAAAACAAAGTTTACAACCTGTTCAATTCAAAAGTTGAAATATTCAAAAAAATAAACAACTCCAAGTTCAAAGTTTCCAAAACAACAAGATCAATCCATCAAAATTTACAACCTACTCAATTCAACAATCATTCAAAGTTCAAATATTCAAAAGAAAACCTCCAAGTTTAATATTTCCAAATTCCAAAATAAATGCACGATAAATTTAACCTGGATTATGATCACTTAAATAAGTTCTTTTCAATTCTCCCAATTTTGCATCTGCATTTGCATCGTCCAATAGTCAATGTCACTTTGCTATCCTTATGGAGTGCCTCCACTGCTGTAAAAAATACCCCCTCTGTCTCATAATAATTGTCACTATTTTCCATTTCAGTCTGTCACATAATAATTGTCACACTTCATTTTTACCATCAATGGTAAGTAGGTCCTACATTCTATTAACTCGTTTCACTCACATTTTATCATAAAATCAATATAAAAAAGTGGATCTCACATTTCACTAATTTTTTTTTATTCTTCTTAAAACTCGTACAATAATAAGAGTGACAATTATTGTGAGATGGATGAGTAATAAATTATAGAAAATGAGAAAAGTTTTAAGTAAACTCCGATTTCCCAAACACACACGCTTTAATGAACGGCCAGATTTCGCTTTCCCGGTCCGCTACATGCGTCCGCATCCTACATAAAGTACACCCGCAATATGTGATAGCCAATTAGGTTCGGCCACGTGTGCCAACAACTCCAAGTCTCACGATTACATTGTTTATCTGTCATGTTGGAATTCAATTTCTACAACCCTACATTTTGCGAAGACTTTGTGCGAAGCTTTACCAATCCTCTACGCGTCTTCCGGTACTGTTTCAGGTACAGAAATCTTCTCTCTCGCTAGATCGATCCCGAAGCATGTATGTGTGTTCGCGTATGTCGGTTTCTGCTCTCTGCGTCCATGAATTTTGTGTGTAATTAGGTTTTGTCTGAGGTTTGCGGTAAACGATGATGATATGGGCCGTTGAATGGAGTATTTGGTGAGGATCTGATGGATTTTGGCTGGATTTCTGATAGTTGTGTTATTTTATGTTGATTATGCCTTGTTTGCTGAAGGTTTACCTTATTGTGTAGATGTGATTGTGTTTTTTCATTTTTTGATGTATAGTTGGTGTTAAGAATCCTTACTTTGTGTTTCTCGAGTTTCAATATGATGATGACGAAATTATGTGCATTGACTGTTTAATTTGTGAAGATCTGAGGAGTTTCATGAATTTCTTGTTCTTGGTTCTGTAAGTGGCCGGATCTTTATGATTGGATTGCATATTTGATTTCTGAAAAAGTAATGTTGGCTAAAATGCTAGATCTGGTTGAAAAAAATTGTGTTTACTTCATCTTTGGTTTGTGGAAGTCCAAATTTGCATTTGTTATGACCAGAATCTGCATCTGGAGAATTATGTTCGATTGAGTGAATGGGAATGGACAGAGGGTCATCTATATCACAAAAGGGGACCCTTGTCGAGCTGATTTTTATTATTTTCTGGAGTTTTGTTGGGTTCATGAGAATTTCTATGATATGGAGAGTTAGGAGTATGTCTTGTAAATTTAATGGGAAATTTTTAAACCATTGAACAAGTGTAAGCAACTGAAATTGTGTTTGTGCTGTTATTACTTCCGACAAATAGGTACTCCTGGTCTGACTGAATTTCTATATGACATGATAGTGGTCACATGCAATGTTATCAAATAGCGGATATGGCGGCGCCAAGGCGCTATGGCATGACGTTCAGTGGTGGAAACGCCATAGCACCATGTCGCTGTCATAGCACCGCCATATCCGACTTTTGACAACATTGCATGTGTACTGTATTTAGGAATGGGGCATTATGCAAGAAACATGGAGGTTAGAGTTGTATTTTATACTTTATTAATTGTTTAAAGTGTTTCAAAAGTTATATTTTAATTATTTTCTAATTTCTGAATTATATATAAATATATAAGTATTATTTTATTTATTTAATTATTGACCGCCATACTAATACGCCATATCCCTGTGGAGGTTTTTAGGCGAACCGCCATAAGCCGCCATACGAGATTGGTAACATTGGTCACATGTCTATTATTTAGACTTGGTAGGATACCATCTTCTTCAACTTGGTGCGTTTTGAAGCTCTTATATGAATGGATTTTTTTTAGGTTTTTGACGATCGTGATGTCTGCAGCCTTCCTGTCCCGTTGATCTGAAAATACGTCTGGCCTTGCTAAAACTTGCGATCATGTATAGAATATGTGCTTATTTGACTTGTGATGATCATCTCTGATGTGTGATGCTGATGTGTTTTCACTGCTAAAGTGTTGCCTAACTACATGTTTACAGTTGTTTTCCTCTTACTGTGTTTTACTTTCACTGTCTTTGGGAGTGTTTTGCTTCTTATAATCGGATATTTTTTATATGCTCTTGCAGTTAGTATAATAGAATGAGCCGCCCACAAGAACCACACAGGCCTTTCCTCCCCTTTGGAAATCCTTTTCGTAGGATGTCACCGAAGGGCTCATACCTATCCCCTAAACTCCTTGCGTTGTTAAATACATTTGAGGAGACATTGCAGGGTAGGATTAACAATCTTAGGCCAGTAGGTAGGGATGATGTCTTGCGCTTATCCTGGATGAGGTTTGGGATGGACACACTGTGTGAAATTCATACTGACGTGAAAACTTTAATTACGGCTCTTGAACTCCCTGTTTGTGATTGGGATGACAAATGGATAGATGTGTATCTAGATGATAGTGTGAAGTTGCTTGATATCTGCATTGCTTTCAGCTCTGAGATATCTCAGCTGAAACAGGGCCACCTCTTTCTCCAATGTGTTTTGCATAACTTTGGTGGAGCCCCCACAAAACAGTTTGAACGGGCCCGTTCTTCCCTAGAGGGATGGAAGGAACATGTTGCTAAAAAGAATCCAAGATTTGATAATTGCTTCTGTGCCATGGATGTACTGGCTGAGAAACTGGACCTACCAAAAATCAAGAACTCTGCCAAGGGGAATATCTTGATGCGAGCAATGTATGGAGTCAAGGTGGTTAGTCTCTTGGTATGTAGCATATTTGCTGCTGCATTCTCTGGTTCCACAAAGAAGTTGATGGACATACAGGTTCCTGAATCTTTCTCATGGGCAGCCGCATTTTCTGAGCTCCAGGCTTTTGTAAATACTGAAATAAGAAGCCTACACTCGAGTGGGAGGACCACGATACTGAAGGAGCTAGAAGCTGTTGATACAGATGTGAAGAAGTTATACCCAATTGTGCAAGAAGAGGAGAACTTGGTTGAAGCTCAAGTTTTGGTAAGCTCGACATCAGATTTAGGAAAATCGGCAGGAAAACTCTCACAAGGACTTGATCTACTCGCAAAGGACGTAGACAGGTTCTTCCAGATAGTCCTAACTGGACGCGATACTTTACTCGGTAACCTTAGAATTGGTGGTAATGCATCTGACGGAGTGCGACGAGTTAACTTCAAAGGAGGTCCATTGGTTTGCTGAAGGTTAAATGTAAACCCGCTCCTTTGTACACAAGTATGTAGTTTAGGAGTACTGTGTTTTCTGTTTGAATATATACAAAATATATGTGAGGTGTGCTGTGTCTCTGGCTATGTAATACTAGAATTATGGGTGAATCTTTATGTAAAATCAGTATTAATGATATATAAATATGGCTTTCATATCTACAGCAGTTCGTGCTGACATGTCATCTCTGAATTTTTCTTGACCTTATTTATAATTAAGCTAATTATTTTGACCGCTGGGTGAAAATGTTTGTTGAATTTTTTATCAAGTTTGATTTTTCTTAGTCTTCTATTCTAGTTTTGTATATGGGGCAAAATGGGATTCTGGAGAATTTGAAGGCATTTTGGACTACAAATTGCTTTGATTCTGTTCTGGTCAATATTTGTGGTGAATTAATACCTTTTTCTCGTTCATGGGAATTTCCTGGAAAAATTGGTGCCGCTCAAGACTGATTTCAGTTTTAAAAAGTATCTCTGACTTTGTCAAAAGAATATGATATCTCACAAGATAGATTCAAGGATCATTTACGGTTATGTCAAAAATTATAATTAATCAAGAATTCATATTTAGAGTAAATCACCAGATAATAAAATTGGAATGCATGATATTTGATGTACAAAATTAATAATGCTGATGTGAGGAAATTAACAAGAGTAAAGAGATGAAAGGAGAAAGAAAATGAAAAAGAAGAAGGGAAGGCAGAATCAGAACCAGGTGTATGGTTTATGAGAAAAGTCAATTTTGTTCACGGGTAACCTTGAGTCATTCCAGTTCAAAAGCATACAGGTTATTAAAAAGTTAGTATTCACCACCCTTGTAATAAAAAAGCAAAGGCCAAAATTTAATGTCGGAGAGCTCACATTTTGCTTTGCTTTGCGACACCGGCACTAAACTCATCCCACAAGTTTGATCATCTTTGAAGTTGAGCATCGTTTGGTTTTAGCAAATTTTATTTGTTTTTTATTGTTTGGTATGTCTGTGGAGTCGAGCTCTGGTTCAGGCGATCATGGTGGACATAATATCAAAGGGGTGGTGACCCATGGCGGGAGATACATGCAGTACAATGTGCACGAAAATCTGTTTGAGGTTTCGAGGAAATATGTTCCTTTTAAGCCTGTTGGCCGTGGAGCTTATGGCATCGTCTGGTAATATCCTTATATTTGTTTGTTTAATCTTGTTTGTTGGGATAGATTGGAGCTTGATGACTATCTGACATATTTGGAGTTTGTAGAATTATGATGAGTTTAAATGGTTGAAGAAAATTATGAATTTGGACATGGTTTCTTTTGTTTTAGCGCTGCTGTGAACTCGGAGACTCGCGAAGAGGTGGCCATTAAGAAGATCGGCAATGCATTTGACAACATAATTGATGCAAGGAGGACGTTGCGAGAAATCAAACTTCTGCGCCACATGAATCATGACAATGTAAGAACACACCCACACACACACAAATAATGTAGTACAATTTTTCAGTTGAGAAACATTTTCCAATATATGTATGCAGGTGATCGCCATTAAAGACATCATACGGCCTCCTCAAAAAGAGAACTTCAACGATGTCTACATCGTCTATGAACTTATGGACACTGATCTTCATCAGATTATCCACTCCAATCAAACATTGACTGACGACCACTGTCGGGTTTGGCCTCTTTTTCATTCTTTCTAGTGGTATAAGATTTTACTATGTCATACCATAAATGATTTGATTTTGAATTTTCAAATAGAATATCTCATGTCGTTACCATCTTTCTTGACATTGTAGACGGGCCTGTGTCGTGGTTTAGTACGTGCTGATGGAAAAATGATCTTCTCTTGTATGCTACACTATTATATTGGGATGTCACATTTAGTTTCCATTTCACTTTTGCAGTATTTTCTGTACCAAATACTGCGAGGACTTAAATATGTTCATTCCGCGAATGTGTTGCACCGTGATCTGAAACCTAGCAATTTGCTCCTCAATGCTAACTGTGATCTGAAAATCGGAGATTTTGGGCTTGCAAGGACCACATCTGAGACCGATTTCATGACCGAGTATGTGGTTACTCGCTGGTACCGAGCACCAGAGCTGCTCCTAAATTGCTCGGAATACACAGCTGCAATAGATATCTGGTCTGTGGGTTGCATATTTGGTGAGATCATGACAAGAAAACCCCTGTTTCCTGGCAAAGATTATGTCCACCAGTTGAGACTCATCACACAGGTATTTATAAAAATTTATTCATTTCTTCTTCGTTTGGTTTCATTTTCCTTATTAATGTTTTCTATTGTTTAAAGCTGGTAGGCTCTCCCGATGACGCCAGCCTCGGTTTCCTTAGAAGTGACAATGCCCGAAGATATGTCAGGCAGCTCCCGCAATACGTGAAGCAACAATTCCCTTCCAGATTCCCCAACACTTCAGCTGGAGCTCTTGACTTACTAGAAAAAATGCTCGTTTTCGACCCTAGCAAGCGTATTACTGGTACACTCCATGTCCTACAACTCTTTCTTATTTTATGTTTATGTGACTTTATTGTCCGTCCTAACTGTGATGATATGCAGCTAATGAGGCTCTCTGCCATCCGTATTTGGCGCCTCTCCACGACATCAACGAGGAGCCAGCCTGCCCGCGCCCTTTCGTCTTTGACTTTGAGCTGCCATCATTCACTGAGGAAAACATCAAAGAGCTCATCTGGAGGGAGTCTGTGAAATTCAACCCTGACCCTGCTCACTGAGGAATGTAATGGTGCGATGTGTGGATTTCTAACATCTGCAGGAACATGTGTTTTTCACAACGTAAGTAGTTACCAAAGAGGAGATGAGTAATAATTGTAGTGGACACATACATATATATATTGTCTATTTGAGTATTATCTTTGCAGTTAGTAAATTTAACCTTAATGTTTGCACCTTGTTTCTCTAGTAGTAATTTTTTTATTGATAAACCTTAAATTTCCCTCATTTGGTGAATGCTTTTAATTTAAGTGCATCTTTCATTATACAACAGTCTTGTCAGATGCAGACAAGAAATGAGGGTGGTTTATATTATATGAACATGTGTGTAACTCTATATTATTTACAGACTGTCATTGACGGTAATTCTTTGGCCTTGGCTGGCCAGCTTGATGGTCACGGTGAACGGATCCCCTTAAGGCAGGCCGTCATCGTTGCCGTTGATCTCCATTAGGGCTTTGGGATTGTAGTGGTAAAATTGTTGAGTTAGTTGTTATCAAAACAACCGGCTGGGCCCACGCGCTGGGCCATCCAGCACCTCTTCTCGGCTTGATTCTTAATTCGTCCCAGGCTTCGAGCATCGTCTTCCCGTTTCATATCACCTGTGGTCGTGCCTCTTTGTCGTTGGTAATTCGCCAGATAAACACTGCTAATGCATCTTGCATCCGTCGAGGATGGTGCAAGTCCTTTAGCTGGTTCGGCACATGATGCGTGTCGCCTAGATTCGCATTCCCCGTGGCTCGATTTTGCAATGGGAAGTCAAGATCACATCACATGGCATGTTCGGCTCAATTTTGCCTAGTTGATTAGCTTACAGGAATGAATCTCAGGAAAGCAATATGAATCAAGCAAGTGACACATTGAGCTTTCCAGTCGCAAAATAAGATACATAAATAATTAAGTTAATAGTACAAATTACATACCATAAGCATATAGTAGTAGTAGTAGTAGTACAAACACTCTTCAATTACAGCTTACTTGTTTTCTTTTATCCCATTTTTCAGATACTCTGCAAACGTCTTAATATAATCATAGTTAAGTTGTTTATTAGCGAAAATCGCATTGGCAGCTTCTCTAGTTCGAGCTCTTAATGTCTCCCCCTCCTTAGATACCATAGCTTTTTTCAAGGCACATGCAATGCCATCTCTACTAAAGGATCCATCTCCACCTCTTTCAACCTCAACCGCCAATCCCTTCTCAACCAGCAACCTCGAATCCAACGGCTGCGCAATGATGAACGGCAGCAACACAAGAATGTTTCCATAACTTATAGTTTCCACAATAGATGCCCATCCTGCATGAAACAAAGAAGCCCCTATCGAAGGATGGGAAAGAATCTCCCTCTGTGGTGCCCATCCTATCTGCACCACTCCCCGCCCTGCCACCCGCGCCTCAAACCCGGGCGGCAGTATCTGATCGTCTCCCCAATCGGGCCTCCTCACCGAGAACATGAACGGAAGCCCGGAAAGCTCAATCCCATATGCTATCTCATGGATTTCATCTCTCGACAATTTGTACTCACTCCCGAACCCCACAAATACTACAGAAGATGCCTCCTGTTTATCGAGCCAATCACAGATTTTACTCCATGGCTCTTCTGTCATGATCATCCTCTTTTCCTCCGCCGGTGGAAGGCATCCCACCGGAAAAACCGGCTTTCCGGTGATCTTGGAGAGGAGATTCAGGTAATCACCTTCGAGCTCCATGCAAGTACGAATTGCCAAAGCATGGCTGCCTTGGATTAGTCTAGCCAACCGCGCTCCATCTTCTATTCCGGAAGCTCCTGTGCTGTATAAAAGATTATGCATAGCTACAGCTTCATGGCTATTCCTGCAAGCTACCTGTTTCCATCCCAAATCGGAGAATTAGAAAATGCGCAAAAAGCAAACAATATATAAGTGCAATCCCTACTTCATTATATGACTATATGAGGTCTTTTGGGAAGTGTCCCAAGAACAAGAATTGCAAGGGCATTTGTGCAGACAATATCATACTAATGTGAGTTCGGGTGTATATCACCGAACACTTACACTTAAGGATGTTAGTGTAGCCCGCAAAGCTTGTGGGCGAGCCTGAATAACCCGCTAAATTTAGAGACCTAAAGGTTGAAAATTTCTAATCTAATAAAATTACAACTCCATTAGCCTACAATTAGAGTAAGGTTGACCCGAAATTCGATGGACTGAGTTTAAATTTGCATCTTAATCATGTTTGAGTTTAAACATAGTAGTATATCTCAAAATTATCATAATTAAATATTTTACCATCTTATAAAAATAACTAAATTTCATCACTATGTATTGTATTGATCACATGCTAATTTTAATGGTAGCAACCCGATTAGCCTGTTGGACTATCCTGATTAGCTCGCATCGGATTAACTAGCAACGTTGGCCTGAAACAGTATACACTACCTGTGACGGGAAATCGACCCAATCCGGAGGCGCCATCATGTGAGCTGGCGAAGGCCTCGCCTGCCTCCGAGCCTCGCCTGACAGGAACTCCGGCGACCAGAAGAACACTGCGGTGCTAGCAGTTGCTATGGGGAAAAGTATCAACTGGACATCCAGTTCTTGAGCGATATCAACCGCCCAGTGGTGAAAGAAGTCGACCACTATCCAGTTTGGAGATCTCTCAGCAATCAGATTCTTGAATGGTTCTTGGAGAAGGTCGCAAGCAATCTTCAGATCATCCATTCTCTCTGCCGGAATGTCGGTCGTGGCCGTGGCGTTTTCCGGCAGAGGATTGGGGTGGAGAAGAGGGAGAGGGATGGGCACATATTTGATCAAATGTGATAGGTTTTGTGGGATTTTGGGGAGCCTCTCAATGTTGTGGGGAGTAGAGATGAAGGAGATGTGAATGTTGAATTTGGCTAAGGCAATGGAGAGATCCAAGAATGGAATCATTTGGCCGAATGCAAGCCATGGCACCATCACAACATGGACCTCATTTTCTTCTTCTGGATTCATCATTCTTGTATGTGTGTGTGAGAGAGAGAGTTTATGCCTAGGGGGTAGTGAGAATAAATAAAATCATGCAACATGCACCAATTGATGTTGACAATAAGGCACCCGTAACGCGTCACGCGGGTGGCTCGTAACTCGTCACGCCGGGATGAGACGACGGCGAGACGAGTTGCAGCATCCCGTCGCGTCCCCAGCCCGCCGAGACGCCCTCCCACCGAGACGGATGGCGAGCCGTCTCGCAACGCGCCCGCGCGACGTGGCGCCCTCCGGCGCCATGCGTGACGCCCACTCGCCGGCCCGCGAGTGGGCTTCGTCACGCTGACACAATAAATCATTTTTTTAAAAAATTAAATTTAAAAAATCAAAAATCAAAAAACGGTAATATTACCGTTTTTTCTTTTTATTTTTATTTTTTAAATTTTTTACTCTTTAAATACTCCTAAGTCATCTTCATTTCACACACAAATACACATCTATTCTTCCCAAATCATCTTCATTTCCTCTCCAATTTTCATCTAACCTCTCATCACAAAATGTCCGACGACGGAAACTCTGGCGGTGGCGGCTCCGGCAGGTTTGACATCAACGCGTTCGGCGACTGAGGGGCATGTACAATGTCATGGGTGGTGGTTCCGGTTCATCGACGCCGGGCACCCAGGGTTCGTCGACGCCGGCGGGGTACCAACCACCCCATTTTGATGTGAATGCATACACTTGTCCCTCCGCCCCGATGTATTCGTAGGGATTATCCCAGATTCGGGAGGATTATTCAGTTGAACCCACTCCGGAAGGAGACTGAGGCGGTGGAGGCTCCAGGGCGGAGGCGAAGGCGGACGAGGAGGAGGAGGAGGATGATCTAGGCCGGCATCCGTACAGCCCCAAGGAAACGCTGGCTATGTACAACGCCTGGATCAGCATCTCGTACGATCCCATCGTCGGGAATCAACAATCCCAGCAGTGCTTCTAGGAAAAGGTCACCGATGCCTACCACGAGATTAAGCCGAAAGGGTCCCGCCGCCGCACATTTAAGATGCTCCGGGCTCACTTTGACCAAGTCGACAGAGAGGTCAAAAAATTCTCCGCCATCTACAAGAGTGAAGCGGCTCATTACCAAAGCGGAGCCACGAGAGCCGACATTCTGAGGTCGGCTTTGCGAGTCTACTTCGACGACACCGCCAAACAATTCAAACATGTCGATGTTTGGGAGGTCGTCAAAGACGAGGAAAGGTGGGCCGGCGGTGTCGGGTCCAGCTCGGGCTCGACCTCGAAGCGCACGAAGCACAAGGCGGGTGACCAATACTCGTCTAGTGAGGGCTGTTCGGGCAGCGCCGCACAAGAGGTTGCCTCGCAGGAGGTTGAGGCCACGGCAGACGATATCGGGGGGTCCTCCCGTGGGCACCGTCGGCCTCAAGGGAGAAATTCGGCGAAGGCGGCTAGAGGGAGGAGGGGCCGAGGCGAATCAAGCTAGGCGGGCTCGAGGTCGGGGGCACCCTCGAACTCCCTAATGTCCATGTACATGACCGCCATAATGGCGGACACTTCCCGCATGACGCATCCCCAATACCAAGCCTATCTTGCCGGAATTGAGTTTATGGTAAGACAACTTGGTATTCCACCTCCAGGTGGCTTCAGTGCACCTCCACCGCCTTCGATGGATGATTCGCCGGCGGAGTAGTTTTTTTTATTTTCTATAAAATTGTATTTTAAATTATGTAATTTTTATTTTTTAGGATTTTAATTATGTGTTTTTTTTATTTTTTTTGAATTTTAAGTTGTATTTTTATTTTATGTTGTAATTTTATTTTATTTAATGAAGTATGTTTTTATTAATTGAATTTGTTGAAAATAAAAATAAAAAATAAAAATGAATGAATAGTAATTTAAGAGATGGTTAAAAGACGGATAAAAAATGGAGGGTTGCAGGTTCTGTCCCTTAGTTAAAAAATGGAGTAAAAAGTACAGTGGTGTCCAAGAATAATAATATAAGAGACGGTTAAGGGTCGGATAAGAGACAGCGTTGCAGAGGGCCTAATCGTTTATTGTGCGTGTGTGTTTATGTGATAATAAAGGTGGTGAGAGTGAGATTAAATTATTCGACATGCATAGTGACGTTGCCGTAAATCATGTGAGTTAGATGAGCTGTAGTTGTCTTTACCATAAATTATCACTCCGTATTTTATATCAATAATTAGAGGCTTAGAGCATAAGCAATCGTGTCCAATTTAATTAGAGAGAAAACAGGGTAGGTTATTACAAATATGAAGAATATGATGTATAAGTGATTCAGTTATAAAATACTACAGGTTTGAATCGATTGAGAAGTTATTTAAAAAAAACAAGCTACCTTTATTCAAATATTATACTCCCTCCGTTGCATGAAATATTATCCAATTTTGTTATTTTGGTCCGTTTGTAAAAATTTATTAATTTTTTACTTTTTTCTATTTTTGGTAAATGAACTCCACTTTCCACTAACTCTTTACACTCATAATCCATTACCATTCATCCCATAAAAATAGGCTATATTTCCTTTTTCGTCCGTCCCGTGCAAATAGTCCATATACATTTATGGCAACCCTTTTCTCTTTCTCTTTATTTTATTATTTATGAGTCTCACTATCTAATAAACAATTTCAACTATTTTTTCTCCATCTCTCTTACTTTACCAATTATGCATTAAAACCGTCAACATATCAAATGGTCTATTTCTATAGGACGGAGAGAGTATTATAAATGTACAACCCTCATTCTACTAACATTTTCAATTTACTTTTCTTTATATTTCTTAAAATTCGTGCCTAATTAAATTTGTATAATATTTTACGTACGAGGGAATAGGTGACTTAATTAGTCATTCACATAAGTTATATTTGTGTTTAAGAAATTTCGTTACTGTACTTACCAGTAACTAATCATTTTGGTAAGTTGTAATCATTTTGGTAAATAGTACCATAGTTGAGTCATTTCAATAACAAATTTTTGGAAATGAATTTAAATTTAATACATATAATTAATATAACTTAAATAGCTAACTACCTATAAATTTATGTCTCATTAGTTAAAAAATTAACATACTTAACCATATTAATTCTTCATTATAAATCAAATATCATCTTTTATTGTCCATTTATATGATACAATAGATTAGGGATGTCAATCAGGTCGGCCGATCGAGTTTCGGGCCGGGGCTACTCGGGTTGTGAATTCTTTCGGGTTGTAAAAGTTCAACCCTAACCCTAAAAGCTCAGGTTTCGGGCTAGCCCAGCGGGTTAATCGGGTTGCTACCGATAAAATTAACATGCGATCAATCCAATAAATAATGATGAAAATTAGTTATATTCATAAAATGTAAAATATTTAATTATGATAAACTTGAGATATATGGTCAAACTCAATCATAAACATGATCAAATACTAAATTTTGAAATATTTCGTGAAATTTTAATGTATGTTTTAGAAATTTAAATATATTTTAAAGTGAATTTGAACTTTTTATTTTATTTATCAATTATTATATTAATAAAATCGGGTTTTCGGGCCAGCCCATCGGGTTTTCGGGTCTAGCCCTAAAGGGTCGCGGGATAATCGGGTGCGGGCTAATCGAGTTTTAATTTTATCGGGCTAGAAATTTCCAGCCCTAACCCTATAAATTTGGCGGGCTATTCGTGCCAGACCACGGGTTGCGAGCTACATTGACATCCCTACAATAGATAATATAATAGCAATATGATAAAAGATGTAATCATGCAAAATATTGAATTTCTGTTTTTTTTCTTTTCCTTTTTGGATAGGATAGGGATGTTACAATTCTTCCCCTCTTTAAGAATTTTGTCCACAAAATTATTTATCCACTATACTCACATATCCAATAAAAAAATTGTTGACCTATTAATACAAGTAATTAAGTTGCTTCATCGTATTCATAATAAATTTGAATTTCTGTTTTTTTCTTTTCCTTTTTGGATAGGATAGGGATGTTACAATTTTTCCCCTCTTTAAGAATTTTGTCCACAAAATTATTTATCCACTATACTCACATATCCAATAAAAAATTGTTGACCTATTAATACAAGTGATTAAGTTGCTTCATCGTATTCATAATAAATCAAACACTTTCTTTGCAAACATCTATGTACTTTTCAACACCTGTAATCTTCATCTAAGTACTTTTCATCACCTTTAATCTTCTTTTAAAGCTTTATCTTAGAGCATGCACATCGGTGCTAGTTGGAACGAGCACCCGCCTTGCCGCTAGTGTGGCGTAGGCCCTGCTCGCCGTTGTGCTCTTGCCAGCGGCACGGCCCTGCTCGATGCATCGAGTACCGCCGTGCCGCTGAGCAGGCTGGCGTGGCTCTCCATAATTGGCCAACGGCATAGCCGTTGGCATTTTCCTTTTTTTTTATTTTTAAAAATCGAAAATAATACCAAAAATAAAAAAAAACGGATTACCAAAAATATGGCCGTTTTTTTTAATCATTTTTTTGAATCTTTTTAATCCCAAAATCATTTATAAATACACACATTCATCATCCATTTTCACATCAAATTATCTCTCAATTCATCACCTACATCTTCCCCTCTCACTCAAACACTCTCTATATTAAAAAATGGATATGAACGATATCATTGCGGAAGCGGAGCGCGAAGAACAAGAATACTATCAACAATATTGTGCCGCCTATGAAGCCTATCTCGCCGCCGCTGCCCCCGCCCCTCCTCCTCGACCAACGAGATCAAATCGCCGCTACATCCCTCGTGACCGGGAGGGAGCCAACGAAAGGCTCGTTGCCGACTATTTTTCCGAAGAGCTGCGGTTTCCGGCAGATTACTTCCGGCGTAGTTTCCGCATGTCAAAACGGTTGTTTATGCGTATTGTCAACACATTGTCCGCCCGTGTTGAATACCTCCAATCATGTAGAGATGCAATCGGTCGGCAAAGTCTCTCGGTGTTGCAGAAGTGTACTTGTGCCCTTCGACAACTTGCTACCGGGAAAACGGCTGACCTCTTCGACGAGTATCTGCATGTTGGTGAGTCAACTGGAATCCTATGCCTCAAAAATTTTTGCACCGGCGTTCGTTCTGCTTTCGGTGAGGAATTCCTTCGAGCACCCACCACTGAAGATTGTCAACGGCTGCTTCATCTTCACAAAACAGTCCAAGGATTTCTCGGTATGCTTGGCAGCATTGACTGCATGCATTAGAAGTGGAAGAATTGCCCGAATGCTTGGAGGGGGCAACATTTAAGCGGCCACAAAGGCGGCCCAACGCTTTTCCTTGAAGCGGTTGCCGACTACTGCTTATGGATTTGGCATGCATATTTCGGTATTGCCAGATTCAACAACGACTTGAACGTGTTCTATTCTTCACCACTCTTCAATGATGTTTTGAATGGTGTAGCACCAGCGATCGACTTCACCGTCAACGGAAATCCATACCACATAGGGTACTATCTTGTCGATGGTATCTACCCAAGGTGGCCAACTTTCGTGAAGACGCTCAACAATTCGCAAGACCCGAAACGGGTTCTTTATTCGCAGCATCAAGAGGCTGCTCGAAAAGACGTCGAAAGAGCTTTTGGAGTCCTTCAAGCCCGATTCAACATTGTGAAGTCCCCGGCTCGGCTCTAGTACACAAAGAATATTGCTGATATCATGTACACGTGTGTTATCTTGCACAACATGATTATAGCTGACGAAGGACCGATGACGGCTAACTTTTACGACGAGGATGAAGCCGGAAGCTCGACTGCAAGGTCTCCCCCACGCCGAGGTGAGCATACGACGTTGCACACAATGCATGAGACCAAAATCCACATTGAGCTACAAGAAGACCTAATCCAACACATTTGGGAGAAATTCCGCCGCGAGTAGTAGTTTTTTTAATTTTATGAATTTAATTATCTAATTTTTAATTTTTAGGATTTTAATTACGTAATTTTTATTTTTTTAGTTATTTGTTATATTATTTCGGATATTTTTAATGCATTTTAATATTGTGAAAATGTTTTTTATTTAAATTAAATAATAGAATGGTAGGACCATTGAGCATGCTCTTGCGGAAGAGCATAGATGTGGGTATAGAATGGTAGGACCTTTGAGCATTCTCTTGCGGAAAAACATAAATGTGGGTGTTATGCTCTTGCCAAATAGTAGGGAGTAAAAGTGAGTTCGGACTCATTTCCATGCTTTTGCTAAAAAGCATGAATGTGGATGCTCTTATAACTTAAATCTCCATTTAGACTAATTCCTCTTGTCTCGTAAAATTGTTTTTAAAGGGCACTAGCAAAATTCTTATAAGTAATTCTATAAAATATATACGTACTAGTAATCACAAAACATTATAACTTCATTCTCAACTTGTATCCTTTACTACTAATTGCTTACCTTTTAAATAACATTAGTATGTCGTAATAACACACAAAAAGGTCACATTATTGTCTTTCATACATTTACTTTTACTACACACCTTATATTTCAATCTTCATCATTATTCAAAATCTGTCCTCTTCTTATTTCAATTTATTCTCAAATTTGTTATCTCACATAAGCAGTATAAGAAAGAACATACCTCTTACTTTAGAATAAAGTTAATTTTAATAAAATTTTCATATCCTTCAATTATGGCTATATTTGTTCAAGGAATCATAATTAGCCTAGTTCGATACTCTAACACATATAAGGGCACCCGCAACGCTGTGCCGTTGCGGTTCCTATGCCGTTCCGGCGGAACGGTTCCGCGGCGGCACGCGTTGCAGGCTCCGTTCCGTCGCCATTCCGTGCCCATGTCGTTCCTATGCCGTGTCGCGTTCCGTTCCGGAGGAACGCGGAACGAAACGTTCCGCCACGCGCCGAGGCGACGTGGCGGCCTCCCATTCGACGCGTGAAGCCCACTCGCTGCCCCGCGAGTGGGCTTCGTCCCGGTGACGCAATAATTCAATTTTTTAAAAAAAAATTCGAATTTAATTAAAAAAAAATTGCAACGGTAATGTGACCGTTTTTTTTATCCGTTTTGTATTTTTTTTTATTTTTTATTTATTTATTTACTCTATAAATATTTCTATTTCATACTCATTTCAATCACAAACACATATCTATTCCTCTCTATTTCCACCCCAATTTTCATCTCAAATCAACTCTGCTTTCATTCTCCCAAATTTAATCAAACTAATGGATCCTTTTGAACAAATGCGTCAAATATTGCAACAATCACTTGAAGAAGATCGACGACGGGAGGCCGAAGAAGCCGCGCCGCCCCAACGACGCTCCCGTACGTACATCCATCGTAACCGGGAGGATGCCGCTGCAAGGTTAGTACGCGACTACTTCTGCGATAACCCGGTTTGGGGAGATACGTACTTCCGTCGCCGTTTCCGCATGGGGAAACCTTTATTTCTCCACATCGCGAATACTTTGGCAGCCCGGGAAGAGTTCTTCCAGGAAGGGTACGACGCGGTCGGCCGTCCCAGCCACACGACGCTGCAGAAATGTACTGCAGCAATCCGCCAGCTTGCGACTGGACAAACGACCGACATGTTCGACGAATACCTCCACATCGGAGACAGCACTGGGCGAATGTGCTTGCTCAAATTCTGCAAAGGCGTCCGGGCAGCCTTCACCGACGAATTTCTCCGGAGGCCAAGCACGACCGATTGTCAGTTCCTGCTCGACCTTCACGAAACAGTGCACGGATTCCCCGGGATGCTCGGTAGCGTCGATTGCATGCACTAGCAATGGAAGAATTACCCGGTGGCGTGGAAGGGGTCCTACACGAGCGGCCACAAAGGCACCCACCCAACCGTTATACTTGAGGCCGTTGCCGACTACCGCCTTTGGATCTGGCACGCGTACTTCGGGGTCCCCGAGTCGAACAACGACGTAAACGTGCTCCACCAGTCCGACCTCTTGACCGAAGTTTTGGATGGTAAAGCGCCGGCCATCAACTTCGTCGCCAACAACCGGCTTTATAAAATGGGTTACTATCTCGCCGATGGCATCTACCCGAAGTGGCCTACCTTCGTGAAGACGTGCAGTGGGTCTGCGAACCCAAAGCAGGCTCTTTTTGCGCAGAAGCAGGAGGCTGCTCGCAAGGATGTGGAGAGGGCGTTCGGGGTTCTCCAAGCGCGCTTCAACATCATCAAAGCCCCGGCTCGTACGTGGTTCATGGAAAACATGGTCGACATCATGTATACGTGCATAATCTTGCACAACATGATTGTCCAAGACGAAGGACCCGAGGCGGGAAATTGGTTCGACGACGAATCCCCCGGAAGCTCAACCGCAAGTAGTCCGCCTCGAAGTGGAGCGCATCCGTCTATACAAGAACGGTTATCTATTCGTGCAAGGACACGCGACTCTAGTGCCCACACCCAACTCCAACAGGATCTAATTGAGCACATTTGGGCAAATTTTGGCGGATGAAATTATTAAAATTGTGTACTTTTATTTTTTTAGGATTTTAATTGTGTGCTTTTTATTTTTTTAGGATTTTAATTGTGTGCTTTTTATTTTTTTAAGTTTAAGTTGTAATTTTTTTTAATGTTGTGTGTTTTTTAATAAAGTGTGTTTGTTTTTTAATAAAGTGTGTTTGTTTTTTAATAAAGTGTGTTTTTTTAATTGAATTTAGTTGGAAATAAAAAAAAATGAAATTGAATGAATAGTAATTTAAGGAACGGTTAAGGAACGGAGGGTTGCAGGTTCCGTTCCTTAGTTAAGGAATGGAGTAAAAAAGTACAGTGAGGCCCTCAAATAGTGGTTTAAGGAACGGTATAGGAACGGTATAGGAACAGCGTTGTGGATGGCCTAAGATTTATGTTCACCAAATTCATTATCTACTTGACATTGTCCACTGGTACATGTACTTCTTATTCCACCAAGCAAATTATAATCATTCACATGTTATACCACAAATACTAAACAATAGTGCAAGGTGATTGACCCTTCTCCTCTCGGTGGCACATGCTCGGGAATATTCATATTCCTGACATGTCAAATGCAAATGCAATTTATGATACGCACAAATGCAGACTATCCCAATGAAATCATATCCCTGCTCTGATACCACCTAAATGTCACACCTCAACCCCTTTTGCCGTAAACTTTTTTATAATAAACAAATATAAATTATAGTTAAAAAAAATCATATATTAATTACATCATCATTAAAAATACTATAATTACAAAATCCATCATTTTTAGGCTTATTTACATATATTCAACATCAACACATACGACCATAAACATTAAATATCATAAATAATTTCATATCTATATGCATATGCCTCTGTTCAATTTATTATTATGTGACAAATCAAGCTTAGTATTTACCCGGGGTTTCCTCTATGACCCGAAGGTCCCTCTGTAATTGGACTCATAGGTCCTTCTGTATTTGATCCAAAGGTCCCTCTGTAATTGGGCTCATAGGTCCCTCTGTAATTGGGCTCATAGGTCCCTCTATATTTGACCCGAAGGTCCCTCTATAATTGGACTCAAAGATCCCTCTGTATTTTCAGATCCAGAGTAAGACCGTCACAAATCTCTTTTAATCATATGATTTTTGTACTTTCAATGCCATATGTAAAACATATCAATTCTATCAATTGCATATCTATATTATATTCTAATAAATAATTCCAATATAATATATAAACATATCTTTTACATGAATCATATATTCATATCATATTCAATTATATAATCCAAATATTCACTATAATGTAACACATATCAATCAATTACATAGCATTTATAAAATTAAAAGTGTGATTTATACGTACCAAAAAATTAATAAATAATATAATCGAACCTCTGATTTTGTTTCCCAAATTATAGCCATCGTTACACCTCACTTCTCACTTTCTTTTTTCTACTCTCCTCTTCCTATTTCTACTCTCTTTCTTTTTTCTACTCTCCTCTTCCTATTTTCCTTCATAAAAGAACTAACTTTCCATAAGTTGCTTTTCCTAGATTTATTTATTTCTTTCTTTTTATGCATAATATGGCCACGTATATATGTTATATCCTCGAAACCTATCCAACTTGTTTAACTAATACTCATTATAAGTCACATGACTCATATTGTGCATGCAATCCTATAGTTTGCCACGTAGAAGTATATTATCTAATATTATATTAATGCAATATTATCCTTTTCTTATTTCTTTTAGGGGTCGTTTGGTTGTACTGATAGGCCTTGATAGGGCCGCCTATCGGAGGTATATCAGCCGTTTGGTTATACTGATATACTATCTCGTGACCCGATAAACCAATCAAGATCCGGATGAAATTTAAGATTGCTACCTGCATTTCACCTATAACACTGTCCAGGTCCTCCCCTCCGATATTGCTCAATCTCGCTAAGCCCGTTTGGTGAAATTCGGCCAAGTCACAATTATACCCCTTCACTCCACCGTTTCAAGCCCCAGCTCCTCAAAGAGAGGTCGGCCATCGATTTTAGGGTTTGCATTCAATTTTGTATGAAATTTTGTTAGCCCGTTTGGTAATCATCGTTTTAGGTAATCTGTGAATGATTTGCAGATTCGCCGACCACATTTGGTGATATCGTAACCTGGGCTCGATTTTGAAGCGATTACCCATGGCTAATGAACAGGAATCTCGCAAGGTACACTAAATTCCCAACTACACAACAATTACATGGATGCTTGAAAATTTAATTCGTCTTCATCGCCGATTTGGATTGTGTTTCAATTGTTTGTGCATGTGTGCTTAGGAATTACATACTTTTCTAGATTGATATGACTTTCTTCCAGATTTGCATTTCTCAATTTGTATGTAGGGCTTGCTAAAATATACTTCCTCCCAGATTTGCATTTCTCAATTTGCAATCTGTGTGCAGCTTGGCAAGATTTGTAGTTCTAATGGAAAATTCAGCTGAAATGGTTGTTAGATTAGTTAATGGGATGCACATCTGAGTCAAATTAGTGCTTGTTTAGTACTAAATTGAGTGGGTGTTGCATTGGTTTCAATTGGAAATAGCACATTCGTGTTGCTGCATTTGCACAGAGTATTTGCTGACATGAATTTCATGGAACTGATGTTTGTGAGTCTGTTTGATTGTCTTAGTTAGAGTAATTGGATTTGCGTCCAACTGTTTGTCTGTGTTCCTTCTCAGGTTGGAAGGAGGCGTGATGAGATGACAACCGTTTTGATTTTACTTGAGGAGTTATTAAGTAATCTTCAAATAATTTGTTGCTGATATCTCTCATAATCACTCTAATTGGACCAAATACTCGCAAGCGCAAACGTTGGTCCATAGAGGATCCAACCCGAATGCTCGATTCAATTCCTGCTCATGTCAAGCAGTTAGATAGGCTTGTCCGTCTCACAGATCGGTCTTGCGTTGATAATTTACGGATGGATAGAAACACATTTGGCCGACTATGCCGTATACTCCGTGATTGTGCAGGGTTAATTGATCAAAAATTTGTCACTGTTGAAGAACAAGTTGCCATGTTCCTATGTGTTCTATCACACCACAAGAAAACTCGTATAGTTGGATACGACTTCATGCGGTCCTCCCACACTGTGTCGAGATATATACATATTGTCATCCGTGCTGTGCTCATGCTTCACAACCTGTTTTTGGTGAAGCCTAGTCCTATAGATGATAGTTGCAATGACCGACGTTGGAGTTGGTTTAAGGTTAGAATATTAATTCCATTTTCAGTAAGCTCTTCATTAATGCGGTCCTTATTTATATGACCCGTTCATTATATTTTCGATACTATTCAGGGATGTCTAGGTGCCTTAGATGACACGTATATCAACGTAAGAGTGTATGTTACCGATGCACCACGGTATCGAAACAGGAAAGGCCACATCACAACCAACACTCTAGTTGTATATGACCCGCATCTTCGTTTTGTTTACATTCTACCAGGATGGGAGGGATCTGCGGGGGATTCCAGGATTTTGCGCGATGCAATAAGCCGACCATTGGGACTCAAAGTGCCAAAAGGTGATTCTCTTATTTAATCTCATAGTTGCTGGTGCATATAGGGTAGGGCGATGTAGTTAACAGTTTGGAAGTGTCATCGTTCACTTGTTCAATCCATTACAGGTTGTTACTATCTTTGTGATAATGCATACCCGAACGCCGAAGGCTTTGTGACGCCATTTAAAGGAGTCCGTTATCATTTGAAGGAATGGGGTCCTGGTACACAAGCACCTCAAACACCCGAGGAGCTGTTTAAGTTGAGACACTCCAAGGCTAGAAATGTAATCGAACGATCATTCGTGGTCTTGAAGATGCGATGGGGTATACTCCGTTCCGCAAGTTTCTATCCGATTGAGGTGCAAACAGGCTTGATTATAGCATGTTTCTTACTTCACAATTTCATTCGCGATCAGATGGCGGTCGATCCGGTCGAGGAGGAGTTGGGTAACCACGACGACGATGGGGATGAAATGGATCAAGAGCAAGCGCATGTTGATCATATCAACAGTGTGGAACCTTCAGCTGAGTGGAATAAGAAAAGGGATGATCTGGCAACCGCAATGTGGGCCGAGAGACATATCATGTAACCGAGGATATGCTGATGTTTTCAATGTAATTCTTGCAATTTATGCCGTGGATATTCATACGTTTGTGTTGTGCTGTATGTCCAGATATAATGGTTGCTTAACTATGGTGCAACTTGATATTTCCAGCAATTCATTTTCATTTTCACTTACATATGGTACAATGGATATTCATACATTAATGATGAGCTTATTTTCATTTTCTTGTTCGAATAAAACCAATTTCTTTTAAAGATTGGCTTTATTCAGAAGACGACATTCTGTCAAATTCCATAATACTATATTATTGATGACAAAATGGATTTATCTTCCAAATTACGACAAATTTGAAAGCCCTTGTGATTTTTAAACAAAAGTATCATTATTAAACAAAAGTATCATTTTATCATTTGAAACTATCATTTTATCCCGTCAAAGTATCATTTTATGATGCAAAAGTATCATTTTATCATCCAAAAATCTAAAACTATCATTATTAACCAAAAGTATCATTTTATCATTTGAAACTATCATTTTATCCCGTCAAAGTATCATTTTATGATGCAAAAATATCATTTTATCATCCAAAAATCTAAAACTATCATTATTAAACAAAAGTATCATTTTATCATTTGAAACTATCATTGTATCCCGTCAAAGTATCATTTTATGATGCAAAAATATCATTTTATCATCCAAAAATCTAAAACTATCATTATTAAACAAAAATATCATTTTATCATTTGAAACTATCATTTTATCCCTTCAAACTATCATTTTATGATGCAAAAGTATCATTTTATCATCCAAAAATCTAAAACTATCATTATTAAACAAAAGTATCATTTTATCATTTGAAACTATCATTTATCCGGTCAAAGTATCATTTTATGATACAAAAGTATCATTTTATCATCCAAAAATCTAAAACTATCATTATTAAACAAAAGTATCATTTTATCATTTGAAACTATCATTTTATCCCGTCAAAGTATCATTTTATGATGCAAAAGTATCATTTTATCATCCAAAAATCTAAAACTATCATTATTAAACAAAAGTATCATTTTATCATTTGAAACTATCATTTTATCCCGTCAAAGTATCATTTTATGATGCAAAAGTATCATTTTATCATCCAAAAATCTAAAACTATCATTATTAAACAAAAGTATCATTTTATCATTTGAAACTATCATTTTATCCCGTCAAAGTATCATTTTATGATGCAAAAGTATCATTTTATCATCCAAAAATCTAAAACTATCATTATTAAACAAAAGTATCATTTTATCCCGTCAAAGTATCATTTTATGATGCAAAAGTATCATTTTATCATCCAAAAATCTAAAACTATCATTATTAAACAAAAGTATCATTTTATCATTTGAAACTATCATTTTATCCCCTCAAAGTATCATTTTATGATGCAAAAGTATCATTTTATCATCCAAAAATCTAAAACTATCATTATTAAATAAAAGTATCATTTTATCATTTGAAACTATCATTTTATCCCCTCAAACTATCATTTTATGATGCAAAAGTATCATTTTATCATCCAAAGATCTAAAACTATCATTATTAAACAAAAGTATCATTTTATCATTTGAAACTATCATTTTATCCCCTCAAAGTATCATTTTATGATGCAAAAGTATCATTTTATCATCCAAAAATCTAAAACTATCATTATTAAACAAAAGTATCATTTTATCATTTGAAACTATCATTTTATCCCGTCAAAGTATCATTTTATGATGCAAAAGTATCATTTTATCATCCAAAAATCTAAAACTATCATTATTAAACAAAAATATCATTTTATCATTTGAAACTATCATTTTATCCCTTCAAACTATCATTTTATGATGCAAAAGTATCATTTTATCATCCAAAAATCTAAAACTATCATTATTAAACAAAAGTATCATTTTATCATTTGAAACTATCATTTATCCGGTCAAAGTATCATTTTATGATGCAAAAGTATCATTTTATCATCCAAAATCTAAAACTATCATTATTAAACAAAAGTATCATTTTATCATTTGAAACTATCATTTTATCCCGTCAAAGTATCATTTTATGATGCAAAAGTATCATTTTATCATCCAAAAATCTAAAACTATCATTATTAAACAAAAGTATCATTTTATCATTTGAAACTATCATTTTATCCCGTCAAAGTATCATTTTATGATGCAAAAGTATCATTTTATCATCCAAAAATCTAAAACTGTCATTATTAAACAAAAGTATCATTTTATCCCGTCAAAGTATCATTTTATGATGCAAAAGTATCATTTTATCATCCAAAAATCTAAAACTATCATTATTAAACAAAAGTATCATTTTATCATTTGAAACTATCATTTTATCCCCTCAAAGTATCATTTTATGATACTAAAGTATCATTTTATCATCCAAAAATCTAAAACTATCATTATTAAACAAAAGTATCATTTTATCATTTAAACTATCATTTTATCCCCTCAAACTATCATTTTATGATGCAAAAGTATCATTTTATCATCCAAAGATCTAAAACTATCATTATTAAACAAAAGTATCATTTTATCATTTGAAACTATCATTTTATCCCGTCAAAGTATCATTTTATGATGCAAAAGTATCATTTTATCATCCAAAAATCTAAAACTATCATTATTAAACAAAAGTATCATTTTATCCCGTCAAAGTATCATTTTATGATGCAAAAGTATCATTTTATCATCCAAAAATCTAAAACTATCATTATTAAACAAAAGTATCATTTTATCATTTGAAACTATCATTTTATCCCCTCAAAGTATCATTTTATGATGCAAAAGTATCATTTTATCATCCAAAAATCTAAAACTATCATTATTAAACAAAAGTATCATTTTATCATTTGAAACTATCATTTTATCCCGTCAAAGTATCATTTTATGATGCAAAAGTATCATTTTATCATCCAAAAATCTAAAACTATCATTATTAAACAAAAATATCATTTTATCATTTGAAACTATCATTTTATCCCTTCAAACTATCATTTTATGATGCAAAAGTATCATTTTATCATCCAAAAATCTAAAACTATCATTATTAAACAAAAGTATCATTTTATCATTTGAAACTATCATTTATCCGGTCAAAGTATCATTTTATGATGCAAAAATATCATTTTATCATCCAAAAATCTAAAACTATCATTATTAAACAAAAGTATCATTTTATCATTTGAAACTATCATTTTATCCCGTCAAAGTATCATTTTATGATGCAAAAGTATCATTTTATCATCCAAAAATCTAAAACTATCATTATTAAACAAAAGTATCATTTTATCATTTGAAACTATCATTTTATCCCGTCAAAGTATCATTTTATGATGCAAAAGTATCATTTTATCATCCAAAAATCTAAAACTATCATTATTAAACAAAAGTATCATTTTATCCCGTCAAAGTATCATTTTATGATGCAAAAGTATCATTTTATCATCCAAAAATCTAAAACTATCATTATTAAACAAAAGTATCATTTTATCATTTGAAACTATCATTTTATCCCCTCAAAGTATCATTTTATGATGCAAAAGTATCATTTTATCATCCAAAAATCTAAAACTATCATTATTAAACAAAAGTATCATTTTATCATTTGAAACTATCATTTTATCCCGTCAAACTATCATTTTATGATGCAAAAGTATCATTTTATCATCCAAAGATCTAAAACTATCATTATTAAACAAAAGTATCATTTTATCATTTGAAACTATCATTTTATCCCCTCAAAGTATCATTTTATGATGCAAAAGTATCATTTTATCATCCAAAAATCTAAAACTATCATTATTAAACAAAAGTATCATTTTATCATTTGAAACTATCATTTTATCCCGTCAAAGTATCATTTTATGATGCAAAAGTATCATTTTATCATCCAAAAATCTAAAACTATCATTATTAAACAAAAATATCATTTTATCATTTGAAACTATCATTTTATCCCTTCAAACTAACATTTTATGATGCAAAAGTATCATTTTATCATCCAAAAATCTAAAACTATCATTATTAAACAAAAGTATCATTTTATCATTTGAAACTATCATTTATCCGGTCAAAGTATCATTTTATGATGCAAAAGTATCATTTTATCATCCAAAAATCTAAAACTATCATTATTAAACAAAAGTATCATTTTATCATTTGAAACTATCATTTTATCCCGTCAAAGTATCATTTTATGATGCAAAAGTATCATTTTATCATCCAAAAATCTAAAACTATCATTATTAAACAAAAGTATCATTTTATCATTTGAAACTATCATTTTATCCCGTCAAAGTATCATTTTATGATGCAAAAGTATCATTTTATCATCCAAAAATCTAAAACTATCATTATTAAACAAAAGTATCATTTGCAAAAGTATCATTTTATCATCCAAAAATCTAAAACTATCATTATTAAACAAAAGTATCATTTTATCATTTGAAACTATCATTTTATCCCCTCAAAGTATCATTTTATGATGCAAAAGTATCATTTTATCATCCAAAAATCTAAAACTATCATTATTAAACAAAAGTATCATTTTATCATTTGAAACTATCATTTTATCCCCTCAAACTATCATTTTATGATGCAAAAGTATCATTTTATCATCCAAAGATCTAAAACTATCATTATTAAACAAAAGTATCATTTTATCATTTGAAACTATCATTTTATCCCCTCAAAGTATCATTTTATGATGCAAAAGTATCATTTTATCATCCAAAAATCTAAAACTATCATTATTAAACAAAAGTATCATTTTATCATTTGAAACTATCATTTTATCCCGTCAAAGTATCATTTTATGATGCAAAAGTATCATTTTATCATCCAAAAATCTAAAACTATCATTATTAACCAAAAGTATCATTTTATCATTTGAAACTATCATTTTATCCCGTCAAAGTATCATTTTATGATGCAAAAGTATCATTTTATCATCCAAAAATCTAAAACTATCATTATTAAACAAAAGTATCATTTGCAAAAGTATCATTTTATCATCCAAAAATCTAAAACTATCATTATTAAACAAAAGTATCATTTTATCATTTGAAACTATCATTTTATCCCCTCAAAGTATCATTTTATGATGCAAAAGTATCATTTTATCATCCAAAAATCTAAAACTATCATTATTAAACAAAAGTATCATTTTATCATTTGAAACTATCATTTTATCCCCTCAAACTATCATTTTATGATGCAAAAGTATCATTTTATCATCCAAAGATCTAAAACTATCATTATTAAACAAAAGTATCATTTTATCATTTGAAACTATTATTTTATCCCCTCAAAGTATCATTTTATGATGCAAAAGTATCATTTTATCATCCAAAAATCTAAAACTATCATTATTAAACAAAAGTATCATTTTATCATTTGAAACTATCATTTTATCCCGTCAAAGTATCATTTTATGATGCAAAAGTATCATTTTATCATCCAAAAATCTAAAACTATCATTATTAAACAAAAGTATCATTTTATCATTTGAAACTATCATTTTATCCCGTCAAAGTATCATTTTATGATGCAAAAGTATCATTTTATCATCCAAAAATCTAAAACTATCATTATTAAACAAAAGTATCATTTTATCCTTTCAAAGTATCATTTTATGATGCAAAAGTATCATTTTATCATCCAAAAATCTAAAACTATCATTATTAAACAAAAGTATCATTTTATCATTTGAAACTATCATTTTATCCCGTCAAAGTATCATTTTATGATGCAAAAGTATCATTTTATCATCCAAAAATCTAAAACTATCATTATTAAACAAAAGTATCATTTTATCATTTGAAACTATCATTTTATCCCCTCAAACTATCATTTTATGATGCAAAAGTATCATTTTATCATCCAAAGATCTAAAACTATCATTATTAAACAAAAGTATCATTTTATCATTTGAAACTATCATTTTATCCCCTCAAAGTATCATTTTATGATGCAAAAGTATCATTTTATCATCCAAAAATCTAAAAATATCATTATTAAACAAAAGTATCATTTTATCATTTGAAACTATCATTTTATCCCCTCAAAGTATCATTTTATGATGCAAAAGTATCATTTTATCATTTGAAACTATCATTTTGTCCCCTCAAAGTATTATTTTATGATGCAAAAGTATCATTTTATCATCCAAAAATCTAAAACTATCATTATTAAACAAAAGTATCATTTTATCATTTGAAACTATCATTTTATCCCCTCAAACTATCATTTTATGATGCAAAAATATCATTTTATCATCCAAAAGAAACTGTGAAATAAAAATTTAACAAAAGAAACTGTGAAATAAAAATTAACTTTACAAAAGAACAAAAAAGAAAAAAGAAAATTTTAGAAAAGAAGAAAAACAGAAAAATTTAAAAAATATGTATGCACTATATTTATTGCTTGCCTCCATTTTTATCAACTACCTATCTATACCACAGTGAAAAAAAAAAACCAGGTCGGCGACCCACAGTGTGTATAGGATAGTGTGTATGTATATTAACTTGAGAGAGATAATTTTGAGATTAACTACATACGTGTATATGTTTCACACACACGTACTCTACTTAGAGCATCCACAGTGGTGCAGAATTCCCGGCAGAATTCTCCGCGGAATTCCCAAAAACACCTCATGCCACGTCATAAGGAATTCCCACTGCATAGTAGACAATTTACGGAATTAAAATTTTGACGCGAATACGGAGAAAATGCAATCACTTTATTTAAAAAATACATACTTCATTAAAAAAAAGTACATAATTACTAAAAAAAAGTACATAAAAATAAAAACTGGCTTCTCATTCCTCGGATTCCTCGTCGCCAGTCCTCTCGCCTTCCCCGCCGCCAGTCCTCTCGCCTTCCCCGCCGCCGCCCCCCTCGCCGTCGCCGCCACCACCCCCCTCGCCGTCATCGTCCGACATCCCGTCGAGCCCCAAATCGCGGCGCATACTGTCGAGGAGGGGCTTAAGCTTCCGCTTGTAATGGGGTCTGTCACTTGGCGCCATTCAACCATCGCACGTAACAAGGTTTCATGTGCGGCGATGCAGGCGAATGAGGGGTTCTCGGAATCGTTTTGGGGGTGTTGCCGATTGGGCCTCGGCGGATCCACTGGTGCTTACCCTCGACATCCGCGCCGCAGATTTTTGCCCAACCAGGCGACGGCAGCGCGCCTATGATGTGGGTGTGGGGAACTCTGACTCGGGAGGGGAAAGTTCCGTGGAACCAGCACTGCTACTGTACTCTTTGGAGGCGCTGATCTTCGTCCGCTTCGGCCAACAGGATTCAACACCCGCAGTGAACTTGGGCGAAGACTGCACCATAAGAAACACTGGCCAATAGTTGAATTCCCCGAAGCCCTTCTCAGCGTCAGGGAACTGCTGATGAGCCAGCAGTTTCACATCCTCGGCAGACATGCCGCTGGTTACCGAGCGGATGTTGTTTGTTTAAATGCCAGCAAATCGGCTGAGCTGCATCTTCAACCACTCCCACTGTTTCCGGCATTGCTCCGAGTTGTGCGCCTTCCCCCCTTGCGGTTTGAACTTGAGGTAGCTTTGGCTAATGCGCCACCACATCCGGTCGATGTGCTAGTTCGCCCCGACGTATGGATCCTCCACTACACTGATCCACGCCTTCGCCAGCGCGACGCACTCGTCCATGCTCCAGACGGTCCTCTTGCTCCCGCTGGATCCCTCCCTCACCTCACCTCCGTACACCGGGACGCCCTGTCCTCGCCCAGTCCTCCCTGCCCTCTCCGTCGCCTGTGGTGCCCTGGCGGGAGTATCCCGGATCGGAGAAAGCCCCAACTCCTCGAGCGAGAACGTGTCGACGCCAGCGAACTGAGTCTCGAGAGGAGAACTCGACGGGTTGTCCGTCTCCAGTAAATCCATAAAGGGCCGATAGACGTTGTCGACTGGCGATTGGAGGACCCCCTGCCTACTCCCCTCGCAACGACAGGCGACCCCTGCATCTGGGGCATCATCCCCGGCATCTGGGGCATCATCCCGTACCACGACGGGTACATGTTGTAGTACCCGGACATCATTCCCGGTGGCATTTGAGACTGGGGCATCATCCCCGGTATTTGAGGCATCGTAGCGGACATCGGCGTACTCCCGCTGATGGAAAAATGGGGCGTCGGTGAGTCGCTCGAGGCGGATGAATCGTTGTCGTGGTGCTCCATTGTTGATTCACAAGAAATGTATTTTTAGAGAGAGAGAAACTTGTTAATACAAGTGGTGCGAATGAAATGAAGTTCAACGGGATGTATATATAGGAACCGAAAAAAATATATATAATGCATTAAACGGGAATTCTGCACGGAATTCCGCGAGCATCAACGCAATGGCGGACGTCCGCACAGAATTCCGCGGAACGCGGCGGAACTGTGAATTCCTTCGCGGAATTCCGTATCCGTGCCTGGGACGGGTAATGGCGGACGTCCACCACGGAATTCCCGCACGCCAGTGGGAATTCTGCCTGGACGTCCGCCATTGCGGATGCTCTTATATATGTATTCCATGCATGCAAACAACATTATGCACACATTTGAATACTTAGCAATTCTATTAAAGTAGGAGAGTGTTATATTGATAACTCATTACTTAATTGCTAACTATAATTAAATAATAGCTATTAGATATTCAAATCAAGGGCCTAGATCATCAGTCCCAAAATGTCAATACAATAAAAAAAGTCAATAAGGGTATTAAGGTCAATTTACACCAAATTAGTTATAACTAACTTTAAAAAAATATCTCATAACTTTAAAACGCATATAACTTTCTTGATTTAAATTATGTTTCCGCACAACATATATCAAATTAAAGATAATTTGATAAGGATTCTAACGAGATCTCACTTGTATATGTTCCGATGTCAAAATCTAAAAAAAAATCAAAAATTTTCAATTTTTTCGTACAACAACAAATGTCAACATAGTGTATAAAATATGTCAATATAATACATTCAGAATGTCAATATAAGCAATGTGTTAACATTCTCAAAGCATTGTGTTGACATTCTCAAAGCATTGTGTTGATATTTTCGAAACACTATATTGACATTTTCATCCAAAATTCTAATTTGGTAATTTTTTTTATCTTTTTCGATTTAATTAGTAAAAACAAAAATTACACATGACAAATTTTAGACCACAAGATTTCTAAAATCCTATGGTCTTAAATTAGTTGTAGATAGCAATTAAATGATGAGTTAGCAATTGATCACTCCTCCTACTAAACTACACGTATATATATTGAAAGAGGGGAATGTTATATTGTTAACTCAATACTTAATTGCTAACTACAATTAAATAATAATCATTAAATATTCAAATCAAGGACCTAGATCATCAGCCCCGGAATGTCAATGTGATAAAAAAACGTCAATAATGGTATTAAGGTAAATTTAAAACAAATTAGTCGTAACTAACTTTTGAAAAATATCTCATAACTTTAAAACGCATATAACTTTCTTGATTTAAATTATTTTTTCGTACAACATATATCAAACTAAAGATAATTTCATAAGGATTCTAACGATATCTCACTTGCATATGTTCCAATGTCAAAATTTGAAAAAAAATTCAAAAATTTTCATAAATTTCGTTAACAGCTTTATATCAATACACGACACATAATATGTCAATACAATGCTTGTACAATGTCAATATGAAATTGTATTGACATTGTCATAACTTGTATTGATGTATTTCATACACTGTATTGACATTGTGTTTCTAAACTCTAAATTTGATAGTTGTTATTATCTTTTTAATATTAAAAAATGAAAAACGAAATTACACATGACAAATTGTAGACCACAAGATTTCTAAAATCATATGGTCTTAAATTAGTTGTAGTTAACAATTAAATGATGAGTTAGCAATTGATCACTCCCCTATTAATACATATAATTAATCTAACTTAAATAGCTAACTACCTATTAATTCTTCATTATAAATCAAATATCATCTTTTATTGTCCATTTATATGATACAATTGGTAATATAATAGGAAATATGATAAAAGATTTAATCATGCAAAATATTGAATTTTCTATTTTTTCTATTTTTTTCCCTTTTGGATAGGGATGTTATAATTGACATGATAACACCCAAACCCAAAGAGCTGACAAGAAGAAAAGACAACAAGAGACAAGGTCAGAGGAGAAAAGACCAACCACTAACCGGTAACACCAAAGCAGCTAGCATCCAGGGACCGCTCGAAATCACAGCAGGCGCCAAACAGGAGAAGAAACAAGCACTTCCCCAACAAGTCATCTTCTACGTGGGCTCGTTCCCCTTGCCCACCTTTTGATATCTTCAAAGTTTTCCATAACATGTCCCGGTGAAAATGGAAACTCCAAGCACCATTCTCTCATCCAAGATCCAAGGCGCCAAAAAATAATTATTTTTCTCAAAATCCCAGTTAGGCTTAAACTTTTGGAAAATGATCTTATTCCGGATATCCCATATTGACCAAGAAATAACATAGAATAAGACAATCCAAATTTGTTTTTCAAACTTACTAAGAGGAATACCAAGTCATGACATGAGGCAAGCTCCTGGTTGATTAGGAATACAAAGGGAGATATTCCACCGAGCACTGCAATAGTACCAGAAGTTGCTTGAGATCCTGCAGCTGTAATTGCTAACTACAACTAAATTAAGATCATAGGATTTTAGAGATCTAATGGTCTATAAATTGCTTTGTGTAATTTTATTTTTCATTTTATAATATTAAAATGATAATAACAATTACTCCTTATGTCCCATTAAAGATGACTCACTTTCCTTTTTGGTTTGTTCAAACCAAGATGACCCATTACTTAAAATGGAAACGTATTTATCTCTACTTTATTCCATCTCTTACTTTACTCTCTCCACTTACACACAAAATAAAGTTGCATAAATTCTTGTGCCGCCCAAGGAAGGGGTCATCTTCCTTGGGACGGAGTGAGTATCAATTTAGGGTTTAAGAACACAATATCAATATAGTGCACGAACACATGACAATGTCAACACAATTTCATATTGACACAATACAAGCATTGTATTGACATATTATGTTAGATGCATTGATATAAAGCTGTTTTATGAAATTTTTGAATATTTATGAAAATTTTATCAAATTTTGACATCGAAATATATGCATGTAGGATCTCATTGGAATCCTTATAAAATTATCTTTAATTAGATATATGTTGTGCGAAAAGATAATTTAAATCGAAATAGTATATGCATTTAAAGTTTTGAGATATTTTTCAAAAGTTAATTATAACTAATTTGTTGTCCATTGCCATTAATATCCTAATTGTCATTTTTCGTGCATGATATTGATATCCAGAGCTGAATGATCTTGACCCTTAATTTAAAAATCTAATATCTATCATTTAGTTGTAATTAACAATTTAAAGATGCCTTAGCAATATAATTCACACTTTATGTAATAAATTGCGTAACCTTTAATGCAAATGTTAATAGGAATTTATTTCGCGAAGAAGTTACATGATAAATTCAAGCTATATGAGGATTACATAATGTTTTAGTGGGCCGGTTTATCATGACGCCTAATATTTTAAATTTAAATAGGTTTTTACTAAAGTAATTAAAAAAATAGATAAGGATACTATATATGAGTATAATTAAAAAAGAAAGCAAAGAAAATCAATATACCATATAACATAACACTATTTCAATATATATGAGACGAATAAATTATGTTTGTACAAATTATAGTAATAGATGTATACATGTGAAAAGCCACACTATATATATGGATAGTTTGTTATACCTTGCTTTGAAATGAAACGGTCGCGATTTGTAATCAATTCGAAATATTTAATATTCCTAATTAGAATATTAATTAGGAATATTTGTAACTATCACCTTATTAAGAAATTGTATTACTAATGCTTACCCCACAAACCGTTTTTGCAGCCAATTTCTGGTATATATACCCTAGACTATCTCATACTCCAAATATTCAGAAAGTCTATTAGAGCATCTGCAGTGGTGCTCTTCTTCAATGACGGCGTCCGTGCCGCTGGCACGGCACACCCATGTCCGCTGTTGTGCTCTTGCCAACGGCACGGCTCTGCTCGATACATCGAGCACGTCCGTGCCGCTGAGCAGGGCGACGTGGCGGGTTTCTATTGGCTGTTGGCATTTTCATTTTTTTAAAATAAAAAATAATATCAAAAATAAAAAAAAGATATTTTCGGATTCCCAAAAATATAGCCGTTTTATTACCGTTTTTTTTTTAAAATTTTGAAATTTTTAAAAAAGATTTAATCCCAAAATCATCTATAAATACACACATTCATCATCCATTTGGGCGAAATTCAGCCACGAGTAGTGGATTTTTTAAATTTTATGAATTTAATTATGTAATTTTTAATTTTTAGGATTTTAATTATGTAATTTTTATTTTTTTGTAATTTGTAATAGTATTCCGGGTATTTTTAATGCATTTTAATATTATGGAAATGTTTTTTGTAATTGAAGTATTTAAATTAAATAATGGAATGGTGAGACCCTTGAGCATGTCCTTGTGGAAAAGCATGGATGTGGGTGTTGTGCTCTTGGGAAAGAGCAGAGAGTAAAAAAGTAATAAAAGTAGGTTCGGGCCCACATCTGTGCTCTTTGGCAAGAGCACGGATGGGGATGCTCTTAGCTTCTACAAAATACACAAAAGTTCATCTATTTGAAGGTATGTTTTACATCATTTCTAGCTTATAACTCACTTCTTCATTGTCTTCCTTTGTTGCATCAATAAATTTTCTACCAAAAATAATTTATTTTCAGCATGGTTCTTACTGTTTACCAATAGAAGTATAGTCTATTTTAAGCACTCTTCGTGTGATTAATATGTTCCTAATAATGTGATTTTTCCAGAGAAATGACACTGAAACCATGAAATTCACCCTCATGATCTGCAGTCTAGTAGAACTTCATTAGTCATCAAAGTTCGAAATGTGCGTGATATTGAAATGACTAGGTATGGAGATCAAGCAAATGATGTTCGCTTGGAATAGGTTTTCCATATCCCATGGCATGAGTTTTGTCATTTCTTATCTTATTAGGTATTTTTATTAATTTAGCTAATACCATTCTTGTTAACTCTTTTTCCTTGCAGGAGGTTGGGATTCAAGGAACATTTTCCCGTATTTAGCGTTTAAGCCATGGATAATTGTATGTTGTCGTGTCAAGAATTACAAGTCATGAATGATTGAAGATTTTAGTTTATATCGAAAACATATTTGTAATTCTACTGTTAATGTTGTTTAAAAAGAAATTTGCAAAAATTAATTAAATATATTAAATTGTTATTGTGTTAGTTTTTTACTTATGTTTGATTTTATTTATGTTTTTATTTTGTAATTGACTTTTTTTAACAAAAACGCCCTTTGTGGACGGGGTTTAGGCAGACCCCAACCCGTAAATACGATCAAAATGTAATGTTCCAAAAGCATGATCTTAGCCCAAAAGTGACTAAGATCTAAACAAGAACATGAAGATGCAAAGTAGAGGTTCCACAAGCCGGGATCCTCCATTCTATCAAGTGGAAAAAAGATGACTAAATACACTAAGGGGATAAACCATAAAGGACCAAAATCAACCACCAGAAGAGCTAGATCAACCCACATCTCTACGTCGGAAACGAAAGTTAGGATATCCCAGCTGGTCCATCCTAACTAGCGCCTTCAAGTACCGAGGCGCAGAGATTGGATCAAAATATGTAAGGGCAGAGGTCTGGACCCCTCTACCTGCCAGAAAATCAGCAGCCTGGATCAAAGCCATATGGTGTCTAAAATCCGCGGAGCCAATTTTGTTTTGTAATTGATTATTTTAATTCATATTGTCACGACTTTGACGTTTTTAGTTATGGATTAATTATGTCATATCAATAGTATTTTAGTACTTCCTCCATCCCATAAAAAATGTTTCACTTTCATTTTTAGTTGTTCTAAAGCTGCCACATTTCTATTTTTAGAAAAGTTCTCTCTCATAATAATAAAAATATTATATTTTCTCGTTCCACCTAAAACACAAAATAAAATTTCTCAAAATCTCGTGTCGTCCCACAAGTGTGACGTCTTTTGTGAAACGGAGGGAGTATTTAAGTGTATGTGTGGGTGTGGCTATCTAATGTACGAATGTAAAAGTGTTTTAATCAAATTTGATTTAATTCAAAATTATTTACTTTCACGGTTTTAATTATCTAATAAATATGTGCTTATAATTTTATTCCCATTTCATTCAATTAATTTACAATTTAAAAATTTACGATGAGGAAATAAAATGAGTCGTGCAACGCACAGGCGTGACACTAATTTTACATAAAATTTGAGTGATAGAAGTTAATGAAATGTGTAGTCTAAGACTCTAAATCTCTAATTACCATAAGTATAAGAGGATGTAGATATTATTATTTTTTGACGAACAGAAAAGAAAATATGAAATCATTATTCAAGGACAAGAAAGTATTTAAGTGTTGCCACTGCCACAATTTTTTTCTATCACAAGAAAGTATACCAATTAATGGAACCGGCAAGAGTAGATACCAATTAAATACTCGTACATCGACTATAATAAAAACAATTGTAGTAGTCACCAAAGTTATTCGTCTCTTTTCAATTTTAGAGAGGCGAAGTTGGTGTGATATGTGGCTGTGAATAAAAGTGGCAATATACTACATAGATAGATGCAGACGTGAGTAATAAGAATGCTACTGAAAAGATCACGAAAGTTAGTTGTCTCCTTTCAATTTTAGAAAGTCGAAGTTGGTGTGATATGTGGCTGTGAATAAAAGTGGCAATATACATAGATAGATGCAATGCAGAACGTGAGTAATAAAAATGCTACTGAAAAGATGGAGTACAAAAAAGATTGTGACGAGAGAGTTTATGGACGAGATCTTCGGAATTTACCTCTTGATACTACTAGTATTTTTATTGTATAAATTAGAGTATACTTGTATAAAGAGAAAATATATAGGTACTATTTTTTTCATTTTTGACGAAATTTGATTCAAGGAATCACGTTTTTGGATTCATTGGGTTAGTTAGATAACTTGTAATCTTCATAAAAAAAACCATTAAAATACTGCAGTGATGGTTTCCAAATTTTGTAAATTCCTAAATTTTGTCAAAATCTAATTTATACTACTACATTAGCTTCATTTTGTTTGCAAATCATCAAATTATTAATGTATTTTCTTTTAGGTAATAAACTTATTAATGTATTCTAATTTTGCAAATAATCAAGATTGTAGTATTAATATGTTTTAATATCAATCATAATTAAATGTTTATGTAATACTAAAATACTACATCCGTCCCAGAAAAATTAACCTATTCCATTTTTATTCATCGTTTTGGAAAAATGATACTACCTCTGTTTCATAGTAGTAAAGTCATTTTGTCATTTTGATATTTTATATAGTAGTGCAGACACTTTCCTTTTTAATAAAAGTCAACACATTTCTTCTCAATTACTCTTCCCTCTCTTTTACTTTATTCTTTCTACTATTTCCTCTTTCTTACTTTATTATCTTTTTATTTAATACATTACACATCATTTTCTTAATCTCCGTACCGGAAAGAAATGCTCTCACTACTATGAAACGGATGGAATAATAAATAGTTAAAGTGGAGAGAAAAGAAAGTAAGAGAGAATAATATAGACAAGAGACTTTTCTATGTTATTATCTCTCACCACTTTAACTATTTATTATCATTTTTTCAAAACGAGTGCAGAAAATGGAATAGGTCAATTTTTTCAGGGACGGAGGGAGTATTAGGCCACCCGCAACGCGTCCCGCGGGTGGCTCGTATCTCGTCCCGCCGAGACGAGATAGCGGCGAGACGCGTTGCAGCGCCCCGTCTCGTCCCGGTCTCGCCGAGATGCCCGTCCCACCGAGACGTCTCGCGGGCTGGCTCGCCACGCGCCTGCGCCACGCGTGAAGCCTACTCGCCGGCGCCCGTGAGTGGGCTTCGTCACGCTGACGCAATAAATCATTTTTTTTAAAATTCAAATTTAATAAAAAAAATTAAAAACGAAAACGGTAATATTACCGTTTTTTCAACCGTTTTTTATTTTTATTTTTATTTTTTACTATATAAATACTTATATTACATCCTCATTACACACACAAACACATCTATTCTTCCGAAATTATCTCCGTTTCCTCTCCAATTTTCATTTAACCTCTCCAATCTTCATCAAAAAATGTCTGGCGACAGAAACGAGGGCGGCTCCGCGGGTTTGAAATCAACGCGTTTGGCGACTGGGGGGCATGTACAATGTCTTGGGTGGTTCCAGTTTCGGTTCCGGTTCGTCGACGCCGGGCACCCAAGGCTCGTCGACGCCGGTGGGGTACCAACCACCCCATTTTGATGTTGATGCATACGCTCGTCCCTCCGCCCCGAGGTATTCGCAGGGATTATCCCAAATTCGGGAGGATTATCCGGATGAAACCACTCCGGAAGGAGGACGAGGCGGTGGAAGCTCCAGGGCATTCGACGCCGTGGAGGAAGAGGCGGATGCGGCCGAGGAGGATGAGGATGTAGGCCGGCATCCGTACAGCCGCAAGGACACGATGGTTGTGTACAACGCCTGAATCAGCGTCTCGTACGATCCCATCGTCGGGAATCAACAAACCCGGAAGTGCTTCTGGGAAAAGGTCACCGAGGCTTACAACGAGATTAAGCTGAAGGGGTCCCGCCGCCGCACATTGAAGATGCTCCGCGCTCACTTTGACCGAGTCGACAGAGAGGTTAAAAAGTTCTGCGGCATCTACAAGACAGAAGCGACTCATTACCAAAGCGGAGCCACGGAAGCCAGCATTCTGAGATCGGCTTTGCGAGTCTATTTCGACGACACCGGCAAAGAATTCAGACATGTCGATGTTTGGGAGGCCGTCAAAGACGAGGCAAGGTGGGCCGGCGGTGTCCAGTCCAGCACGGGCTCGACCTCGAAGAGCACGAAGCACACGGCGGGTGGCCAATACTCGTCTAGTGGGGGCGGTTCAGGCAGCGCCGCACAAGAGGTTGCCTCGGAGGAGGTTGAGGGCACGGCGGACGATGCAGGGGGGTCCTCCTGCGGGCGCCGTCGGCTGCAGGGGACCAAGGCGGCGAAGACGACTAGAGGGAGGAGGGGTCGAGGCGAATCAAGCCAGGCGGGCTCCCAAGGGCCTCCCTCCTCCTTAATGTCCATGTACTTCACCGCCACGATGGCGGACACTTCCCGCATGACGCCTGCCCAATTTCAAGCCTATCATGCCAGCATTGTGTATCTGGCAGGACAACTTGGTATTCCGCCTCCACCGCCTCCCTCGGGAAATGATTCGCCGGCGGAGTTGTTTTTATAATTTCTATAAAATTGTATTTTAAATTATGTCTTTTTTTATTTATTTTGTCACGAATTTAATTATGTATTTTTTAAAGGATTTTGAGTTGTAATTTTATTTTATTTAATGAAGTGTGTTTTTATTAATTGAATTTGTTGGAAATAAAAATAAAAAATGAAATTGAATGAATAGTTAAGGGATGAGATGGTTAAGAGACGGATAAGAGATGAAGGGTTGCGAGTTCTGTCTCTTAGTTAAGAGATGGAGTGAAAAGTACAGTGAGTTCATGAATAATTAAGAGATGAGACGGATAAGAGACAATCTTGCGGATGACCTTAGTTTGTTGTCTAGAACATAACGCATTATTAGCAAGTCATCAAATCAAAATCAAGATAAAGCAATAATTCAAAATAAGATTTGGGAGTAATGAGAGAAGATGAAGCTACGTAACTATCTAAGTCTAACCACTCCAAATCAAAATACAATGCCATATGCAGAGTTTGGTTAAGAATTAAAATGCTACCTACCTATATATGGAGTTCCTTTAGTGATAATAAACAGAGCGTGTGTGACAATGAGGAGCGGCAAGAAGGTGCATGTAGTGATGCTGCCATGGCTTGCCTTCGGGCACATGGTTCCCTTCCTTGACCTCTCAATGGCCATTGCCAAGCGCGGCGTCCACGTGTCCTTCATCTCCACTCCCCTCAACATCCTCCGCCTCCCCAAAATCCCCCCTAATCTCGCCCCCTTCCTCCAATTCATACCCCTCCCCCTCCATCATCCCCTCCTCCCCCCTTCCGCCGAGGCCACCGTCGACCTCCCCGCCCACCAAATCGACCACCTCAAGTCCGCCTGCGACGCCCTCCACCACCCCGTCCGCGCCTTCGTCGCCGCCAACAACCCCGACTACATCGTTGTCGACTTCTTCCACCACTGGGCCGCCGACCTCAAAACCCCCCTCGTCATCTTCCAGGTCCTCTCCGCCGCCACCTCCCTCTTCTTCCTCCTCGTCGGCGGCGACAAGCAAGCCTCGACGGTGCCCCAGGACGTCGGCTCCAAGGTCGCCTACATGGAGCACGAGGCCGACGCCATGCACCAGGTCTTCACCTCCGACGGCGAGCGCTTCGGCAAGCTCCTCGCCGCCGCTAGCGCCCTCGCCATCCGCTCCTGCGACGAGTTCGAGGGCGAGGCCATCCGGTCCTACTCGGAGAAGAGCGGCAAACAGATCCTCCCCGTCGGAATCCTCCCGCCGGAGATCCCCGACCGCCGCTCCGCGTCCCCGCCGTGGGACGCGGTGTTCGGGTGGCTGGACGGGCAGAAGGCGAAGTCGGTGGTGTTCGTGGGGTTCGGGAGCGAGACGAAGCTGTCGAAGGAGCACATCCACGAGATCGCGCACGGGCTAGAGCAGTCGAAGCTGCCGTTCCTATGGGCGTTGAGGAAGCCAGAGGAGATAGAGGAGTCAGATGTGCTGCCGGAGGGGTTTGAGAAGAGGACGGAGGGGCAGGGGGTGGTGCAGATGGGGTGGGCCCCGCAGAGGGAGCTCCTGGGGCACGGGGCGATAGGGGCGTCGCTGTTCCACGCCGGGTGGGGGTCGATCATCGAGGCGATGCAGTTCGGCCACGTGCTGGTGTTCCTTCCCTTCATAATCGACCAGCCGTTGAATGCGAGGATGATGGTGGATAAAGGTTTGGGGATCGAGGTGGAGAGGGCCAAGGACGGCTCCTTTGGCCGGGGTGAGGTTGCCACCGCTCTCACCCTGGCCATTGGCGATCAAACTCTCAGAGCACGCACTGAACGCGCTACCAAGGATATATTTACCAACCATAAGCTTCATGATCTCTATCTTGATAGGCTTGTTCTGTTTTTCCAGGATTCTCACAACTAGCGTTTTTTGCATCGTAGTATTTCTATGCACCTCTTCATTATTGTCGACTTACTCTATACTATGAACGGAACTCTTCTTTACTCTTAAATCTTAATTTGAATTTAGTTTGCGCCTGCAAACCTCCAATCATTTTTCTGTTCACTATTCATCGCCTCATTAATTCATTTTTTATTTTTTTGAATGTAGTTTGCATCCAAACGTCAGCTCTGCATATGATCTCTCAATTTGAGACAGAAAACAGTAAGGGGCCTCCTTGCCCAGAAACACATTTGAGTGAGATCTGAGCACGGACTTTATATTTTCTGATATTGAAGAAATCTTGTCTATGACATCAATTTGCAGTGGAATTCGTCTGACCATGGCGCGAAATTTGGCTCGTGACTTATTGACAATTACCTGTAATTGGAAGAAAACATTATTTGTCACCCTTCCAGCCTTCCTTCATGTCTATCTTTAATAACTACGAGTCTGATATTTCTTCCAATAATTTCTTAAGTAATCAGGTAATCAGACTGTCTTATTTGTTTGACAGAACTTGAGAACTGATTTAGGTGATATGAGATTTTACAGGTGCAACTGCAAGAGATTAGAGATGGAATGCTGGAGCATAAAAAATGTGTAATACTTGTAACAATTCACTAGATATATCTTATAGTCCCTTTGTCTCAAATATTTGATCAGTACTATGTTGCGGTGTCCCAAGTATATAGTCCTATAACTATTATTGATACTGCTTTTTACAGCCACCAACAAATATGCCTTTAAAGTCTTGACAATTAAACACTCTACGTTACCGTAAGTTCCAAACTTCATCACCATAAGAAGTTTAGTTAGGTAACTAATTTCCCAGCTTAATTCTTAATATACGTAAAGGGTCAAATTGGAGGTAAATATTTGGAACAGAGGGCGTAACTGGTTGCCAGACAAGAACGAATTTGCAAGTGGCTGCTAATAGGATATAAAATAAAATCAGCACATAAAGATGTCTGCAGCAGAAAACAAGCAGGTTCCAAAATACTACACAGACAAAGAATGAGATTGATGCTATACCTGGCTGGAAAACAGAGAATTTGGGACGACAACAGGAAACTTCTCAGCAGTCAGCAATAATGTAGTCGTAAGGCCCATTTCTACTACTTGACCTTCTACAGATCCAGCCTGCAGCAAGAATAGCAAGGAAAGAGAATATATAACAATTTATCAAAATCTGAGAGCACATACAACACTATCAGAAGCATGCTTCTCTAGAAAGCTACATTATATACCCAGCTTACAGAAATCCATATTGGTTCAGGTTGAACATTCAAAGTTTCTTATCACTCCTTTTCTGGGAATCAAAGAGCGCAAGTTGTAAATAATTTGTTTTCAAATTAAAGATATTAGTTAGGAAGCTCAAAAACAAAATCAACAAAGACTACATTAATAATGGAAGAACAATGCCTGCTGACGTGTTACTATTTCTTGGCCCTGGTCAACAGAGGGACCATGAGCCAATAGATCCATGCTCTGTAAATTACTGAATGCAGCACACCAATTACTACCAAAAGCTAATTGGAAACCTGAAATACCAGCACTAAAATGACATATATAAAATATTAAAATACAAATAGTAGCTAGTTCAGCGATGGAAGTATGGGGCAATATGATGGATATGAAAACTACAAAATTGTCGAGCATTACAATAGGGTCACAAATGTATGAAAACTACAGCCAGAGGCCAGAGCCATACTTTTATCATATCACCAACTGAAAATGGTTGCGACAGCTGTACAGAAATACCACTTAGGACATTCCCAAGTATATCTTTGGCAGCAAAAGCAGTGGCAACTCCTGTATGAAGAGAAAAAACACTGGTCAGGACATGATGCTGAGCCAAAGTATGCCAATACATACCAGATCCGCAAAACAGAGAGGATGTTATTTCGCAGCATTTTTTCAATGATATGGCAGAATAGGAAACAAATTTCACTTGGAGTACATAAAAGTGTTTGTGATATTGATAGCATAACAAACTGTAGGAGATACCTAATAACAAAATGGTACATATTAATGGATGTTCTAAACTACTCCACAAATTGTTTCTAGGAGTAGCAGTAACATATTATATCACAAATTGGAAGGATTTCATTACAGAAGAAATCATTTCCGGGCACACTCACCTCCAATGCCTCCCACAGTCAGAACAGATTGCATTGCCACACCACATGCTTCAGCTAAAGCCATTGACCCAACAACAAAGAGTCCTATGGTTGAGATTTTGTCCATAGTCAGTAACTGATCTCTCCGGACACCTTCTAAGCCCTTAACAACCAAAGCTCGGGCAATTACACTAGTTTTCCACCGATGAAGAAACCAGACAACAGATATAACAAGAGCACCTTTCCAAGCCTGTGTTGCATATTGTGAGGCAATAGTAGTCGGTGCAACCATTCCCCCTCTGCACAGAGTAAAAAAATGGATTAAGTGTTTCCTACAAACTCAAAAGAACTTCATATAAAAAAACAGTAAAGTAATGGCAGACTAACACTGTCAAGAAAGCCATGAAAGTTACAAAATATCGGACTGGAGCCTCCAATGCACCACAGAAGCTTTCCTCATATGGAACGGGCCCGAACAAAGAACCCTTTGATAGCAAAGCACCAGGTCCTTCCACTGAGTACTTATGGAACCGCCTAAATAGCCTAGGCAACAAAGACCATGCCAACATCGTTCCTACCAAAGTACCCCCGACTGGCACAATCACATCTCTAAGATAGGGATGAGCATCAAGCAACTGCTGAACATGAGGAGCAGCTTCATCAGAAGCCTCTTTCACCTTTTCTCCTGCATACTTCGCAGCCTCAACCACAGATTCCCACGCTGTTTTAACTTTAGGAGTTCAATTTTCCCCACCAACGCTGCCATCACCCACAGTACCTGTAACATCTACCGGAGTGACACCTTTACCATCACTAGCTGATGAGAAGAAACGGTGATTGATCAAAGGGTTTTTTCCTGCTAACGAAAGACTACCCCGATAACTCGAATTTCTCAGAAACCTATTCGACATAGGCACATCAGAATAAAACCCCATAGAATACTGAGAAAAGTTGGAAGATCTGAAACCCGACATCACGAAACCATTTTGATCAAATCTCTGCAAAGTATCCGACTCTCCAGAGGCATAGCATTTGCGCGAATATGCAGAAGAAGGTCGTACGTGAAATTGAAAAGTCGATTTAACAGAATGTAAATGCTTCAATCGTGAAATCCTCATCGCGGCCATTTCACAAACAGTTTATGTACGGTGCACAATTTTTCCTATTTTACTGACATGGATTCCAAATATCAGAGGCCAAATCTGATCGAAAAGAAAGGGGAAATAAGTAGAGAATAGTTGAAAAACAACAAAAGTATGTCTTCACGAGATATTTATGCAGGAATCTCAAAAATATATGTAGTCAGATGAAGTAAACGTGTACATGCCGAATTTTGAGCACTGCGTCAACTACATGGCTGAAGCAAATCAGAAGCACTTGGCGGCTTGTTGGTTCGGCCTGTATAGGAACAGCGTTGTGGATGGTCTTACTGGTGATCCCTGTATGTCTTACTCGCCGACACGACGGAAAAGTAGCTCTATCTTTCGGCCAAAGTGAGCACGGAGCATTGTTTATTTGCGCTTCTGGGCCCCTTTCGGCTTAGTCTGGTGGTAGACATCACGGACCTTTTCCCAGAAGCACTTGGCGGCTTGTTGGTTCCCGACGATGGGATCGTACGAGACGGTGAGCCAGGCGGTGTACACCGCCTTAGTTTCTTCGTTGTTGTACGGATGCCGGCCCAGATCCTCCAGTTCCTCCTCCTCCTCCTCCTCCTCCTCGGGTGCCTCAGACGCAGCCCTAGAGCTTCCACTGCCTCAGCCTCCTCCCTGGGTGGGTTCAACGGGGATATCCTCCCGAATCTGGGACAAACCCTGAGAAAGCCGCGAGCCGGGTGGTCGAGCGTAGGCATCCACATCGAAAGTGGGTGGTTGGTACCCACCCGGCGTCGCCGACCCCTGGGTGCCCGGCGTCGACGACCCGGAACCACCAAGTGTGTTGTATATGGTCTCCCAATCGCCGAACGCGTTGAGATCCCACCCACCGGAGCCGCCACCGCCGTAATTCCCGTCGCCGGACATTTTGTGAAGGAGATTGAAATAGAAAATTGGAGAGGAATTGATGTTGATTTAGGAAGAGTAGATGTGTAGTTGTGTGTGAAATGTAATAAATTAGGTGTATTTATAGAATAAGAAAATAAAAATAAAAATAAAAAAATTAAAAAAAGTTTAAAAAACGGTAATATTACCGTTAAAAAAAATTTAAAATCAATTTTTTAAAAAAAATTTAATTATTGCGTCATCGCTGACGTGTCCCACTCGCGGGCCGGCGAGTGGGAAGCACGCACGAAGCGGGGAGCGCCACGTCGCCCCAGCGCGTGGCGGCACAAGCCGTGCCACGTTACGTGCCGTCGGCACCCGGCACGGAATGGGAGCGGAATGGTGCGCCGCAACGCGTTCCGCGTTGAAACCGTTCCGGCGGAACGGCACGCGGAACGCCGCAAGCACGCGTTGCGGGTGCTCTAACAAATCCTAAAACACACTCACAATGAACAATTTTAATAAGCTACAACAAACCCTAAAACACACTCACAATGAGCAATTTTAATAAGCTACAACAAACCCTAAAACAAATCCTAAAACACACTTACAACATGAGCAATTTTAATAACTGATGATGGGGTCTCTTTTATTTCGTTGTGAGTGTGTTTTAGGGATTGTTGTAGGTGATCCCTTCCGAAAAAATTGAAGACCATGAAATTTGTTTTTTTTAAACCAGGAGTAGTATAAAAATTATAAAAATAAAAAATAAAAGAAAAACTTATCCCTTGTCGGAGCTTGATGTTCCGTGGGTGACCTAGATTCTTGATGTTTGATCCTTCGTCTTTAATTATCATATTGTGCATCATAATGCATGCGAAAATGGTATGTTCATGATGTCGGCAAACGACTCCTAAAACTAGCTTTGACATGAACCTTTGACAAATACAAAACGAGCTTGTAGAACTTCGAATGCTCTTTCAAAATCTTTTCAAACATACCCTTGCTTATAAACAAAAAATCACGTTTATGGCCTTGTGGCTCTAAGTGTCCTCTCAACTAGGATAATATAATCGGCAAGATAGTAACATATATCATAGCAAGCTCTTGGTTACTATGGATGTACTGACAAGCTCAAGCTTGATTAAGATACTCGCGCATCCAGTTAAGTCCTTTTGTTGGGGATCCATGTTTGAATTGAAAGAGATTTGGATTTAGATAGGTGTAGGATAGATTAAATTAGTATTTTCTTCTTCTTTTTTGGTTTGCATTTTGAATGGTGTATTGTGTGTATGAAGTGTTGTAGGCTAAAAAAATTTAAAAAAATGGAATCTTCGGCATCTAATTTCATGAAATTTTTAAAAAGTTAGATTTTTCCCACGAACTTTAGATTTGACAAATAATATTACGAATTTTTACCTGAGTTTGTTATTTCCCACCAGGGAAAAAATTCCGGCAATAATATCATGATACAGATTTTTTTTCGTAATTTCTCGACAACTTTGAGAGCTTCAAATTCTTCAATCATTGAGTATAGTTTTTCTTGAAGCACACCCTCCAAAATTGTTATTCAATCCATTAATATAGCAGGAATTTTTTCGATGGTGGAAAATAACAAACTCGGGTAAAAGTTTGTGATATTATTTATCAAATTTAAAGTTCGTGGGAAAAATCTAACTTTTTAAAAGTTCCATGATATTAGTGGCCAATATCCAAAACAAAAAATATACAGCTATTAGGAAATCTGCGATTAACAGATATATTTTGAACAATGTGTTAAATTATTTTGAATTAAAACAACTTGGAGTTTTTGTTCTTCTCGATTAAGAATTTCCATATCCAATAGAAAAATGCCCGAATCAGCCAATGTATAGTAGTAACTAGTACTAATACATTATACTCCGTACATGACAAAACAAACAAAACCATATTTTTTTGTTAAAATTCAAAAGTAGATAACTAAAAAAGTATTCACATTTTGTTAGGATAAATCTAAAATATAGTTAAAAAACATGTAACTAGCTCTTACTTAAGGAAGAAACGTTTTTCACAGACCTGTGTTCACAATCACAGTACAGATTTATGATGAAATCATACCATTTGAAGTCATGATGAGAATGGTAGATTTTGGCTTGTTAGCTCGCCACTGCTCGTTTTCAAGCCTATTGCAGAGCCTAGCTTGAGCTCTTATCACTCTTGAACTTGAATTTGCTTATATGCTTTACACGCCAGAGTTCATTAAGTTGATATATCAGTCACTTGCAAAATTAACAAGTTTTTGAGCCAACCCTAAGCCTATATGAATGAGTCGCGGAAGAACTCTTCACGAGGGGCAAAACGTATACACTATGCACATCAATAACTACTGGTGCATACAAAACTAACACCTACATACACCCAACCCCATCGCGGATTGTCAGAGAACTAATCCTCCACAAGGCGCATGACTCTGGCTTATCTATCACGGTGAATGTACCTCCTTGATTGGGGTTGATTGACCGCCTCCAACTCCACAAATCAGTTCATTGCAACCACTCCAAGGTTGCGAAATATCACGAGAAGCTTGTTGCTCCTGAGTCCTGACAAAGACTTGCCAGTGATATTACCATATGGATTCATGACTCAAATGGTTCCTCAAACCTATAAGTCGTCAACCTCTGACTCTGACCATCAAATTACAAATTAACTATATGATTTATGTCCACTGTATATTTTCAGCACCTAAAATCTCAGGAGGCACGTTGGAATCTGATGAGAGAAGCATACTTAAATGCATGATCCAACATTTTTCCTGTATATCCAAAGCAATGGCATCATGCCATGTAAATATTTAAAGACTCAGTCCACATCAGAAGAACAGATAAATATTGGTCAACATTAATACAAAAAATTGTTCATCAACAAGACAGGAGCTCTTATCTCTTCTTGGTCTTCTGCTTCGACCTCGATTTTGATTTCGAGTCGAAGTGATGAGCCTTCAGCTTCTTCTTGCGAATTGTGGTTGGAGGGCCGCCGCCACCAGCACCTTCTCTAAAAGGCATCCCCATGAGAGCTAGCAACCTGTGAGCTTCTTTATCCGTGTTAGCTGTAGTCTCTATGCAGACGTCCATTCCCCTCGGCTTACCAAGTATGTCGAAGCTAAGCTCTGGGAACACAGTCTGCTCACGGAAGCCAATGCTGTAGTTGCCATTTCCATCAAAGCTATTGGCGCTCACACCTTGAAAATCACGCGTCCTAGGAAGTCCCAAGTTGATGAGCCGATCAAGAAAAGAGTACATCACCTGTCAAAAACAATGAAGTTAGAGGGGGAAGCCAATGGTTAGCTCAAATGTAGTACTCTACTACTATTTCTTTCATAGATTTACAACAGGTGGTGTACTATCAGGTGGTTGTCATCGTCCCAGAACTTAAGTTATAAGCACCATAAAGATGGCTGTGGTTCTGGAAACTAAGGACCCAAGAACTATGTTCCTATAATATCTGTTGTTTTGAGATTTGCCACACTAGAGCCATAAAGCCCCCCAAAAAAAGAAGGAATGTGACATTTATTTTCATAATCCATTCCTTTCCTTTAATAACCCAAATAAGAGCATAAAGTGTTTAGTTTCTAGCATGCATTGTACATTCAGTAGGAGCACACAAGGCTGGTTGGACTAGACAGATATATAATTTACCTTTTTATCATCTTTTATTATGCCATATATCTTCATGTTCATGCGAATGTAAATGATAACCAGGTGCACAATCACCTCAACCCCACAACCCTTTTTCAGATCATCGCTGAATTGATCACTTGAAGAAAGAATGTACACTAGTACGTCTGTTTACCAGTAGGTCAGTCAGTTTCTCTTAGAATATCTATGCAACATGCATCATTTACGATATAACCTGTCAATCTCTTATATCTTCATGGAAAAACAAACCAAACACTTAGAGATAGAAATGGAGTAATGCAACAGCAAAAATATCTCACACTGCCTCTTAGGGTGCAAGCAATCCCAAGCGGTTGTCCTTCTCTAATCTTAAATGTGGCAATAGCCTTCTTTGCTCTCGTCTTAATCGGTCTTTGCCCAGTAATAAGTGCCAAATCATTCATAGCTGCATCCAAACCCTTTGCATTCTGGGCAGCATCTCCAATTCCACAGTTCACCACAATCTTTTGTACTTTTGGGACCTGTACATTCACATGATGAGATCAGAAAAGAACCTTACATATAAAGCATAATCTAACGTTCTCACATCAACTCCATAGCTGTCTTGGTCAACGGCAGTAAGAAGGTTATAAACACACTGAATAACATCATCTGAACACTTTTCTGAACAGAGAGAAGTTTTACGCAATTTGCTATAACTAGAGAAATGTAGCATATTTGGATTTGAAAATCCTCAAACTTAATTCCCAGCCATGTTCAACAATGCTTCCATATTCAATTTTACTAAAATTTATTCCTGTAAGCTGATGATCCGTGTATAGCATTGCAAACTAAGAAACAAACAAAGTGAGCATAAATAGTTGAAAGAAGCCAAACATATAGTACATAGATATACAGACATTCATACTTTTCAAATGTAGCTATTAATTTAACCATTTATTTACCAATTCCCACACACTCAGATACAAATTACCAAGCCATTGTCAGTTGGAACACCTTAATCTAAAACAATCAGCTAAAAATACCAAAACTATCAACCTGACCTGATAAAACACACAAGCTAAAAAGTACCCAATGACTCCACCTACTCACAGCTCACAATTTTCATGCTATTACCAAAAAGATAAGCAAAATTTCTACAAAAATAGAAAATTGCACTACATTACTTGATGAACATTGGTGTAGTTAAACTCTTCTTTGAGCAGCGGCACAATTTTCTCAATGTAAGTGGTCTTGAGCCGGTCGACTTTTTCGGCTTCTGTTTTCTCGACCAGGACGACCGTCGACGCCTTGACGGAGAGAGCGCCGTATCGAACGCCGGAGGAATTGAGAGACGGCAGCCGGACGGAGAAGTGGCCGTGAAATACTGACGCCGAGGAGTGCAATAGCGCGGGAGATAACGCCATTGTTAGGTGTGGCGGAGGCGGAGTTGGGGATTGAATTTGAAACTGCAATTTCTACTTCCGTGGGTTTTGTTTGGATGAGGATAAGAATGGTCGTTAAATTGTATCGCAGCGCAGGGATTAATTTTATGTAGGTACCTTTATTTTTGCTTTTTTTTACATTTATTAGTCCCTCCATCTCAGATAATTTGTCTCATTTTTCTATTTTGGTCCGTCCCATGTCCCATTTCACTTTTTTACCATTTTTGTTAGTGGATCTCATATTCCACTAACTCATTCATACTCACATTTTATTATAAAACTAACTAATATATAAAAGTAAGACTCATATTCCACTGCCTTTTTCAACTCACTTTTCATTACATTTCTTAAAACCCGTGTCCCGGTCAAAGTGAGACGAACTATCTTGGATGGAGGGTAGAGATGCCCACCGGTTCCGGTTCCGGCGTTTAACCGCCGAACCGGAACCCTTGTCAATTTTTTCGAACCGGAACCGTCGCATTTGGAACCGCGGTCCGGTTCCGGTTCAAGATTTTTCGAACCGGAACCGTCACCAAACCGCCGGTTCCGGACGTTCAGAACCGGCGGTTTCAAGGTTCCGGTGAGAAGACCGAGGCGGCAGCGGGGGCAGCTTTTTCAGCCGGTTTTGTCGGCCAAAACCGGCGGTTTTTGGACCGGAAACCAGCGGTTAACCGCGAAAACCGATGGTTAACCGCGAAACCGGCGGGTTTTGGTTCCGGTGCGGAACACGAGGCAGACGGTTTGTTGACCGAACCGGCAGTTTTGGCGGTGACACCGGCGGTTCCGACGGTTTTCTGCCAAAACCGCTGGTTTTCCGAAATTCAATTTTTTTTATTTTGAATTCAAATTCATCCATTATCCCCCCATTTCATGTTTTTTTTATTTATGTTCCGACGACACTTGTAAATTATATTACATTGTTGTATGTTGTATGTTGTATACTTGTATATGTATTGTAAATTGTAATGTATCGTTGTCCGTTACAACTCAAATACAATAAAATTGATATCATTTTCACCTTATTCGTCTTATTTCAATTTAAATTATCCGTTGTCTTGTTCCAATTTATTGTATAAGTCCAAATTTCAAATTACATAGAAAAAAAAACAAACCGTGAAACCGCCCGTTTTCGAACCGGAACCGTGTAAACTGTCCGAAAACAGGCGGTTCCGAACCGGAACGGAACCGTGAAATAGCCTAACGGTCCGGTTCCGGTTCCGAATTCCTATAAACCGGAACCGCCGGTTTTGGAACCGTGGGCAACACTAAATTGGAGGGAGTATTTTAATTCATTCATTAAAATTAATTCAATTATGTTTATTTCTTTTTTCTCTTTCTCTACCATGGAGTATTTGATTTAATTATATGCTAAAATTTACACTATCCTTATGATGCGGGGTAATTTTTTATGAAGCTGTTGATAATTTTCTTGACATCATTATCAAAGATTGTTTGGAGGATTATGAACGCCATACTATTAAAATTTACCTAAATCATTGATTGAGTTGCTAAATTTCAATTTTTATCACGTATCATTTCCGAAGAATTTTACTGAATACTGACCGTGGGATTTCACACAGAATTACGCTTGCTCATTGTGTTTTTCTTTGTAAACAGCATATTTAATTATCTATGGATTGAACATTTATTTTATGCAAACAGCTTCATGGATTAATTTGATGGCTCATATATGCCGTCACAGGCACAGCAGCCGCAGGAAAAATACACACGCACCAATGGGAATACAAGTCCAGAGCCAACATCGCCACTGAAACTGGCGCGTGCTGTTACACCCAGACACAGCGCGTGAATACATCTCTATATTCCGGTGCTCTGTAATGGCGTTTCATTTTATCTCAGCGTTATTTTCTCAAATTTCAAATTTATCGAGTCTCTACCATTTGCCCTTTTACCAACATCAAATATATACGCGCGCGTGTACGATTAGTACATAGATACAAATTTATATATATATATATATATATATGTATGGGTTTTATGCGTAAAATTCAATACCTATATGTGCGTGATGTATCTTTCTGCGAAGAGATGGTTGATCAGAATATACTAGGATTTTAAACACTAACTTTATTTTTTTCAAGTTTCATTTCTATTATCTCGATCCATGTTCAGATAGGCAGTTTCTGGCTGGATTAGGCGGTAGAGGAAGAGAAGGCTGCAACATTTCTCGAGGGATTTGGAGTTTTTAGTATATCGGGATTGGGGGCAAACGTGTGGTTAATTTCTGTTCTTTAGCATTGGATTTTGGTGGGATTAGGGCATGGATTTAGATTGAGCTGGATCAATCAACTAAATTTTAGCTTGAATGTTAGATTGACTTGGGTACCTGTTGGATAAGCTCAATGAATTGTGAGAGTCAGAGTTGAGGAAGATTTAAATTTGGTGTGTTTGACTTGAGTTATTTGTTCTGTTTGGTGTATGCATGGTTAAATCAGTTTGCGGCGAGGTTAGAGAAATTTGTACGATTTAGAGTGTGGTGTTTGCTTTTAAGGGAAGTTGGATTTCATTGGGAGCTGCAGAATGAGCTCACAAGATGAGGATAGAAGGTCCTTGGACAAGGATCCTGAAACTCATGACGATGTTTCTACGTAATCTTTTGTCAATCAACTTTGTTTATCTTTCTGCAATTGATACAGCTTTATTGAGGTTAGATGAAGAAAAGTGTTTTTGGTGATTCTAGGAAACCAAAAATATCTTATTCAAGAGAGTTTCTACTGTCGATCAGCAATTCGGATATCTGCAAGAAGTCACCGAGCGGGTTTGATGAATCACTGCGGTAAATGATGCTCGATTGATAATGTTATACCTTCAAAGGAAGTTATTATGATAGCAGTCATGTCGTGTTGTTTTGTTGTCTAACAGTGTATTGAGTTGCTTGCTCGGCATCTTTGATATACTTAGAAGTGTCCTGCAAAATTTTTAGTATGCTCACCTGTTGGTTTTTCGACAGTATATGGGGAGAAGAGCTGCTGAGACTACCCGATCGAACAAGCATTCCTGGGAGGTTGCCATACCAAGGTTTCAGAAGAAATGAGTATTCCTCATCACCTCCTACTCGGGGGGATACTAGTACCTACTCTAGAGGCATTTATGGGAAATGGGATAGTCGTTCTTCTGTTCGGAGTGATCGAGAGAGCGATTCTCTGTCTGACAAGGACTCAGGTTATCATTAACATTTATCTGTAGGCTTGACGCATGTATGTTATTTTGATCAGTGAAAACCAAATTCATTATTAGCTGATTCAGTTCATCTCGTTTTTACTCATATCAACAACTTCTCTATAGCTTGTCTTTGTGTAAAATGATCTGCTGCTACTTACCAAGTTTCTGGATAGTGCTTGGATTGCTTTAGAATATATTGTGAATAAAGTCTTCTGAAATCCCTGATGCTTCTACTATGTTTTTTGTCTTATTAACATTTTATTACATTTTTCTATATTATGTCTTTGCTTGCCCTTGTATCATTTTCTCCCTCACAACCATATGACTTTATTTTCAATCTCTCCTGTAGATTCTGGGAAACGTTTCGGAAATCATTCTCGACATTCTTGGCAGACTCCTGAGCATGATGGGCTTCTTGGGAGTGGTTCATTTCCAAGACCATCTGGATATGCTGCTGGGATCTCTGCTGCTAAGGTGCGACCAAATGAGCAAACTCAACTAAGCAGAAGCGTTGAGCCCTATCATCCTCCACGTCCTTACAAGGTCAACTAAACAATGTAGATCGTAATGAAGTTATGTTAGCTTGTATCATTTCCAGCATTTTATTTTCCCCGATTCATGTTTTCATCTTATCTTTTTATTTGAAACATAGTACTCAATCCATGTGCAACAATATGAAATATATGGTTCACTGAAATACTTCGTTATGCAACTATATTCAGGCAGTACCCCATTCAAGAAAGGATACTGACGCCTTCAATGATGAGACTTTTGGCTCAATCGAGTCTACCAATGAAAATAGAGCAGAGCAGGAGAGAAGGCGAAGAGGTATTCATCTTCAGCATTCTCATTGGAGGTTTTTTTGGTTCCTAGTTCCTATATTAGTTATTCCAAACTCTTTGTTCCTTATTGTTACTATACCTTTAGGGTGTGTTTGTTCCTATATTGGTTAAGCCAAGTTTAGCTTATTAATCTGACCTAACTATCGATCTCGGGTACCCTTGTATATAATCTCAGCCCGCTACAGCCTGGAAAAAGTCACTGTTACTCTTTGTTTAACAATCTCAATTGTGAGCCGCTATTGTATTATCTCATTGCTAAAGTGTAGAGAGAGGGGTTAAGGGGTAGTGGTAGTGGAAGGGGAAGGTAGACTATGCCCGCTGGCCGCTATGAAGGAATTGAGTCGGCAAGGAGAAAAGGGAGATGGTTTGGAGTGGAGGCAACACAGTTGGCGCTTAACCCTAGCGCGATTCAGAGGCGGCGGATGTGCGAACTGTGATGGTTTTGTCCGACTCATGGCTTTCTGGTACAGGCAGGCTTCCCTTAAGCAATGGGAGCCAATAGGCCAATCGGATATTTCGGCATTCGGTGGCAACTACTGGTCCCAGTCCTTGGTGGCATTCGCATGGTGGCAGAAATGCATACCAGTGAGCAGCAGCAGTTTGCATGGCGTTTTCCAGCGGTTTTACATCATTCCGACAGTGGGCAGCAGCAGGGGTAGAGTAGGAAGGACATAAATGTAACTTTACATCTTAATCTATTAAATAATCTAGGCTACCAAACACCTCACTTTTTTTTAATCTTATCTGCCAAATAAAATAGTTTTTTATCTTGATTCTATCTTATTTACCAAACAACATAGTTTTTTTTTATCTTGATTTTATCTTAGCAATGCCACTAAACAATCCCTTAATGTAACTTCTTATCAGCCTCTTTTGAGATGATGAGAAAGGAACAGCATAAGGCTCTACAAGAGAGACAAAATTCTAATTCGAGGAATAGCAAAGTCGGTGATGTCTTAAGCCTTTGTGAAGGCTTGGTAGATAGCAAAGAGGAAAAGGAGCTTTTTGCCAGGAATAATGAATTAGAAATTTCTGCTGTAACTCCTGCCGTAAGCAATGACTCAGAAAAATCATCTTTATCTTCACAAGCTCCTGCATTAAGACCGCTTGTTCCACCAGGATTTAAAACCAATCCCCTTGAAAAAAGCTCTGGCTTGAAATCGTTGATTCATCCTTCTCTGTCAGAGGTACACAACTTCCATTTTTATTTTTATGTTTTTTGGGTGGAATGTATTTGGTTGAAGATGTGTGTATGCTTTTTTATCTACCAGCAACAGACTTGCATCAACCTATGCCATTTTCTGATTTTAAAAGTTCTCAACCACACCTTGTGGCAAACTGTTTTTCAAACAGTAGACACAATATCGTTGTTCGTAAGACATACACTACATATTGTGATCTTTTTGCTTTGATTCAGAAAGGATACCGCCCCTCCCCCTATGCATGGAGGGTCTTGGAATTTTATCTGTCTCAGTTCTATTGCTGATGAATTCATTGTTCTTGAAATCTCATATTACATAATAGTCAGTTGCTACATCGGGATCCCTTTGCAAAGATACTATCAAGTTTCAATAGTTCAAATTATTCAGATATTTTATAATTTTACAGGTGTCGAAGTCTGTAACAACAGAGAGCAGTATAGTTGCTGACCCCAACCTCATTCAAAATGCAAATCATGGTATAGAGAGTCGTCTCTCTGAAGAAATCAGTGTATTTGGCAGACAGTCCACAGAGAAGATACAGCACACAATCCTATTTAATAAGGGGGAACATGTTAATGCACATGTTGGTTTAGACGTGCCCAAGCAAGCTGTCTTAGAAAATCAATTATTCGTGATTCATGGAACACCGGATGATCCCAATTTTACCAAACTCAATGATGATGGACTGGAGGATGAAACTGTTCGTGATTCTAGCATAAGTCACTCAACATTAATTTTAGAAAATTTTTTTGGTAGCACTTCATCTGCAAAAAGCGATGGCCATTCCAATTCAGTTGAGGTAATTTATGTTTTAGACAAATTCATGTTCTATGACTACTGCTTCAAGCCCTTGCTCTATGTGATTGTGCTTCTTCCTTGATGATGTGCAAGCTGCTTAGTCAATCTTTCCTGTATACATTATTCTTGTCTTGAAAACAGTTCTTATAACTTGATTGAAGATTATATGGGACTTGATGGTTTAGCTAATTTTAATTGATAAAGACAGGCTCTGGGGTATTCCAAAATGCAAAATGACATGATTTGCCTCTTATAGAGATATTTTCTTAATATGGTATTCCATATATTGACTGTTAGTATTAATCATATCAACCTATTTGGGATCCACTAGGGATTACTGATTTTAGGTGCAAGTATCCAAATAAAATATGCCACTCTAAGGATGACCATAATTAGGGATATTATGAAAGATAGCAAGTGAATTAAGGGAGGTACTTTGTGCATGGAACCCCTCTGCTGTAAACCTCAATACGATGTTCGCCACAGGCTCAGTTGAGACTAGCTTGTTCTGGAAGCTGCATTTTTGTTCTAAAGAAACTATTTCTGTGGTTTGATAATATCTGGTCAATGATGAGGGTATCATGATTTTTTGGCTGCTGTTACTTCCATTTCGTTAAGCCTTTCCACAACCTTTTCCTTCTGGTGAATTGTATTGATTGCTGCTGTCTCATCAATTTTTTTCTTATATAGCTTCACATTAATAAACCTGATGATACATGGAGCCCAAAGGCTGCCCACTCGTCAAAGTTTGCTCAGTGGTTTTCTGAGGAAGGTAACAACATGTGCTAATTGCTATATACATTGAATGGTAGCAGAAGTGCTCAGTTTGGCTTTTTTGTGTGGCTGTGGCTCTAATATCTCAAGCGCATATTACAGAAGCCAAGGCTGCTGCTGATGTCTCATCTGCAGGGCAAAACGATTTACTGTCATTAATAGTCGGAAGTGATAAAGGCAAGTACTAACATTATTCTTCAGGAGCAGCTAAGACCTGTACTTGATTTCTCCTTTTAGTCCATAAGAAATCTAACATGGTGAAGCTTGACATTCCAGCTGCAGCTAATGGGATATCTGATCAAGCATGCAGTAACAACAAAGTGGATGCTTTTCCAGCTGTTCTTACATGTGAAGACCTCGAACAATCTATCTTGTCAAAATATGGTCCAATGAACACACAGCCACACTTGAAAAGCTTTACCACTGCCGAAGGAGATATTGCACAATCAATCAGACAGGCTGATAATCACACATCTCTACACCTGCTCTCAATGTTGCAAAAGAGTTCAGACCAGATTAATACAGTTGTAAACCCCAGTAATATCAATTTGGCCGACAAACTAGTAGATTCTCAGGAAAATGATAGGACCACTGTGGTGACTGAGCCTAAAGAGGAAGAAAATGGTAATCTGGGGAAGACACTCACTCTGGAAGCTCTCTTTGGAACTGCTTTCATGAAGGAGCTAGAGTCAGTTGGAGCCCCTGTTTCTGTCCAAAGAGGCTCAACTGACTCTGCCCGAGTTGATGCCCCAGGGCCTCATGCATTTCCTTTTCCAGTCAAAGACAATGATATTTCTTCTTCAACAGTTGAACATACCGGGCTTCAGAAACCAATTCATGATTATAATGTCTCTTCAAGCCATAGACAGATTGCAAAATTGAATGGGGCTGATAATTGGCTTGGCATCGGTGATTCGTCAATTGGAATTTCTTCACTGAAGCGTCAAACTGAATCACCAAACAAACGTGGTGGATTTGAAAGGAATGCTGTATATCAACTGCCTAAAGAAGAAAACTTGATTTCTGCAGGAGACACTCGTGATCCCAGGTTGCTTCAAATGATGCCAGTTGGTAATTCAGTTAACAGTGTAAACAGTTCTTCAACTATGCATATCAACATAGCAGAAAAATTGGCAGTTTTAGGTGGTATTATTAAAGACAAGCATAGCATGGGAGGTTCAGAAGGCACACCCTTTCCACATGGCTCGCATGAACAAAGGGGACCTGATATTTCTTATTCAAATCTCCAGTTGCAGCAGCAATCATCAAAACATTCTCAGCCTCCACATAATACCCAACCTAGGCCATTGTATCATCACTTGGAATCACATCCTGCTCACATGAGCTCACACCTGAAGTTCATGAGTCCAGAGCGAACTTTTGGTCACGATTCTCCAGTCAATCATCAACCCTCTTCACCTATGATTCGGCCGTCTTTCCATCACAACCCCAACGTTAGGGTTTCTGGATTTGACGTTCCTCCTCCACAACACCCAATGTTGCATCAGATGCAAAGGACAAGCAACCATCCTCAGTTTGGGAGGGGTGGTTCAGTCCCCCATCATGGCAACCAACCAACTGGTTTTGTCCAGGAAATGAATCAAACACAAGGTTTCCCCTTTGGATCCCGCTTACCAAATATTGGCGGTAATGGAGTGCCAATGCCAGGTACAAATTGTTTTGTTTTTTTGTTGTTTGAATGAGCTAGTAGTAGTACGGATACCATATATCTGCGGGCCCACTTCGTGATAGATGAAGTAATCTCAGAAATTAGTTGTTTTATGTCTGCTTTTTTGAGACAGTCATTCTGCATCATTATACTAGAAGAGCAATTTATTTTTCAATAATTAATTATTACTCCCTCCGTCCCAACTAAGTTGAGTCATATTCCTTTTTGGGACGTCCCAACAAAATTGAATCATTTCCTTTTTTTACAAAAAACAAAACATCTAATGACTCTTACTTGGTTGTTCTCAGAATATACCTCTCTTAAGATTCCAATTCTTAAAACAGAGTTCTTAGGTCATTTTAAGTTCAAGAATTAAATGATGTTTGCTTGTTATTGCATGTAGTTTTGCTGTATATTTTTTATGAATGCATCTAATATTAACTTTGTTATCTAATATGAGGGTTTTTTTTGAGGTGGATGGTTGTGATTGAATTATTAATTGTGTAGGTGGGACCCCTCCCGATGCGTTCCAGAGGCTAATAAACATGGAGCTCCGAGCAAATTCGAAGCAGATTCACCCTTTTGGCCCTCCTGGTCACAACCAAGGAATATACAGCCATGAGCTAGACCTGGAGTCCAGATACCGATAGTCAGTTGCAATTACACTTGGAAGTTAGAAGAAAATGCGGTCTCGTCTCTGTAATAAGATCAGGCATATCTCCAGTGACTTGTTCTGTGGAATGTAGAGTTTAGCTTCACTGTAATTTCAGGGCCTCAATCAGATTATGGTAGAACCATGTAAAAGGGTTGTTTCCTGACTTGGCTGTGATCTCTCTGGTTTAGGTTCCTTAGCATGCGACAGTGTATGCTAAGCTGTTGAAATTAGGCCATGTTTAAAAGGGTAGAGACTTCCCAGGTTTGCTCAATATCAGTGTATTTACAAATCTCTCCCCCACACTTTTATCAAAGCAACGGCCTAAATGGTATGTATCTCTTCACCCTGCCCTAGAGTGGATTTACACTCACTTTCTCCCAACATCTTATGCTATATTCCAATTGTGTCCAACTGAAATTTTCTTTTTAAATATAAAGAGAAATTGGCAGTATATAATGAACTCTGATTAATGAAGCTTAAAAAAATTAAAGACCATAGCTATGGAATAATCAATCATTAACTAAAAAATGAAAATTCCAGTACATGCTAAAAAATGAAGATAAAAAGCCGAGTTACGCAATACTAGAAACTGGATGTGCGCGCGCAAACACACGAGCTGTGGAATGTTTATTGCTCACCTCAAGAGGTAAGACAGCTACATTCCAAATCTGCACTCGTTTAGTTATGTTACTTACTTATATACATGACTACATGCTACTTCATTTAGTAAAGACATATCCACATTCCTACATTCGAAAAGGAAAGATGCACATCATGCTATTCACCGAATTTGGTTTGGTTCCATCAATAACAAGGAGCCTTGACACTCACATATAGTAAAAAATATAGCATGTGCGTGCGTGCCTTCCAAAACCCTAGGGGGAGGTTTCACTGCTCATGTAGTCGTCTTGGATATCAACATTGTACGACGAGCAATAATCCAGAAAACTAATGACTATAATCCAGTAAATAGTCAATGCATCAATCAATCCTTCAGATGGTGGTAGGAAGATATCAATGTTTGCTAAGAAGCATTTAGGCTTAAATTTGGCAATGAAGGTATGATTTCCAACACAAGAACCGATCAAATGAGAGAAGCAATAGAAGCAGACCTCTTGTCTTCGAGGAACAACGTCATCACTGCTGCTACTGCAGTTCATGGCACCACCAGATGATGCAAAATCATATTCATCTGGAAGAACAAGATAAAGATCTCACCACTGTCATCTTAAAAATAATAGAAGATGCGAATCTACACTCATTTTCCAAAGGAGCAGCTAAATAGTTGTATTGAATAACATGGAGGCAAAACAAATCGACAAATTCATAAGTGGAGTAATTATTTGATGAAGTTACCAGGATTACAGTCTTCGAGCAATCTTCTTCCAGTCACGGCAAAATAACATTATCAACAAAGAACCAACCGCTGCAGCTGCAGCATGGATATCAGGATATGGCCTTTTCCCTTATTAAGGAATACAAGCCTCATTTCATTATGTATGTTGCATTGCCAAAACTCAAGCAAAATATAGTATTTAGTTTGAGGACATATATCTTCATAAAAGTAGTAACTTATATCTTATCTACTCAGTTTATCTGATATCACATTTTTACCCTAAAAGGACCTGTTTGGTAAGTCAGATATATACATCATCTCAAACTCAAGTTAACAGACCTCTCGACAAAGCCCAATACCAGTCGCATTCCCTGGCACAGCGGCTGCATCCGCCCGGATGACGTCGACGTGGACCAAACGATCCGGCTCATGGCCAGAGCCGAACAGAGGATCAACTGCCAGGGTCAGAGCAAAGCTGTATCTTCGCTGCAGTTGAGTGTCACTACTAGCGGCAACGGTTGAGATTGAAGAGCAGAGCTGTTACGGGGAAGCATACATTTTATTATGTTTGCAGTTAGTTTTATTGAATTTTCATCACCCCACTAAAAATTTGTTATGTTTTGGTTTACCTTAATAAGGGTGAAACATACATTTTGATAATAAATTATTGCATTGCACAATTTGCGCTAGTCTTTATAATCATATTTACGTAAAAAAACAGTAAATAGAAAAACGATTGAACATTAAGGACTTATGGTTGCCAACTAGTAAGTAGTAACGATAAAAATACGATAAATTAGAGTTGAAGCGTACATAACATTCACAAAACCAACAATATGGATGAACATTATAGTTCCAATTGACTGCATATTTGGTGTAGCTGAGAAAATTGCTTACTCCTAATACGCAAGCACAAATTTAAAGCAAAGATAACTAAGTCTACTCTATACCAACACGGTAAAAAGGTCGAGAGTAAGAAGATTAAATGATTTTGGTTTCCAAATTTATAGTCTGAAAATATGTGAAATCTCAAACTTATCTACAACAGGAATAGGCTCTGGAAGATCTCTCAGTGGCTGCATGCACTAAAACATCCTCTTGGCATGTCTTTTATTCAGGCGATACTTCAATATCAACAACACAGGCAATGTCGGACAATTTCCCCAGGATTGATACGAGATTCTTATCCGTTGTGAGTCGCATCTTCCTCTTGGGCAGCGTTTCCATCTACGTGCAGATAAACGATAGCATTAACTACTGTGTGTGTAATGCACGAAAAGACAATTTTGTGGGCTTTCCTCATCCAAAAACCAAATAGTGGAACTAATTAAAGAAACAATTTTGACAGGGTATGCATAATACCTTCACCTTCTGATGGCCCACAAGGAGACTTGCGGTAGCCTGTTTGCTGTTGAGTTGGCTGAAACAATTCAAATCAAGAAAGATAAATATTGTGAATCAGAGAAGTGAAAGATGATATTAAAAAAATGTACTTCCTCTTGTAACTACCTGTAGCTTGGGCCGGAGAGCCTCCAGTGGTCCTTTAGACTTCTGGCCACCTTGCTGTGGAGATAAAATAAAAAACGTGGATGTTAGTGATCTAGTATTATTATAAGCTTCTTTTTGGAAAAAAGGATTCAACTATAAAAGTGAGTACCTTTCCCAAAGCCCAGTCAGCAGAGTCAAAATAGGCACGTTCATGATCCTGACATTTGATAAAACGCCTATCAAAAGAGTTATTCTCAAAATCTACATATGGGATGAACGAAAAATGGTGTTACCTTAGAAATCAAGGGTTGCTTCTTGGGCATTAACCCACCATACTTACTCTTTACAGATTCCTCCTGCAAGGTAAAACAATGTTTGTTTGAATGTATAAAATCGCATACATTAACAACTTATGTAATGTAGAAAATGGGTGTGAGCACAACTTCCGGCTGTGATGATGGCATGCCCTTCCCATCATCGTCCATAACAACTTCCGTTCGCTCTTTGTTTTCTTCAGCGCCTGACATATTCTCCAATCACCAGTTCACAAGAAAAACCTATAGAAAAAGAGAGTCAAATCAAAGCATGTAAAGAGACTAAAAAAAGCTTCAGCTATTCCTCAACTATAAATTAAAGGATCTGAAGGAGTATTAGTTTTCAATTCTGATATTGGCAAAATCCATTGAGTCTAATAGTAACAAATATTTAGCTACAAATCGATTTCACCATAACTAACAACTCTCCGTACATCACGAGTTCATAACAAAAGCCATTAGTGCACCGTTCTTATTACTCTTATTCGTTTAGCAACCTATCATTATGATGTAAGTCAATAATTGGAAAGTATTAACATATCTCAGCAACATAATTACTTAATCCAGGAAACAAATTCGCACAAACAAAATCCACAACAATTCAACTATTACTGAAAGATTCAAAGTGACTAAGTCGTAAATTAGCTCAATAACAACATGAAATGTGAAATGTGGAACTTCAAACAACATACATTTATGAGAAATGCATACGATGAATTCACTAACATTCATTCATTGCAACAGATATCCGATCACCTGAATCGTGACAGATCTCAGAATGCGACGAACAAACACGCATAGTGATAACATAGAACAACGAAATACGAAGAAACAATCAAAATCAATCTAAACCGAAGACGCATACAAAATAAGGAATTCACACCGCTTGAATATAAAAATTTAATCACGCCCAGAGAGAGAAAGGCACCTTGGAGGAATAGGAATTCGATTTTTGTTAGAGAATGGTAGAAGCTAGCACCGCACCCGTTTCACAGAAAATAACATCAGGGGCTCAAATACATCCATGCCCTTTGACACTAAAAATTATTTTCACCCAAACGAGTTTTTTACAATATTAATTTTTTTTCCATATGTTATGTTGATTATAAAATTAATCTACAACTAAACAACATGTATTTTATTAAGATAATACACCCACGTCGTATTTGGAATAATACTAGTATATCTTTGTCTAACATTAGTCGTGGATACAACTAATATATAGATATGTACTTACTCCCTCCGTCCCCTAGTAATTGTCCACTTTGATTCTGGCATGAATTTTAAGAAATGTATAGAAAAGTTAGTTGAAAAGGTTAATGGAATATAATTCCATTTTTATATACTGTATTAGTTTTATAATAAAATGTGAGTAGAATGAGTTAGTGGAATATGATGCCTACTACCACTTAAGGTAAAAAGTGAAAGTGAACAGTTAATATGGGACGGAGGAAGTAGTACTCTCTCTGTCTCATATTACTCTTATTTTTCTATATCGGCTTGTTTCAAACTACCTACACCAAAGTTTATTTTAAAGTAAGAATTTGGATATTTAATTAAAATATTAGAGTTAATTAAGCATTTTCTTATTAAGTGATCTCATATTACACTTAAAATAATAATTTAATTACACTAAAAAATCAATCACAAATTAACAATCTAAAATCAAAAGTGTGAATAACATGAGACAAATGGAGTTCTATAGTTTGCTCCCTCCATCCCTTAAATTTTGTCGCATTTTGACTGAACACGGATTTTAAGAAAGGTAATGAAAAGTGAGTTGAAAAAGTTAATAAAATTTGATACTTCTAAATATATGTTTCATAATAAAATGACTGAGAATGAATCAATAGAATGTGGGATCTACTATAAAAATGAGGGAGGAAAAAGATTGTGACAAATTTTTAGAAACGAAGGAATATATTAAAACATACTATTGGTAGTAAAGATAACCTACGTGAACTTCACATAGAGTATTTAATGTCACCAATTTCAATTTTGATTGTGACACATTGAAAGAATCTTGGAATTTCAAACATATTGTGATCAATATGTAGAAAATGAACTAACGTCAGTTAAATGAAGTGTATAGGATAAACAATAACGAGAATAAATTTAACAAAACTGATTTAAATTGAGGATTTAATTCGAAGATGATATATGTAAAGTTAACGTTTAATTAACAGTTAATTAATTAAATGATATTAGTAAAATGATTTTTACGATCTAATAAAAACGATCACCGTTCAGCTAATTCGATCTTAATTGTTTTTTTAACATTAGTTGGTTAGTGTGGTTTGGTGAAAATTCATTAGTCTACACTACACCTCTGCCATTCGAATTAGACTAATAATTTTTGACATGCTACGGATACATACAGAATTGGGTTAGATCAAGTATTATCGTGTTCGTGACATTATCAAGTTAATCCAACAAGTATATGAAAATTTTGAGTTGGATTCATGATGGATTGAATAACCCCGTTATCGTGTATTATCGAGTTCATAAAACATATCTCTTTCTTGCCTTCACCGTCATGACCACCAGCACCACCACGTCGTTGGGTCATATCTCTTCCGCAACACATCTAAATCATTTCATGTTGTTATTGTATGTTATCGAGTTCGTATTGTTAATTTGTTATCGTATCGTGTAAACATGAATAAGATCGTGTCAATAGCAAATTTGTGTTATATCCGGATTCTACTATAGCAAGTTGGGTTTATGTTAATAAATGGCATCTATTTTATGAGCAATAAAGCACTAATAGACACAGTGGTTTGATCACTGATGCTGTCAAAGCTTATATGTTAATAGAGCATGATTGTTTGCTCTTGAATGAATAAGTGAATCTTGTGTCATTTCCCTATTTATGCTTTTAATTGAATTGAAATGCCCTACTAAACCGACCATTTTTTGTAATCTATGCATGCCTACGCGGTAAAGTCGATGCTATTTATCGTCGTAACATTATCATTTTTAAATTCATGTCAAATCTACGCAACATTTCGAGAATAAATAGGTGTGCCCCAAACATAAAATGATTGCCCATATCGGCTTACACTCTTATCAATATATTTTGTTGATATAGTGTAGGCCGAACCAAAAATCAATTTTGTCCTTACAAATGAAATATTAGAGCATCCACCACGGTGGCGGAAGAGCCGGCATCCGTCCGCGCCGCTGGCACGGTGGTGTCTCGCCGCCGCTGTGCTCGCGCCAGCTAGCAGGACACGTGGCGTTAGGCGATTGGGCAACGGCATAGCCATTGCCTTTAAATGTTTTTTTTATTTAAAATCGGTTTATAATTAAAAATACCGATAAAAATAAAAAAAAAATTTCACTGCCCAAAAAAAATATATTCGTTTATTACCGTTTTTTACACCTTTTTAATTTTTTTCCCCTAAAAATACACACTTTCATCTATAAATACCCCCACTTTCACACCCAAAAATTCACATCAAACTACACAATTCTCATCTTCATTCTCCAATATCCATTCTCATCTTCATTCTCCCATATCCATTTTCATCTTCATTCTCTCATACCCTACAACATAACAATGTCCGGCCAAGGCGATGACCACCCTCCCTCTCACGGTTGGAACCCCGAATGGTTTGGTGGACAACCGTTTCCTAGTCCGGAAACGGAATATTCGGCCCCTCCTCAAACCCAAGATTTGGCCGTTCCGGGTGGCTACCGGCCATACCCTATCGACGACCAAGGTGCCTCCCAAGGGCGATACGGGTGGACACCGGAGCCTAGGCCGACCGCCCCCTCCCAAACTCCGCAGGCTCCTACTCGTACCGGTGTCCGGACACCGTACACTCCGGCGGAGATGGATAAATTGTTCAAGGCGTACTTCGAAATCTCTGAAGATGCGGCGGTTGGCACGAACCAATCCGGCGATCACTTTTGGTGGCGCGTCTCTCGCCGATACAATGCAAACCGGCCGCCGGGAACGATCGAGCACAACGAGAGTATGGTGCGCAACTGCATCGGCCGAGCCAACGAAGAAATTGGCAAGTTCAATGGCTATTTCCTCCAGGAGACGCGGAATGCCTGGAGCGGTCGGAGCGAGGTTGACATCATCACTGCCGCGCTGAGCACCTACCAATCCATGAACGGCAAGACGTTCAAGTACCTCAACGTTTGGCAGGAAATGCGGTTCCACCCGAAGTATGTGGGAGGCGTAACATCCTCCTCTAGCGGCTCCTCCAAACGGTCAAGGTCAGTATCCCTATCCGACGCCGGCTCCGAAGAAGTGGCTAGCCAACTCGCCGGAGCTAACTTGGGCAGCCCCGACGCCGAACCAAGCGATTCCCGACGCCGACCGCAAGGAAGGAAGAAGGCGGCGGCCGACCGCCGTCGCGCCGCGACTCCATCTGCCCCGCTCCCGAACCCGCTCCCTATGTGCCACCTCCACCCCCCGAACAACTCGCTGTGGATGCTCTTACACCAACTCAATATGACCGATAGGTCAACTATGACCCCCACGCAACTTCAAACGCACGAGACCATGATATTGAGTCTCCAAAAACAATTGGGGTTAGTGCCGCCGGATGAGTAGTGTTCCTCAGGTAATATTAGCCAATAATTATGTAATTTTTAATTTTTAGGAGTTTAATTATGTAATTTTTAATTTTTAGTATTTTAATTATGTTATTTTTAATTTTTAGGATTTTAATTATGTCTTTTTTATTTTATTTGTAATTTGTAATATTTATTGTGGTTTTTTAATGAATTTTAGTATTATGGAAATGTTTTTGTTTGATTGAATTTTAAATTAATTGTGCTCGTCCTTGCGGAAGAGCACAACTGTGGGTGTTGTGCTCTTGCTAGAGAGCAGACAGAAAAAGTGGGGCCGGGCCCACAACCGTGTCGCTGGCAAGAGCATGGTTGTGGATGCTCATAAGACTTGCACCTTTCCAGCAAGACTACCAACTATGAAAACCAACATTTCTCTACCATTTGCCATCAAGAAAATACAAATAAAAATCACTGTGAATCCAAACAAAAATGAGACCCAAAATCATTATTTCAACTTCTTGTATGTACTAAAACATAACAAAAAAATATAGCTTCCATCCTAGGCTATAGAACCAATGGCAAGGAGTACGAAAACGGGCCCGAAACGATCACCTTAACTTATAATGCATGCGTTCGGATCCTCTTCCATGCTATGGTGCACCGGGTAGTATGTGGTCACTGGGGTATGGTAGGGCCTGTATGGCCTATACGGTAATGCAGTGCTGATCATATGCATCATTTCCGGCTCTGGCTCTGGCTCCGGCTTCTTCCCTTCCTCCTCCTTCTTAGGCTCTTCCTTTTTTTCTTCTACGTTGGCTTCCTCCTTCGCCTCTTCTTCCTTCTTCGCCTCCTCCTTCGGCATCTCAGGCTCTTTGGCTGGCCATACTGAGATTATGTGGACTGGCCAGTTCTTTTTCCGAAGTTTGGTAACAACGGATACAGGGTCAACTGTTCCAATCACAGTTAACCTCTTTCCCTTTAGGTCGATGGAGATTTCATCGATACCTACAAATTAGCAAAACAGAAATTAAACAACTGTCACATATTTTTGTCTTGATCTCTCTACTATCGAAGAAGAAGCTTCAAAATTACGCGATAGCGATTTCCTACCCCCTGATTTGATGGCAATGCATAACATAAATGGAACAGGCAACACAACATCGTTTTCTAGATTTATTAAATAAGTTAACTATCTGAAGTTGCAGTGAAAACAGATCATAAGATTGCTGAACTAACTAGTTGCAATCATGGCTTTGTTGGACTAATGAATATCCCCTTTCAAAATCAACATTTCAATTATATCTCTACTCTCTAACGCTGATTGGATCTTATTAGTCATCTAAAACGAAGGTCAATTTGAAAGAATTGATCTTCGTTTACCAGTCTTAAATTACACTAGTATGAGTACTTCATTTGCATAATTATTGTTGGGCTGGTCCGGGAGCCCAACTCAAGTTGGCCCAAAATAAATGGTCATATTTCTTTTTTCCTTAATACTAATTAGTGTGTGTTTAATTAGAAATTGACCGCACATTTTTTTATTTGGGTGAATCACAAAATTGAGACGGTGGAGAAGAGAAAAGAGGGTGAGAGTCAGCTGCTGTGATCATCAATTCAGAGTCAGAATTGAGAGATTGAGTGGCAACGTAACTCCATTTTGTGAAAGGTGAGTGCAGATTTTCAGCTTGGTGCAGTTCTGTTCGAGGCTTTGATCGGGTGTTCATCCGTGGTCTGATTGAGCTGAAATTCGGACAATGGGTAGTCGACTTGAAGATCTTGATATTGCACGGTGGGATTGTTGATCCGTGAACAGTAAGGTCAGATTTTCTGGTGTCGAAGTCAGCCCCTGTTTTGGTGATTTTCTGTGAACAGTAAGGTCAGATTTTCTGGTATCGAAGTCAGCCCCTGTTTTGGTGATTTTCTTTCTTGTTTTGGGTATTTTGCTTAAGATTGTTTTATCAACCTACTTGGAGTTTATACTTGTTGTAGAGGTTGGATATTTGATCTTGTAGCAAAAACATATTATAGTGGAGCTTTTGAGTGGACTCTCAATTCCCGCGGTTTTTCCCTTTTGCTTCGAAAGGATTTTCCACGTAAAAATCGTTGTCTCGGTTTATATTTCTGCTGATTGTTTGTCTTTGATATTATCGTGCCACATTGTGTTAGAAATAATTATCGACTTGTGTTATTAGGAGAGAAAGAACACCGTTTGTGCTTCCGCAGGTTTTGGTTGTTTGGTTTCTTCCCAACAATTATACCACAAACGAGTATAATTAACTATGCAAATAGGCTAGCTTAATGCAGAATCAATGAAAATGACCACCTATACTTATATCACTATATTTCACCATTATTCAATCAACATTATATACATATATTATATATATGCAATTGAGAAGGACGGCGTACCAAAAAGGGTTGAGACCGTCTTCAAAGCCCTCCTCTGTTGATCTTTGTCATTTTGCAAATCCAAACTCAACACAAATTTCTGCAAATTAAATTCCCATAAAGCAGAACAAAATGTGCTAAAATAAGGATCTAACTGTCAGACGCAAATAATTATTTAAATCACAACAACGCCAAATCAATGAATTCCAAACAATAAGTAAAATAAATTCACGATCTCAAACTCAAAGCAACAATCATTTTCCAATAAGAACAGTATTCCAGATCCAAAATAAACAAAATAAATCACAAAAAAAGTCCATTAGATTGTGAGGGTGAGGAAGAAAGAGCTGCATGTACAGAAAAGTTTGATCCATTTCCAACCTAAAAAAGAGAAAAATATGGAATCAAACCTTCATCTCCTACTGCAAAATAAAATCTCAAAGAATCTGACTCTTCCTGAAAAATGTAGTTTGTGGTCAATTAACAGAGATAGACAGTGAAGTAGAGGGAGAGGAGAGAAGAAATGGAATGGAAAAGAGATTAATATAGGAAAGCAGAGGAAAAGACAGACAGTAAAATTATGGATTACTGTAAGGAATTTAAAGAAAAAAACTGAGGAACATGACAGGTGAGAAAACAGCAGCCTACCTTTTCACCTCTGTCTATATCTCCACTCCACAACTACAGTCTACAAATGAATGTGTATGTATAGAGAGAGAATGAGATTCAGTGCACGTTTCTCTTCGGCGGAATGTGACATCACTTGAAAACTATCGAGCCTTCAATCACTGTTCATAAAAAAGAACTGTTCTATCGCGTTCAAAAATTAAAAGCGTATTATAAATAATCCTTACAAATTAGTAGTACTATAAAAATAATAAGTTTCAACTTTTTGAATTGTTTCATATTCATATGTATACAAAATATTCAATGATATTCAAAATAACTTGTAGTACTCACTAAAATAAGAACTTCCTCCGTTCCTTGTTAATTGAGATATTTTTTTTGGCACGGAGTTTAAGAATAGTGTGTTAAACGGATGATTATTAAAGTAAGAGATATAAAGAGAGAATAAAGTGAAGTATAAGATAGAGTTATTTTTTGTCAAAAATAGAAATGACTCAATTATTTTGAAACTTTTCAAAATAGAAAAAATGACTCAATTAACATGGAAAAGAAGGAAGTATCTTTTTCTTTTATTTTTCTTTCCTTTAGTTTTTCTTTTCTTAATTTAGTATAAAATATTATTTTGAACATCATAAAAACTATAACATTTTGTATATAAAAAAAGGACAAATGAGGAAAATAGAAACTCTCGGATTTACTTTAATTTAAATTTTTTGAGATGGACTAGAACTTGACTAAATTTTATAATTTAAGTGACTATTAATCCATTATTAAATGTCTCGGATTTAATTTGACGAGAATTTTTTAAATTAATTACATATAATTAGAAAGGTTAGAATAGTGTGGTCTCATATTTATTATTTTATATACTCTATAGTACGCGGAATTTTTTTTTCTAGAGAGTATTAATTTTACTATGCAGTTAGCTGATAAAATAAAAGAAATGAAGAAGAAAAATAGATATAGTAGGAGAAAGAATATTTTCATAAATAGAAAACCAATTTTGGTGAACGAGCTCAAATGACAAAATATGACTTTTTTTCGTGGACGTAGTTTTATATTACTCCTTATATCCGAAAAATAGTCCACATTTTCCATTTTCATCTATCCATTAAAATTAATACACTTATTTTTGATTTTTTTCCACGATATATGATACTAATATACATTATCTTATTTGCAACTTATATCACTAAACACACCACTAAATATAACTAAACATAGTTAAAAATGTGGCTTCTAAGTTAGGTGAGACTTTTTTTTCTTCACAAGATTTAAAAGGTGATGGTTACTAAGTAAAAGAATAATAAATATAAGAGAAAATAAATAAAGAGAATAAAGTAGAGATAATAAAGATTAAGATAGTTGATTTTTTTATAATAAAGATTAAGATAGTTGATTTTTTTTAAAAGAGATAATATTCAATTAATTTGGTTAACGCAAAAATAAATACGATACACTTAACCTTGGAGGGAGGGAATACTACTTTAGTCATATTTTTCTTTCACCACTTTATTTTATCAATTGCGCATTACTATATATTATGGGCGCTATTTATAGGTAATTAGAAAGTAATGAGCGTAGAGAAATACCAAACGCTCAAATATATTAGTAATAATAATGGGGACTATTTTTAGGTAATTAGAAAGTATAATGAGTGTGGAGAATACCAAACACTTAAATATATTAATGTAATAATAATGATGCAAGTCTCAAAATATCAAAGTAAAACATTCAACATACGAGGATAAAGTAATTTTAACTAATTTATTGGGTCACGGCTACTAAAACATTGGTAGTAATATACTACTACGAGGACTATTTTAGGAACGATGAAAGTATAATGATTTAGGACAATACCAAACCATACACTAAAATGTATAGTGATACTCCATCTCCATGATGCAAATCTCAAAATATTCAAATAAAACATTTAACAGACAATGAAAAAGTGATTTTAACATATTGGGTTACTTATCACTCATTCCTTAATTTCCGTGCCCAAAAGGAAATGTGCAACTAATGCGGGACGGAGGGAGTATTTCTTTTCACATATATTACTAAAGACTTTAGGTAGGAAGAAAGACTAATCAGTTCGAAAAATACCAAATACTAAAATATAATATTAATAATGCAAGTCTCAAAATATCCAAATAAAACATTTAACAAACGTGGATGAAGTATTTTAACTTTTTGAGTCATTGTTGGTAAAACAGTTAAACACACACACTAAAAAAATGTTAAATGATATTTTTTAATACAATTAAAAACGTTAATTTTTGTTTCTAAATATTCCATCAACGCTTCAAAAAACGTCCTTATTATTGGTGTCCCAACTAAAATTAGAGGATGTAAATGAAAGCGTCCCATAAAAATAAAAAATTAAATTAATTTGTCTTTAATTTGAGGAAGTTTTCTTTTGCATTCTAAATTGTTGATATTTTCTAAAACTTTATAACGCTAGTAGTTGCGCCTTAATTTTTGTAGCCTTAAGTTTTTCTTATAGTGAATATATTTACTACTATGTGGACTAAATTATACTCCTATTACTCTATTTGTCACATATCAAATCTTTTAGTTTGTTTAATAAAAAATATTATATTTTATTTTTTGGAAAAAAATTTCTCTCATTTTAATATATAAAAAAATATTTTTTCCTTATATTTAACACATAAAATAATATCTCCTAAAATCATGTGCCATCACCCAAGTATGACAGAGAGTATAATGATGCAAGAATCAAAATAGCCGAATAAAACAATTAATAAGTGATTTATAACTTTATAAAATAGCCGAATAAGACATTTAATAGACAAGGATGAAGTAATTTAGAACTTTATCAAAATAGCCGAATAAGACATTTTATAGACGAGGAAGGAGTAATTTTGAACTTTATCAAAATAGTTGAATAAGACATTTAATAGACGAGGATGAAGTAATTTTGAACTTTATCTCAATAGTCGAATAAGACAATTAATAGACAAGTCTGATGTAATTTAGAACTTTATCAAAATAGTCAAATAAGACATTTTATGGACGAGGATGTAGTAATTTATAACGTTTGGATCACTACATGTACATGTTTCTAGTGTGAAATTAAGTTTAATTTCATGAATTTTAATATTTTAGAGCATCCACAATGCACAAGTGTTGTCTATTCTTGACGGGACGAGATGGCGGGGGACGCGTTGCGAATGTCCCCTCTCGGTGGGTGTCATGCAAGTGGGCTTCGTTTTACTTGGTTTTAAAATTTATTTATATTTATAAATAGATGGAGTAGTATTTAATTATAAAATTGATTTTTATATATATTCCTTATTTTTGTTGAACTATTCATTCACGGCGTGTGTTGAGACAAGTATGTTAAGGCTTAAACACCTCAATCTCATCCGTTCTTACGTTTTGTGTCCATTGCAGGTCTTGAACACCACTTTGGATTCATAAGTATATTTTATGAAGCGGCCTCACTTCACAGTTATACAGGTGATTACTCGTTGAGTATATTGCCATACTTGATCTGCTCAAGAATTCAATCTCCTCGTGATCTGTAGGAATCATTAAAAGCAATATACTTAACCTCACCACTAGACAAGTTTTTAATACTCTATTACTACCTCCGTCCCATTGAAGATGACTAACTTTCCTTTTTGGTTTGTCTCAATCAAGATGACTCATTACTAAAAATGGAAACACATTTATCTCTACTTTATTCTGTCTCCACTTAACACACAAAATAAAGCTTCATAAAATCTCGTGCCGCCCAAGGAAGGGTCATCTTCCTTGGGACGGATGGAGTACTCTAGGGAATAGATAAAGACGAGTGTTTCACACAAATTCTTATAGATTAAATTTTCCATTGAACCAAGTTTTTGGGATCTCCAAACGTTATGGTTGGATTACCACTATGACAATTCTTTAGGTTGATGATTTCAAACTCATTCTCTCTAGCAATTTATTAATTTAATCACGATTTAACCCTTTGGTTAGCAGATCCGCTAGATTTTCAAATGACTGCACATAGTCAACGAAAAGAACCTCTGTTGTGATCAAATGTCTCACGATAATATGTCGAGACTTATCATATACACAAACTTAAATCCAAAAGAATATTTCATATTCATCTACTTTTTACCCTTTTAAAATCTTACCTACATAATATCACAAATTGTACAAAAAAAATAATATATACAGAGTATTAATTTATCTAAAATGTATTGCAAAATAATTTTTAATTGATTAAAAATCAATAAAAGTTAATATATCAACTTGGAAAAAAATTAAAATATCCTCAATTAAAAGTTTAAAGATGTCCGTGTATTGAAGTATGATTATTAGACCAATTTAATCTATCTCAAAAATTCAGTTAGATATATTTACATTAAATAGCCCAATACCCAATTAAGTATTAATTATTTGAAGTCCATTTAGCTAGGTAATAAAACCTAAAAAACATAAACAAAAATTCATTTAGCTAAGTATTAATTATTTGAAGTCCATTTAGCTAAGTATTAATTATCTCAAAAATTCAGTTAGATATATCTTCTTTATTGTGATTTCTTCCCTAATTTGTGCAACTCCTTCAAGCAGCTGATCCTTCTCTTCAAATATAAACAAAAAAGGAAGGGTTTAATTACAATATTTAGAAAATAAAAAACAGATTTGGAGCTATGAAGAGTTAAAAAGTGCTACGAATCCATATACTTTAAATATGGAGCTATGAAGAGTTAAAAACACGGCTACAAATCCATATATTTTTCAGAGGATGCAAAGCTCACAGATACATACTACAGTACAAATTTTCAGCCCAGCCCAATTAGTTACATTTGGGGCAGTAATAGAACAGATAAAATGTGGTTGGGCTGTAAGCCCATTTGGACAATTGGAAATGCTAGACTTACAATTATATTGGACAAGGTGTGCAAAAAAAATATTCATGTTTGTGTAAGAAATGTGCTCAGTTATTGGCGCGAAGGAGTGGTGAGTGAGGTGGTATAGGCGAGTGAGGCGACATTATACGAGGTGAGGTGGCCATTTTTCGCGACGAAAAGCTCAATTTCAAGTTCCTTTGCCACGACTTGGCCCCCTTCCCTTTCTCAACGAACATCCGGATCCTCCCTAGAGCGATCTCTAAGGTCTCGTCATCCATATTCGCGAAGCAAACTCTAAACCAACCCGGCTCGTAGCAGTGGAAGGACGAGCCGGGTGACACATTCAACTTCACCTCATTAACAATCACCCTCCACAACTCCATCTCACCATCAAATGTGGGCTCTTTCAATAGTTGCCTAAGGTCCATCCAACAATAAAGCCCAGCATTGCTCTCCAAACACCCTATGCCCACTTCTTTAAGCCCTTTAGTAAACGAGTCGTACCGGCTCGCCAGCCTCCTCCTGCTTTCAGACAAGTACTTGTCCGTAAATTCTTCGTCCAACAACATTTTCGCCAATAAATGTTGCGTTTGCGACGAAACTAGTCCGAAGCTCGACTGCTTCCTAGCACAACTAACCACGTGGTCATTGTACGAGTACAAAATCCCGACCCTAAAGCCGGGGAGGCCCATGTCCTTAGACAAACTATACACCACGTGAATTAGGTCAAGGTTGCACTCCATCTCTTCCGCTACTTCCGAAATGCTCACAAATCGCGGTGAACGGAACACGGTCGCCCCGTATATTTCGTCGCACACTAGATGGATTTGCTTCTCATTGATGAATGTTACTAGGCTTCTTAAATTGGTCTTGTCCATTGTCGTGCCTAATGGATTGGAAGGGTTTGACAGAATTACCCCTTTAACCTTGATATTGGCTTTTTGGGCATTCTCATATGCTTCTTCAAGGTCCTCTTTGGTCATTTGAAAATTGTTCGAGCTTTGGCAGGTTACCGGTAGTAGTCGGACTTTGGTTCTCCATCTCAAATCCCGATTAAATCTGCACGCCAAAATCAAAAGTTTAGGATATAATTATATGTAATTTTTTAAACACCATAAATAAATCCAATTAGTTGACATATGTTGTGCACGTGGTCCACGCTGACTAGATAGAGTCTAGATTGAGCTACAAATTGACTTTTAGCATATCAATTCTACAAGTCAATTACTAGACATTTTATAATATTATTCATGTTGAAAATTGCATGTTTAATGAATTAGTGGGTGGGTGTTGTGGTCAAGTACAAGTATAAAATTTATTACACCCGAATAGTGGGGTAGCACAATCTGAAAATATAGTAGTAGTAGTAGCTAGAGAATAAACTAAAAATGTTTCGAAAAGTGACATATTGGCATAGGTGTAATTTGTTCCTTGCCAACTCAAAATATTCTTTAAAGAGAGTTTTGTTTAAATGCAACAGTATCATGTGTGATAACAACTTCTCCTCCACCGAATTAAATCTGGATGGACACGTGTAGGGCGCAGATTGTATAACATACAATGTGTATTAAGTAGGTCTGAAGGGCGTGTTTAATTTATTTGGAGGTAGTAGAATGTTTGTTGCTTGTTACATTATGTTTGTTATTTCGGCACGGAAGTAAAGTTTAGTGAGATATAGAGAGCATAAACTTATCTGGTGTATATAGATTTCGGAAGAAATAATTACGACACGATTGTGACGCGTGAGACTAAATAGGTGACCCCTTTTAGTAGTTACGTAACTAAATATTATTCTGGAGTTTAAAAATGTTTATACTATTTTTGATGTGTGATGAAGCGAGTGTAGAAGCTATAGGTAGAGAGTACTATTATTAATTGCAAAACGTGTAAGGTGGATTATATTAGAATTGCGACTTACGCAGGATAATAAGGAGACGGCACGAGAAATGCATCGCCCTCGTTAGCCAAACAGAATATAGCAACCTCATTAGCTCCGGTTGCTCCACCCGCCATTACTATGCGATCTGGATCGAATCTCACTCTTTCGCCTCGTGCTTTTTCCATGAATCTTGCCACTCCCTGAAACATATCAAAATTTATATAACTAAGCTTCTAGTATAACTAATTTTTTTTATTTGATAGTATTATTATTATTATTATTATTATTATTATTATTATATACCTTTCTGAAGTCGGGCAAGCCGTGATAGTCTTGAAACAATGCCATATTTTTGAATGCATGGAGTCCTTCAGCGTTGCAGATGGAGGCCTCCGGATTTGCCTTGATCCAATCCAACACCATGTCCAGCGAAAGCTGATTTTCGGCGAGGCCCATTTGGATGACTCCGTTAGGGTTGGTGAGGGGGTGGAAAGGGTCTTTGTCATAAGCTTTCCATCCATCGAAATACGGTGAGTTTTCGCCGTGTTCATCGCTGGTGGCGAGTTTGGATAGAAGCGCTTGGGATTTCACCTTCTTTGTACCTTCCATTTAATTTGCAGAAGAAAAAGACTTAAGGAGAAGATGTTGAGGCTCTTGTATTACTGTGTGTGTGTGTGTGAAAGATTTTGCTAGGAAGGGAGGATGAAAAGATGAAGTTATTTGCATTGGGGGAAAATGAGCTACTTATATATAGAGGGGAATGACCAAGCTAAAGGGTGACGTGGACTAACACACAGAGAGTCGGTTTCAACATTCAAACCTTTGGAATATTTTCGACCAATACACACGTAAGATTGTTTTCTTACATGTGTGCTCATTGGTCAAATCCTTCTTAAATACTCCCCCTTCCCATAAAATTTATCTCATTTGGAATCTTACCAAAAATAGACATTAAATACATCTCTCAATCTCCTCAATGTGAGACCCTTATTCCACTACATCCCTCCATTTAATACAAAGTCAAATAATTTCTTAAAATTCGCGTCAGGTCAAATTGGGACAAATTTTGAAGGACGGAGGAAGTACTTAGTTACACATACATTGAAATTAATTATATTTATCAATTATTTAAGATATTTCTAATTCCTTTTTATTCTCATATACATTTCTTTTTTCTTTTAGGAAGCACAAGTACGGATGAAGTAGTACTACTATTATTATTTTTATTTTTTTATTAGATAACATGCATCCTCTTAATGGCGTCAATTCAAAAGGCTAGCAATATTTGATTATATCAATACACACATACACATCTTATAAGCCCAATTTATTTATTTATTTGAATGTGCATATACAGACATGAGCTGGAATTTAATCGGCAAATTAATTTTTTTTATTGAAATCTTGAACAACCTCGTGATATATGCATGGATGTAACAAAATCATTCACAGTCAATCACTCACTCGTTGTTATAAATTATCGAATAGAGCCTCAGCTTGACCATCCGCAACGCTGTCTCTTATCCGTCTCTTAACTGTCTCATCTCTTCACTATTCATGGGTCCACTGTACTTTTCACCTCATCTCTTAACTAAGAGACAACACATATATCTCTCAATCTCTTAACCATCTCATCCCTTAACTATTCATTCCATTTCATTTTTTATTTTTATTTTCAACAAATTCAATTAATAAAAACACACTTCATTAAATAAAATAAAATTACAACTTAAAATTCTAAAAAAAAATAAAAAACCACATTAATAAAATCCTAAAAAAATACATAATTTAAAATCTTCCGCTCACTTTCTCTAAATTCAAAATCTCAAAACTCAAAGAAGCAGAAGAAGATATCATCAGTTGCAACGTCTTATTCCGTGGGATCAAAGCTCGAGGCAACAAAAATTCGCAGCGATAGACTTGGGGAGGTGAAGGATTTTATTTTGAATTTAGGATAGAGCTCCGACGAACTTTTAGTATGTGGATTCCAACGATACTTGTAAATTCAGGGTATTTGATTTTTTTATTCGATGCATTTGCTCAAATGGATCCATGAATGGATTTAATTTGTGAGAAGAATAATGTTTTGAGATGAAGAATGTAGAGTGTTTGAGTGAGAATGGTTTTTTTTATGGTGGATTAATTTGTGGGAATGATTTGATATTTATAGAAGTGATTGGGGGGTTAAAAAAAATAATAAAAATTTGCAAAAAAACGGCTATAAACTGCTAGTATATTTTTTGGGAATTTTTAAAATTTTCAAATTTTTCCTGAATTTTTTTAAAAAAATAAAAAAATATATATTTTTTTCGGATAAAAACGACGCCCACTGGCGGGCCGGCGAGTGGGCGTCACGGACGAACAGAGCTCGCCACGTCGCCAACGCGCGTGGCGAGCTGTCTCGCGAGACTTCCCTCCGCGACGAGACAAGGGACTGGCTGGGGACGAGACGAAGCCCGCAACGATGTCTCGATGTGGTCTCATCTCTCCGAGACGAGATAGAGCCCGCAACGAGATGCGTTGCGGGTGCCCTAAGACACAAACAAATTTTACAAGTGTAATTGAACATAAATTCATGATCACATATGTGTTTTGTTAACAAATAAGTTTAATAGCATAATTACTTAGGAGTACTATTTTTTAAGTATATGGATTTCAAAGTAAAATTAAACTAAGTTTTGCTCATATTTTGTTAGTTAAAATGAGTGTACATTAATACTATAAGAGCATTCACAATAATGGACTAGCGCACGGACTAGCCGCTCGTCCTAGTGCTAGTCCACTTCTGCGACCGGCTAGCGGGTGACGAACGAGCCCTGTCCGTCGGATAAGGCGCTAGTCCGTCCGCTAGTCCGCTATTGTGGGCTCCCGACGGACTAGCGGTTTTTTTGATTTTTTTATTATGTAATTTTTTTAAATTATGTATGTTTTTTTTAATTTATATAAAATGGTTGCATTTCCCCGTATTCGTGTCGAAATTTTAATTCCGAATTTGTGATTTTGTTTGTTGGGATGTCCTAGTGCTTGTCCACTATTGTACAGTGGGATGTCCTAGTAATGTGATAATGCAGTGGCTAGTCATAGTGACGTGACAGAAGATGTTTTTGGTTAGTTCTAGTGCTAGTCCGCAGGGATATCCGCCAGGGATATCCGCCCTATTGTAGATGCTCCAAGAAAAGTGCATGCAAGTGATATGTGTACCGTACATAGTAGTATTAATACAGTCAAATGATGAGCAATATGGTAGAGCATATTCAAACCTAAAGTACGATGATGACGTGTGACATTGAATTATAGTCGCCACGCGTGCCAACGCTTAATTTACACATAATTTTAGGCAGAAATTTATTTAAAATTGCTAAACTTTGATGATTTTGGATCATTCATTAATTTCTATATACATATAAAAAAAGTAAGTAAGTCCATTTATATAATTTGATGCTGTCTCAAAGCAAAAGATTCGTTAGTTGAAAATCACACCCTAGTGAAGTCATTATTGTAAGGAAAAACTATACTTATATGATACGTTTAACAAAAATATCTTAATTTATTTATAATCATATAAAGTATATGAACGATTGAAAGCTAACTCTATGTTCTTAATTACTTCATGTTTTAGTTTTGTTTACTTGGTGCATGCTGTGTAATCGCCTGAGTTAGGGTGTTTTTTTATTGTACTCTGTTAATTTATTCATAACTCATAGTCATACTTATTTTCATTTTCATTAAAATTAGTAAACTTCCACTTATGATAAATTTTTCCATCTAATCAAGTAAGCAACTATCATAATTATTGGTATGAGCGGACATAGTCATTTTTTTTTGGCTAGTATGAGTATTTTTGCTTGCGATAGTGCAATCTTTCTTTTATTCTGTTGATGTTTTTTTTTTTCAAAAAAGGATTAATTATGATTCTTCATCTACCCACATGATAACTTGAACCCAACATATTAGTTGAAGGAGAAACGTCTTACCGATTGATTTGCACTTTATCATCTATTTTGTTAATGGCCTTGTTGATATACTATTTCCCCTTCTTTTTAAACTTCTCCTCAGCTTTAGATTTGAACATTTTATTACTCATAAAAAATATATACTCCTAATTATTATTTTGTTAATTCTCATACGGAGTATAATTTGTACACTTTATTATGATTATTTTCAGATATTAGATTTTATGTTAATAATAATTTAGAATGTAACGTACAATTTTCTCAAATTTAATTTAAGATTATAATTTCATCAAATACTCTCTTTGAACTTGAAAATGATACTTCGCTACTTTATTAATTATTGTTACTTTATTAAATAACACTAAAGATCTACAAGGCGTACCCGTTTTCCACATATTACCCGATTTAGAACTTCTCCAAATCTGACCATGAATTTCAAGGATGGGAGGAGCAAACTAATAATTACACACCCTTTCTTAATAAAAGGAATATATTAAAGGCAAATATATAAATAGCGATTATAAATGATAAGTAGTGGTCCGAACGTCAATCAATATAAAATTAGATAATTAGTGCTCAAAAAGAAAAGTTTGGAGGATGTATGTGAATTATTAATGTCATTTAAGACTAAATAAAGAAATAAAAACGCGAAGGAATTTGGTCCAAATTTTCTGGAACGCGCTACACGACGCAATAAATGGGAAGTGTGATAGTTTTCAACTTATTGCCAAATATGTTTTGTAAATGATGCAAGTGTATCTTGGACGGAAACAAAATTTACCAATTTTAGCATCGATTTTGACTAGCCTTTGGGATGTCCAAAGAGCGATGCACACTATTAATAATTGTCGGATAGTATTTAATTGCGATAAGTATTTTAATCCCAAGCCTATAATTATAATTTTAGTAGTTATATATGACCATAAATTATACTACTCCATATACATAATCGGACTCTATGTATTTTACATTTAAAATCGACCCATAAATATTATTTAATTAAAAATAAATTACTACTTATATTAATATTTGTAGAATTTGGAAAAGATTAATTATTTTATTGGATATTTGTATAATTAAATGTGTGAATTTGTCAAAAATATTTTAAAATCAAATCCTTAGAATAATTTTTTTTATAATAGAGTCAAATTAGTAAGAAAAAGAGTAATAGAATTAATAATTTAGCTTGCAAATTGCATCGTTCCTAAAATATAGGAGTATGGAATATCTTCCTAGCTGTCGCTTTAGTTTCTTTCTAACCGAATGTACCCTCGTTTCATTTGTTTGACTGGGTATCCAAACCAAACATATTTTACACGGTTAAACTATATAATTGCGATAATTTTATATCGAAAAACCAAAATCAGATTTTAAAAAGTATTGTATAATTTTATAATAAAATGCGAGTGAAGTGAGTTAGTAGATTATAAGACCAATTTATTAATTATGGTATAAAGTGAAATATGACTCTTGTCGTGGGACGAACTGAAATGGAAAAATATAGTAACTCTTATTATGGGATGAGGGAGTATATTATTCTAAAAAATTCGAATGGTAAAATTGTTGTAATGGATTTAAGTACAGTCGCTGAAACTACAATAAACATAAAGTGGGTAAAAGAAAACATAAGAAAAAAAACAATTGACTAGTCGATATATAGATTATCTGTCATCTGTAAATGTATGTACATGTCACCGGCCTATGTTTATGTCATTTATTTGATGTTGGATTAGTTAGTTTAATGTCATGACTCCTATAGTCCTAGAATTTTGGAGCCAATCATATATCTTCTATCATCCCCCACACCGTCCATATATTACAAGTCATATAATTCATCTATTTTAAATTTTTTTGTTCAAACCTATAAACAAGTCTATAATTTATTTATATGCACATGAGTACTCCAATTTTATTAATTAGATTTTTCGACTTATAATTCGGTATATTAAACTATATTGCGATTATGAATTCAACATTATCCACCAGATTATATGTGTCGCGCGACGTATTATTTCTATATAAAAAGCATCAAATATATGGAATACATATAAAACATATTTAGAAATAATTTAAACTATCATCCTGATATAAAATATGAAATTGGAATGGCAATTTAGATTATTATTGTTATAATTGTTTTGTTATTGTACTTTTTTTTGTTATTGTTATTATTGTTAATCCACATAAATAAATGTGTATAATTCTTTAGGCGAATATGGATCTAGGAATAGGCTTTTTATCACCAGATCTTCCATCACCTGATAAATCTAACGTGTTAATATGGAGATTATGCCGTAACGTACGTGATGCAACTCATGGAAGTAATTTCATTATCCAAAATGATTTTGATCATTTTATTTTTAAATTATGGAATGCTTAACTTTTGACTAAAAAATGAAAATTTCAAAGATATATACGCATGCGATAAGGATGAAAACTTGAAATATAGAAGTTTGTTTGTGGTCAATTCCACAAGGATGCACGCAGTCATCAAATTATTAGAAATTAATCTGCTTAATATGTCTTCTTTATGATTTATATTGATTGGAAAATATCGTTCACACCGACCCCTTTTTAGCAAAATTTGGGTTCTCCTTTCTTTAAACGATTGGACGTCTTCTTTGTTTATTCTGATAATAATGGTTTTAATTCCTTTTAAGAATCTGTTATCGAGTTGAGTATCTGACTCTTTATCTAATCAATCCTCAAAATGAGTTTCATTTAATTAATTATTACATACAAAATGAAATATACAAAGCGTGTGGAGGTGCAACAAGCCGTATCTCCCCTTTATCAATTCCTTCAACTATATCACTATAGAGAATATTTAAAATTTAACTTTCTTTTTTGAAGTTTTTTCTCTTGGAAAAATCATAAAGTAAACATACTTTACGCATGTAGTACACGTGCATTGAATATGTATGTTTTGTAAAAGGACACTTAAGTTATGTTGAAACGACCAAATATTGTAATAATAATACTTAAATAGATCCTTAAACATTCACACTTTTTAGTGAAGCATATATTTTTGCATAATTCACATTTATAAATTAATTAGTATAGTATATTTATATAACACTGATATGGGATTCATTTTTTAAGTATAAAAAACGTGCATGTAATTCTGACTAATTAAAAGATCGTAAATAAAAATGGATTTAGGAAAAGGGTAATCAACAATGTGTGAAAAGTTGACTTGAATCGTAAATCAATTTTTCAAAAGCATAACTGCATAATATGTCAATTTTCAACTTAGAAGAAAAATGGTGGTTGACTATATACCTTTTATGTAAGCAATAATATTTTTACTTGAGCGCGAAGCTTTGCCCACATACTTTATTTTACGATTATTTACCTTTTAAGCACAAAATCGTTGACATTGCCTAAGTTCAAACTAATTAAATAAGTTAAATTAATAATTATCCAAAAGATCACTCTAGATTTAGTATAATAAAGCGCACGAAAAGAAGACAAGTATATAGTAGTAGTTTTTTATTAACTAACATCTTTATTATCTTATATTCAATCTCTGAAAATATAAAGAGGCGTGATTCTCAATTATATAATATACTAGTACTATTAAAAATAGTAGTAGTAAAATCAACTCTTATTTGGACATGTTAGAGCATCCACATCCGTGCTCTTGTCAACGAGCATGGATGTGTGCCCGGACCCACTTTTTCTGCCTGCTTTTAGGCAAGAGCACAACACTCACATCCGTGCTCTTCCGCAAGAACGAGCACAAGGGTCCCACCATTCCATTATTCAATTTAAATAAAAACATTTCCATAAAATTAAAATACATTAAAAATACCCGGAATAATATTACAAAATACATTAAAAAATAAAAATTACATAATTAAAATCCTAAAAAATAAAAATTACATAATTAAAATCATAAAAAATAAAAATTATATAATTAAACTCCTAATAAAAAAACATAATTCAACTCCTAAAATAAAAAAAACCACTACTCGTGGCCGAATTTCGCCAAAATGCGTTTGATTAGGTCTTCTTGTAGCTCAACGTGGGTTCGGGTATCGCGCATTGTGTGCCTTGTTTCGATCCTCTCACCCACCGTCGTATGCACACCTCGGCGTGGGGGAGACCTCGCGCTTGAGCTTCCGGCTTCATCCTCGTCGTAAAAGCTAGCCGCCCTCGATCCTTCGTCGGCTATAATCATGTTGTGTAAGATAATACACATGTACATGATGTCGACGATATTTTTCACGTACCACAGCTGAGACGGGGCCTTCACAATGTTGAATAGGGCTTGAAGGACCCCAAAGGCTCTTTCGACGTCTTTCCGCGCGGACTCTTGATGCTGCGCAAAAAGAACCCGTCTCGGGTCTTGAGGGTTGCTGAGCGTCTTCACGAAAGTCGACCACCTTGGGTAGATACCATCGGCGAGATAGTAACCCATGTGGTATACATTTCTGTTGACGGTGAAGTCGATCGCCGGTGCTACACCATTCAACACATCATTGAAGAGGGGTGAAGAATAGAGCACGTTCAAGTCGTTGTTGGCTCCGGCAACACCGAAATATGCATGCCAAATCCATAGGCGGTAGTCGTCGACCGCTTCATGGATGAGTGTTGGGCCGCCGCCTTTTCGGCCGCTTAAGTGTTGCCCCCTCCAAGCAGTCGGGTAATTCTTCCACCTCCAATGCATGCAGTCAATGCTGCCAAGCATACCGGGAAAGCCATGGACTGTTTCGTGAAGACGAAGCAACCGTTGGCAATCATCGGTGGTGGGTGCCCGAAGAAATTCATCACTAAAAGCTGAACGAACGACCTCGCAAAAAATTTTAAGACAAAGGATTCCAGTGGACTCACCGACATGCAAATACTCGTCGAAGAGGTCGGCCGTTTGCCCAGTAGCGAGTTGTCGGATGGCACACATACACTTCTGCAATGCCGAGAGACTTTGCCGACCGGCTGCATCTGGACTTGTTTGGAAGTATTCAACACGGGCGGACAATGTGTTGACAATACGCATAAACAAGCGCTTTGACATGCGAAAACGGCGCCTAAAGTAATCTTCCGGAAACCGCGGCTGGTCGGAAAAATAGTCGGCAACGAGCCTTTCGTGGGCTCCCTCCCGGTCACGATGAATGTAGCGGCGAGTTGATCTAGTTGGTTGAGGAGGAGGGGCGGGGGTATTCGCTGCGACATATGCTTCATAAGCGGCACGATGTTGTTCGTAGTAATCTTGTTCTTCGCGCTCTGCTTCCGCAATGAGATGAGTGAAATCCATTTGAGGTTTTGGGTGAGAGATGAAGACGTAGATAAGTTGTATGAAAAATATGAATGAGAGATGATTTGATGTGAAAAATGGATGATGAATGTGTGTATTTATAGATGATTTTGGGGAAAAAAATACAGAAAACGGGAAAAAAAACGACCATTTTTTTGGGATTGTGAAAATATTTTTTTTGGTATTATTTTTTATTTTTTTTTAAAAAATGATTTTCCGACGGATATGCAGTTGGCCAATCAGAACGCGCCACGTCGCCTGCTCGTTGGCACGAACGTGTTCGATGCATCGAGCAGCGTCGTGCCAGCGCCCGAGCGCAACGGCGGACAGCGTCTCCGTGCCGTTGGCACGGACGGACGGACGCGTCCCTGCTTGTCGATGTGGATGCTCTTATAGTGTGCACGTGTGACGAGAAGCCGAAGTTGCTATTTTAGAATGTTTTGTAGGCTAAGTCTGTTTATATGCAACATTTCATAATTCATAAATCATAAATCACAAATCTTAGTTAAGATACCCATATTTTAGTAATCAAAACACTAATTAACTTTGTATTAGAAAAAAAAAAGCAATAACGATGGGTCAAGCCTGTTGGTTAATGATTCTTCTTCCCAACACAACTAAAGTTCAATCCATGAACAATACTCTTCATGTCGAATATATCTTAGTAATATACTGTACTACTTTCTCATGGAATTAGTCTCAAGTGTTGAATAATTTAATTTCAACTAGTTTTATCTAGCCAAATTCTATTTAAACTCTTTGTATTTGATTCTAGTTGTATATCCATATTTGCATACTATTCAGACTGGTCTTCTTAATGTTGCACACTCAGTAGACAAGTTAGGTGAGAAATTGATTTATATTCCAAGTGTATTTTAGTACTTTTATGAAGATGGAGCACTTATTTGAATTTTTTATACACGTGATCCACTTATTATGTTGAAATATAAATCTATATATTCAACCAAAATTGTTGATGTGCTAAAGTTAAAATTGAAAATGCTTTAGATATAAAGTCTTTATGATGATAACTCGCGACCACATAATCCAGAATTAATTGCATGCAATTTGTAATTTTATTATTTTATTGTCTCTTAAGAGAGGTCAGTTATTAAAAACTCCCATTAATATCACACAGAGATTATGAAGGCAATCGATGTGGGGTTTCAAATTCAAATAAGCTTTCTTTTCTTTTGAGATGAATTCTCATTTTTAGCGTGTAAAATTTTTTTTAGACTAATTAGGTACTAAATGACTTGCATTTTGTCTCCTTGACTTGTGAGCTGGGACAACATAAGTGAGGACCACTTTTACGAAGAGAGGTAAAATCTGAATTAGTGTTTGTTGAAAAACTAAATGTTCACATCAACTCGATGATAATCTTATCTTGTCTATATATACTTGAACAACCATATTCTTTATAAGGTATTTTAAGAGGGTGGATGAAGTGCTTAAGAATAAAAACTACTACCTCCAACACATAATAGGAGTCCGCATTTGACTCGGTACGAGTTTTAAGAAATGTAAAGAAAAGTGAGTTGAAAAAGTTAGCGAAGTAAGGGTCTCACTTTTATTTATTAGTTTTATAATAATGAATGTGAGTGAAATGAGTTAGTGAATGTGAGACCTACTTACCATTTATAATAAAAGTAAAAATGGACTCTTATTAAAAGATGGACTAAAATGGTAAAAATGATTCTTATTGTGGGAAAGAGGTAGTAACAATTAATAGAAATGTGTGTAATCTATTGATCCATTAAGCAATTCACCTTCTGTACCATTTATAGTAAAAGAAAAAATGGACTCTTATTAAAAGATGGACTAAAATGGTAAAAATGAATTCTTATTGTGGGAAAGAGGTAGTAACAATTAATAGAAATGTGCGTAATCTATTGATCCATTAAGCAATTCACACTTCTGTGTTTCATCATTTACAAGATAATGGAATGAGTACATTTTTTTATGCAACTAGTAATATTCATTTCACACACAACATATACATATTGTTTGTATGAATTTGTAGAGCTAAAATTCCAATTTCGAATATTACTTATATAAATGTAATGAATTTCTGTAAAATAATATAACATGATTTTGCATCTATATATTCGAAATCGGGATCATGAATTTATTCAACAAAGTAATGGATCCATCTTAAAAATTGGCCCCTCACAGTTTTGTCCTAAAAATAGTTTAGTTTATCAATTTTATGTATGTCATATTTGCGTGTTTATCGTGGAGTAGATGGAGCTATCGTACACGTCCCCATACAAAATTAAGATATGTCAATCTATTTCATGACTTATAAGGGATCAAATCACTTATGATTCACTAATTACCGGGACCTCTTTTGTTATTGGATCAACACCGAGATGACTAATCTCAGTAAGGAACAAGCTAATTACAACTAGAATAATATGTAACTAGTACAAGATTTACAGAAAACCCTAGCCTATATTGGATCTGGAACCGACCGAATATAGCAAACTATACTCTGTAAATCTCCTGCACACTTAATACACAAGTTAGTAACACAAAGCACAAGATCCTTTCGGATCTAAATCATAAAGGAATACAAGAAACGAAATGGAACAGAAGATTTAGGATATGGCTCAGGTCGCACACACGACTGCACAGGGCCAAGGACCTCCTCAATCTTCACCAACAAATCTCAAGGGAGCACAGTGAAACAATCGAACCCCAAACCTAGGGTTTTTCCGATTACTACAATACAATAGTCACCTCACACATCAAATGACTCACAACCACAGCCACAAGGCTTCAAGAACACACGAATCCCACGGATCTAAGAAATCAATCGAGGATCTTCCACCAAACAGCCAAATTTGAACTCAACCATTCGAAACCAAAGAAATCTCCTAATCAACACAAGAGTTGAGAGATGTACACTCAGTTCTCACAAAAACAGAGAAGAGAGTCACCAGAGAAGAAGATCGGAAGCCATTTCAAAGAGAGAGATAAAGGTTCTAGAGAGAAGCTGGAGAGAAAGCATGTAGAGAGAGAGAGCAAATGAACAGACTGCGTAACCGAGGAGGCGCATGGAGTGTTTAACACTACAAACAAACACACCCTAGATTCAACGGTCCTCCATCATGATCCGTGTGACAAGGCATACATGGCAGCCATCAGAGCGTTCATTTAAGTATTGGGCCAAACCCGAATTGGGTCACCAATATATATGAAACGGGCCATCAATTAAATCAGCCCAACTGATTAAATAGCAAGCCCAAATTGAAGTCCAAATATATCTCACAATAAGATACTATGACAACTAACACCCAACAATACTGATTGATCTATAATGATGTCCACGTCATAATACTATGACAACTAACACCCAACAATACTGATTGATCTATAATGATGTCCACATCGGATATGACAACTACAATACAATTAATATTGATCTATATCTAATTTTCTTCAATAATTCCAAACTAATATTCAAACGCAAAAATTGTTCGAGCCCATCTCATCGTGATAGGTGAATATCCAAATTTAGATCATCATTTAAATGGATACAAATTTGGATTTGAATCTAGACTCATTTCACAGTTAGAAATGTTTCACGGACTACTTCAATAGTACTTCCCCTTCGTCCGCTATTACGAGTCTCAGTTGAGCATTTTAGTTCGTCCGTTATTAGGAGTCTCAGTTCATTTTTACCGTAAAACTAATACTCCATATAAAAATGGATCTCACATTCCACTATCTTTTTTCAATCATTTTCTATTTCTTAAAATTCTTGTCGAACTCAAATGAGACTCCTAATGGCGAATGGAACGGAGGAAGTGTATTAAAAAGGGTTTCCTTGAACAAATTAAGTCTTCTACGGTGCAATTGACGGCGGACTTAACTATACATTAATCAAACCACACTAAGCAATTGTTAATTCTATACAGTACTCGTTAAAATACTATTTCCTCTTGAATTAAAATGACACACTTTAATTTTTATTTTGTCCCAAATAAAATGACATGTTTTCATTTTTGAAAATTTTCTCTCTCCAATTAATACAACCAACCACATTTTCTCTTATCAATTAAATATTTCACTTTCTTTCTCTTTCAATTTAATACTTACATCCACTTTTTCTCTCTCCAATTAAATTCATTAACCAACAACTTCTAAAATCTGGTGTCGACTAAGAAATGTGTCATCTTAGGCGGGACAGAGGAATTAATTGCTAAGAAACGCAGAAACTTCACCAATGAGTAGCAATATGAAAGAAGACAAGCTTTTGAATTCATTAATTTTATGTTGGGATTATAAGGTCATATAATTATTTAAAAAAACGTAAATGGTTAAATAAAATAGGGATTATGAAAAATGAGATGGTTGTCGAATCCAAAGTCATAATCTTTAAAGAGGTGAACTCTTGAGTCATGACAAAATTGGACCCGCATGTCTGGTTGTCTTCCAATATGTAATTTTCATTCTATGAAACTTGATTTTAGAGATTTCTTTTCCTACCCAACAATTTAACTGCAAGCTGTAAAGATGTTCCACGTACGCTTGCAAAATTCAAACATAATTATCCAACCAAAATAAAAAACTATTCTATCATGAAAAAAATAAGATAATCACGCGATTATATTTCAACAGAAAGAAAGAATAATGCATGCATGCAAAAAGAAATTCAATGTTGTATTAAAATTAGAAGCTTGACCATAAACTGCGTGCTTCTTGATTCCAATAGTTGTTGAACTAGTCACATGATCTATACAAATACTATTATTCGGCTTTAACTTGGAACAGGATAATCTTTTCAGATTATTTACCTAGAAAGGGGAAATTCAAAAAAATCTTTACTTATTATTTTTTAGCCACATCTATACTACTTAAAAGTGACAGTTGGTTGAAAGTACTATTTTACCCTTTTGGGCGGAAAAAATGACTGCCCGTGTAGCTATTTTTTTTTATTTCTTTTACAAATGAAGTTCGCTTAATGTGTGATATGGCTGAGTTTGTATATACTGAGATTTGTGGTAGAGTTGCAGCCTACTTGTGTTTTGTTGCATAGGCTTTTTTAAAAAAACACTATTCTATTACAATATATCTAACTATTATAATATATAATTCTTCTGACTGATATTAGAATATATTTATTTCTTGTGCCTGATCTTCTATTCCTTAAAACTTTTCATGTATATAAACTTAAAAATATTTTTGAAATTCATTTTTTAAAGGAAAATGGGGAAAGAGTGAAAGTTGTCATAATCTTTCCTGTTATAAATTAATACTGTTCCAGATCCATTCACTTTCCAAGGCAATTTGTTCTTGAAAAAAAATTATATATAGTTAGTAGCATGTAATGTAATTCAGATACAAAATTGATACAATGAAAAAAAACTATATATAGTCAGTTTCATGTAATGGAATTCAACAAAATTGGTGCAGTATTTAAATGAGGAGTAACTCTGCTAAATCTAAAAAATTTGAAGTATTTAAATCTGATTTTTTTTAAAAAAATCGTTTTCTAAAGAAAATGGAGAAAGGGTGCAGTTGACATATTTACTCATTAAATTTAAAAGAATTTCAAGTACATAAATTTGAAAAAAAATCATGATTTTTCTTTAAAGAAAATGGCAGAAAGTTGGAGGGTACTAAATATGATAAGCTTACTTTGAAAGCATTATTGAATTAATATATGCAGAGCATATTTAAAAAAATTTCAAGTATATAAATTTGAAAAAATATGAAGAGAGAAATGTTCGAGAGAATATCAAAAGTGAAAAAAGACACAATTACCTATAATATAGAGTAATTAAATGCAAAACCTAAATCATGAACAACATTTGAACTAAACCAGTTTGATGTACCTATTGTTTGGTTCAACTTTAGACTCTAACTAATTAAAATAAGTTTATTTGAACTATATTTGAAAAATATATACATGGATGATAAATTTCTTAGCAGACAGGTATAGGAATTAATGTGCACCTATAGAGTACATTTTTAAACCTATAAAGAAAGAATTTCGTTTATATGCTATAAAGAAAGAATTTCGCACATTTTGTATTTATCTGGATATATTGTTCATATATTGATGCACTAGAGTAGGTTATAGTCTCCCACGCCAGCTATGTCATTGTGCTCTCTGTGATGATTGTAGAGTGAGGAGTGTGAGGCGGTTGTTCATTTCTCTAGGGTTTTTCTCTCTCCTTTTTCTGCAGAATGAAGAGTGAGAAGCAGCTGTTATGTTTTTAGGGTTTAGATTTGTTTTTTTTAACTCGATAGATGCATAAATGAAATGGGCCTTAGTTGAAGTTATATAATTGCTAATTTATGAAATTAAATGGGCCTAATTTTACATAATATGTTTCTGTAATATTTAACTCATATTAATATTAATACGAATTGCAAAATTAGATGGATCGAATCTTAATATTAATATTAGTGTATAAGTATTAGTAATAATATCTTAGATGGTATTTTAAAATTACTTTTCAGGCTAATAATATTTGTAATACTATTTATCATATACAGATTATTAATATTAACATTAGTTAATATATTAATATTTCCTAGGCTAATTGTAAAAGATTTTCCAGCTTAATTTTCATTATCAGATATTGTTTTATATATATTTTTGTTTGTTATGAGAAAGGTCTCTCACAATTGTGTTTTTATAGGGAACTTGCATGTTTTTCTAACCAGCACAATGAACTAGAGAGCCCTATAAATACCCAGTCTAACACTCTCAATCTCCCATAATTAGTTAACATCCTCTCTTAATCGAAATCAGTCAAGAAAATCAATAGAAAAATAGTTCAGTTTCTTCTTCTTCTTCTTCCCTAATTCATTTTCTGCATACTCAATCTCTTTCCATTTCTTCTTTATTTATTTTCTTATGAATCTTCACTCTCTGTTCTTATTGTGTTTGTTTCTGTTTCTTATATATCTATTTTTTCCTGTTTTTAATACTATGCACACAATTAATACAATATTCTAACCTTGAATCTGGCATTACTTCCATTTCTCTGATCCTTGAAACCGTGAATGGCAGCTCTATTTGAGATTTGGAGACCGAAAAATTTACATGAAAGATTTATTTATGTTTCTGTATTTACCTTTATGTCAATTCAATATGAAGTTTCATATTAAGTTCCTTTAAATATGAACTGACCTGTTTTTTCAGTTTCTATTTGAGATTTCAGCATGAAAAATGGATATGGAATGTACCAGTTCCTTCGTCCCCAGAGTTCCTTCTCTCCTATGAGCCCTACACAGTTATTAAAGTGTGCACCATTTCCTATGAGCCCTACACAGTTATTAAAGTGTGCACCATCTCAGAAATTATAGAAAAGTATCTACCTGAAGGTTTGGAAGAGAAGGCTGTTACTTCTGAATTGAAGTTATCAGATTTAATTTTTGGTTCAGATCTTTCGGAGGTAGTTATCTTGAATATTTTTAGCAATCCTTTTTCAATATTCACGTTAATTGTTTATTTATTTTCCAGATATCTCAGGCAAGCTTTGTTTCTCCTGATTTGTCAACAATTGAAAATCATACTCATGCAGAATGGATTGTTGAAGGATCTGTTAAAAGATGTTTGATCTTAAGAGTTTGATACCGGTGAAGATCTTGCTGATACTCAGTCTAAGAAGAAGATGAAGGAAAATGTGGATGATTGAAGTTTATTAATGATGCAGACAATGTTTTGTTCCTATTGTCTTTTGACTCTTTGTTTTGAAATTATGACATTGGTTTTTTATTCGTTTTATTATTGTTCTTGACTCCTCTTATTTGCTTAGTTGGTATTTTATTGCTAATGTCTTTTGGAATTTTTTTTAAAAGGAGTTTATCATCTTGTATTAAATCCTGGAGTACTTTTTTAGTCATTGTTTTGGTCTCCTTATTATATTTCTCTTCTGTGTTTTGTTTATATATCAGCTTTGTGTTTTTCTTTACCACCATGACACAAGTTAATCAGTCACTAAGTCATTATTCTATCATCACATTTGTAAAATATACTCTTATGTAATCATGTCATTATTAACTAACACATTATGTAAGTAACTTAGTAAATTACCTTGATTGAGTTGATAAATATTGCATTGGTTTTGTAGTTCCAGATGACCATTTGCTTCCTGGTTTGTCAGATTAGAGCCATGGATTAGTTTATTTCATGTTCTGAAATATCTAATACATTTTTTAAAGATCATATGTGAAAGAAGTTTTGTATATTCATTTATATTAGTTTGGCTGACATACTTTGAAGATCTATGATATTTACCTTCTCCAATGATGTCCTTATTGTTCTCAGACACAATCTTTGAGTTTTGAGCTGATTTCTTCTCAACCCTAATAGCACCATTGCTGCTGATAGCTGCTCCATTGTTGAATTTAACCTGCAGCAAGTCAGATATAGTTTAGAATAGATTCTTAGAAACTTATAGTAATGCCAAACTTAAGGCCTCACATATTACTAATTATGAAATAATTAAGTAGTTAATATTCAGTCCAATATATTTAAAAGATTTAATTGTCAAAGATTACAAGGTCCACTTTAGTTAGCAACTTAAGCAAGATAAACTTCAGTTCTAATTCTCTCATCTTTCCCTATTTTTTCTTCTTTAGTTGATAACATTCAGTTTTCCTACATTTGTTGGATTAGCATGCTTCATTGAGGAATCTGAGGCCAACACATAACTAAAAATAGCGTTGTTATTGATGTAGTGTTAAAGAATCATACTTTGGTCTATTGTTGATCATGTATTAAATGCATAGCTAATCCTATTGGCAGTATAAATTGAAAGGTCTTCTTGGATTATGTAATGTTTGTCAGGTTAACTGTGCACAACTCAAGGGTCTGTTAATTTGGAGATATATACATAGCTCTGGTCTGTTGTTGCATATTCTCTATACAATATTGATTACATACACTGTTAAAGATCTGTCACTCAATACTCTTTACTGAATTATGAAAAAGTTAGAAAAATCAACCATTATTAAGGGGGTTCTATCTCAGCATGTATCACCTACTTCAGGTTAGTATTCTATCCAAGATTGTGGTGATACTTATCTTCTTTTCTTCTCCAATGTTGTCCTTATTTTTTGCAATGCCACTGCTGCTCCTTTTTTCTGCATTTTGGCAATTTGTTAGAACTCATTTTCAGAGATACAGTATGTAAAAACATTTTATAATTATTCTTTTCCTCTGCTTATTGAAAATCAAAATTCTTAGCAATTAGATTTATTACATGCTTGATTGTTTAGGTCTGCAGGTATATGTTGGTCAATACAATAAGGAGATTATATGCAGTTTAGGGTTCATCTGCTGAATAATTAAATAATTACAGTTATAGATTTGACAAATTTGTACCTTTTGGGACTAGGGTTTGTTCTTCTTCCGATTGGCACTTTGTTGGTCTCCTAATTCCATTGTTTTTTCTTTTGAAATAGTGAAGAAAAGCATTATTAGTATAGAAATCGGTTTATAAAAGTTTATGCATGTTCATAGAATCCTGTAATTCAATTGATCTCAGCCAACTATATGTAATCAATAGGTTTAGTTGATATTATATACCTTCATCGAAGAAAATTGTGACATCCCTAACCTGAAACATGCATTATTTTTGCATATTATATTGTCATTGCATATTAAATTGTCATTTTTACTACATAGATATTAAGGGTGTCATAGAGAATATATTTATTATTATGACGACTCAATATAGTCGAATATATGGATAGTTTTGATTTACGGGAATTGTTAAAAGGGACTTGTATATACTGTATAATTAAATTAGTGTATATATGCCATAATTATTTAAATATGTGTGCAAGTGTTGGTGTACCATATAGTACTAATACTTATATACGTACTTTATAAATATTTATATATTTATACTTTATCTATTGCATAATTTTTAATTTATTTTTGTACTTATCTTCACTTCACAATTAGAGATGTAGGTGACACGTACCACCATGTGTACTTAGGACATGCCTCTTGGATTAATTACATTCCATTTATTTGTTTGAGTCGGCAAAGTAGCCGACGTACTTTTTTTACGTACAAATATATATTATATAGTTTATCTTTTGAAAAAAAAAGAGAAAGGGTTTGAAAAAGTTTAGAGGAAAAACAAAAGTAAAGAGAACAAGTTTCGGATCGAGGGTTATAAATCAAGAGTTGGAATCAGGAGCTCAATAAATTTACCTATCGTGATAAGGAGTGTATAAATCACACTTTTAATTTTACATGTTTTATTTGCTTCTTTGCTAGGTGTTAAACAAAATGAATGATTTGATTATATGATGTGATCCAATATGATTCTATGTTATTTAATATATATGGTGGAATATTATATGGATATGTGATTGGTGCAATGGATATGATCCTGTAAATGAATTATATGATAGAAATATGTAATTGATGTTTTACATATGGTATTGAAAGTACATGAAGCATGTGATTAAAGAGGATCTGTGACAGCCTTGTACTGGATCTAAAATATAGAGGGACCTATGAGTCCAGTTACAGAGAGGCCTTCAGGTCAAATACAGAGGGACCTATGAGTCCAATTACAGAGAGACCTTCGGGTCAAATACAGAGGGACCTATGAGTCCAATTACAGAGAGACCTTCGGGTCATAGAGGAATCCCGGGCAGATACCAGGCTTGACTGTTACAGAATAATAAACTGAATAGAGTGGCATATGCATATGAATATGAAATGGTTTGTTTTTAAATTATGTTATACCTTATTTCTGATTATATGTATTGATAAAAGAATATGCTTGATGTTTGTATCATGTGAGATTAAAGGTGGAAATTTATATATACTGAGTTGTGGCTCATATAAACCACTAAATTTTTTCAGGAATAAGATAACAGTAAAGTTTTGACTGGCGTGGGTTATAGGAACTCCTCGTGTTATCAGGTTCGGCGGCTGACGCATATTGGCAACCTTCTCCTCCTCATCATTTTGCATGTAGATAAATGTATAGTATATAGAGTGGTGAGAGGGTTCCACTGCTTTACAGGATATTTTGAAATATGTATCGGATAAGTGTTTGCTTGAACTTATATAATATGAGTGTTCTATGAATTAGACACGTGTATTGATTGCTTTTATGTTAAGGGATTTATTTATTAAAAGAGTATACGTCAGAGGGGTTGAGGTGTGACAAAAATTGCTCCTTATTCTGCCGATTTCGCGCCGGAGATTGTTTCACAGAACAGACAACGGGTTTTTAGGATGTGCTTCGTTTGGGGATCTTATGACGCCTGGAGGCAGGAATTAGTTTCGATCTGTTGGAATTTGTTGTCGTTTTAGACTATTTTGGTAGATTTTCAGTCGGTGTTGGGTTGGTGTCTTGACATCTCCCGAAAAACGATTATAGCAGCTTGAGGTTTTCTCTTCGTCGCCATTTTTTTCTTCAGTGGAGCCATCGCCGGCAGATCTTGAAACGCAGCCGTTGGGCCCTTGGGTTATAGGGTTTGAGAGGTTGGGGATGAGGCGGCAGTGGATAGAAAGAAAGCTTCGATTTTTTACTTTAATTATGCTTGATAATTTGGTTTAACTATATGATTTACTTAATCTAATGTATTATGTATGTGTAATATTCTTATTGTTAATAGTAAACGAATTGGGCTAATTTTAATTGGAATCAGTCCACATTATTCAAGATATGGGGGAGGACTATTTATTGGGCTCAGCTTTGAATAGTGTAAACTGGGCCGGTCCATATTGATTTATTTGTGTTGTAGAACATTTGTTTGTATTGTGTATGTCCACTGCATTTTCTTTAGCCTATTAATATTTAAAATGAGTAATTAGTTGTTTTTGATCATGTATGTTTGTAATTAAATTTAAGTTATCTAAATAAGTTTCTTGCTGTTAATAATTTTTATTTTTGCTAAAAATAATTTTTATTTTTGTAGCTAATGTTGGTGGATGTTATTAGTGATGTTCTTAATGTGCAACCCAGTTCGTGTAATTTTACTAAGAGTAATTTTGATTCCCGCACTAAATCAAACTGCACGTATTTTTTCACTTTTATCCTTTGAATGCTTTTTTATATTCAAATAATTTAATTATAATTATTTAAAGTTATGTAGGAATGTGTTATTTGTTACTCCATGTTTTACTTTTATTGTTCGTATTTATAGATCTCAGATTTTCATTATTATTTTTGCATAGTTTTTTATATTTATTTTTTAAAATATTATCTGCATATTATATCAAATATTTTTTATTTTTAATATGTGTTTGGTTTTAATTAGTTCTTTCAATTTCTTTTACAAACTTTTTTTAAGTTTTAAAAACTATTAAGTATATTTATCCGTTTATTTTTATTTACAGAATTTTGGATATTGGTAGGGGTGAGAAAAAAAACCAAAAACCGAATATTCGAGCCGAGCCGAACCAAACCGAAATTTTGAAATTTGATTCGGTTTTTCGGTTCGGTTAGGTTTAAAAAAAAATCGATTTTAATAATATATACTCCATATTTTTTTCGGTTTTTTTATTTTTTTTGAAAATTTCGGTTTTTTCAGTTTTGTTCGGTTTTCGATTTTTCGGTTTAAGTTTTTCGGGTTCGGTTCGGTTTGGGTTTTGAACTAAATTCGGTTTTTCTGGTTTCGGTTCGGTTTTTTGTCGAATGCTCACCCCTAGATATTGGTGATCCTTACTTTATGTGTTCAAGTTGTATGTTGTTGTATCTAGAGTTACAAGTCGTGAATGATTGAAAATTTTAGTTTGTGATGATAAAGTTGATAATAGTGGTGATTCCACTGTTAATGTTGTTTACAAAGAAGTGTTTCAAAACTTATGAATTAATTGTTTTTGGTTTGCTTTTAGATTTTGTTTATGCTAATTGTAGTGTTGTTTTGGTCTCCATTACTTATGAAATTATTATTTATTGCAAATCTTTGTTCCTTTTATTCGGTTGTTACTTTTTTGCCTTTATTTGCACATGTTTTATTTTCTTTCTCTTTCTATTCTGTATTTATTTTTACTACTAATCTTTTATTCTAACCAACTCATACTCTTTCATCTTTATTTACACATAATTTAAAAATCTTATGGCCCCGTGCAAAGCACGGGTGTTGACACTAGTTTATCACATATTCATGTATGCATCAGATATCACATCTGTAGCCTAGAAAACCTTCGACAGGCACATCCATTCCATTCTATTTATTTTTGTCCAATTAATTTTGTTCCATTCCAATTAAAATATACCAACAATTGATAAAATAATGTGATTTGTGGCTGTGGAAGTGTTTTAGTGGTTATGTTAGTCTATTGTGGACACTCTTAGCAGAGAATCATTAGGTCAAATTGATTCACAATACTCGTTATGGCCACTAAACTGCATAATTTGTCTGTCATTGAATGTGCATGAATAACCCATACATGTTTCTCACTGTAATTTTGCCTAGTCCAAAAAATCCAACATAGAAAATTGATGCATAGAACAAGACCAGACTTTATAAGCACACCACGGTGCTCGAAAATGGTGAACACAATGTGCGCTCGTAGGCGTTGATATTCTGACCACATTCTCGTGCTCTGAAATTTCCAAAAACACACCAATTGGCTTGCACTTGAAAAACACTCGCAAATAGATTTGACAAGACTATTACAAAGCATTCTTGGTCTGGTCCTCGGAAGAAAGTGCTTGGAAGGTGCCATTTTCTAAGCACATATTCTTTTTTCCAATGAAGTTTTGCTCAACAATTTTTTTATACTGTTATGTAGTAGTAAATTGATAAATTAAAAGAAATGGAAAAGAAAAGCTAATGGAATTTCCTTTTGTGTTCTACAACTTAGACTCGAGAAAAACAATCAATGCTGAGGGCAATCAAACTATATTGATTAGTCTTAAATTCAAATAAAAAAAAGGTTACACCTTGATTTGGTTTTTCTTTGATTTCCAAAATCTTCTTTAATTTCATCACATTGGGACTCAGATAGCTTAAATTAGTCATTAAGCTTTATTAGGATAGTGAACTTCTTTGTCCTTATAATTTTTTTAAAAAAATCAATAATAGTTCTTCATTTAATTTGGTTTTTCTTTGATAGAGTTAAATTGCATTTGATCGTGGTTGTAAACTTGTTGCGGCAAGTATTTACAAACTTAATAGTTACACAAATACTAGTTCAAATCGTGACGAACTCAACCCACTCCAAATAGAAAAATGGAGGACAAGTTTTTGAAGATCTACAGAGAGATGCACGTTACAATTCAAATACAGACGGCCAGGAAAAAAACAACACTAAATCATTACAAACAAAATAAAATTAAGATACGGACGAATCACCCAACATTGTTCATGTCACTGGCAACTATGTACTTTCATAGTAATGAACCTCCATGTTTCACAATCTTTCTCAATTTCTTCCTTTTAAATACACACGAATTTCAATCTCCAGCACCCTACAACTTAACTAATTTTAATTTTGATCAATGGCTTCGATTGCTTCTACCAGACCCATATCCGCCGTGTTCAGCATCTCTCCGAGGGGCCCGGAGCTAAGACTGGCGCCAAAAATCAGCCATACCCACTCTGCAGGTGGTGCAGAGCACGATCGCGAAGCAGTTGTTGGTGGAGGAGTGCACAGTGACGCCACAGACCAAGTTTGGAGGAGAAGTTTGGGGTCTCTGTCGGAGAGAGTGGGGCCGAGAGCATCGCCACCGTGCAGGATGCCGCTGACTTGATCGAGAAACTCAAGGCTGCCGCACCTTAATGCAGTCACCACTGCCTCTTTCATGGATTAAAGTTTAACGTGATCGATATTAAGCAGTGCATCGCATACTTAGATTTTGCTTCGATTGCAAGGAATAACAAGTGACATAGTATTAAATTTAAGAATAATTTCTTTTCCATTTTTCTTACTTTAATATAACCAGCGTGCACTTCAATGATTTTCGAAATTCTTATATTCGACATATTAAAAATGTTGTTACTGCTGCAAATTTTTAACACAGAGAAAAGAATTAATTATACTTTGTAATTGCAAGCTGTAAAGTGGAGTAGTTCCAAGCATGCAAAATCAAAACCAAACAATCCAAGAAAAATAGATAACGAATCCAACAAATAATAACTAAATAAACTATTGCGAAACCGGTGGCGGAAAAAAATGCGAGGCGTGCAACTTTACTCGAATACAAAAAATGTTTGATCCTTGACCCTGTGATTCTGTTTCGACGAGACATTCCTTTTCAAAGATCTTTGCAATAATCTATTGATAATTTCTTTTGACTTGTGTGTTTTTAAGTTGGATAAAAGTATTTGAGTTATGTAATTTGGTATTTCCTCCATTCTACACCAGATGACTTATGAGCTGTATCGACACATTTCACCAACGGTGGAGGAGGTTTTATAACAAGTACAGCAGAACAATGTTTCATTTATAAATAGAGATGCATTTTACAATTTAAAGCTCTATATTACTAACAAGCAAAATAACTTGTCTGATTCCATCACTAACCAGTCTTTCGAAAGAAATGCTCAAATCTGCAACACTCCTTTTCCTCTCAACTTGCTTTGTTTGCCACTTTGCTTGCATTTAGAATCCTGAATAACGATGAAATCGGCAAAATGATTTACTATCATTTACTACTAAGTAGGACTTGGCTGTGATGTGAGTTATGAAGACAGAAAAGTAAGCTGTATTTTCAGATTGACAAAACTGTGTAGTGAATAATGTTAAGACTCTCACCAGTGATGGTTGATGAAGTTGTCTCATAACCTTGATTCGGCCACCTCTGCCATCAGCTCCAACCGCAATTAGATCGCCTGCTTTTGAATTTGATCCTTGGTTCTGACCTTTCTTGCACCATTTTCCCAAGTGCCAGTTGGTTCCATCAGGGCCGAGTAAGCCGCCAGTGAAGTAATGGTTATCTAGAAATTTGGCAGAGGTTGAAGTAATGTTAATTGCTGAATAAAGATATACTCGTATATATATATATAGGGACGTGACAAAAAAAAACTATTTTCCAATACAGAACTAAGAACTATCTCAACTCTGTATATTAAAATTTTCAGCACAATGAGATAAATTTCAACACAATTTTGTGTTGATATGTAAATTTACATGTCAACACAACGGCATAAGTTTATCAACACATATTTTTGTAGATAAACTTATGCCTTTGTGTTGATATTTTTAATATATTGAGTTCAGATAGTTCTTAGGTCTGTATTGGAAATCAGTTAGCATTGTAACACGACCCTACATATATAATAAATCACAATCTATTGTAAGCAAGAATGGCCTAAGAATTTATAGATTTAAACTTACCAGGTTCAGAAACTGGATTGGATGAACTAGTCTCTTTTCCATTATGGACTGGGGTTTGAACAGGATTATTGGTGTCCCCAGTGCATATCACCTCATCATCTATGTTAGATGGAACTTCCTCAGCCCGTTGTCTCTTTCTACTCTTTTTCAAAGACAGAGAGCGAGATACTTCAGCTTTGTAGTCAGAGTTTACCAATTCTACATCATTTTTGTCAGCATGAAAGCATTGGACTGGCCTTGGATCATGGCATTCTTCAACAATTACGTTGTCATCAGCACAAAGTGTTGAAGTTTTGTACGCAGATGCTTGCATGGAAGTAGAGGAGCATAGTTTATCCTTATCTTCATTTGTTGAGATAGGGACTCTTAACCTGTTCATTACGGTCATGAGCAAACCCAGGTAACTTATCGTTGATTGTGCATTTTTCAGCCACATTCTTGGGGAATTCTTCTTCCTCCAAAACAAATGATATATCCGGGATATCATCTAAACCAGCCTGATTTGTAGGTCTCTTCATTTGATTATCATGTGAGTTCCTCTTCAGTTTAATATTTTGATCTTTTAGCACTCTCAGAGCATCATTCTCTTTCATTTAAACAGCAGTTGCAAGTTCTTGGACCCACAGCTAAATAATAGTACTGAGTATTAGTTTATTCTAAACATGAATTTACAAGTTCATCTGTATGGATCATGACTTACTTTCAGGCTTCAGCTTCTTAATCTTTTTATTAGCATTCTCAAGTTCTTCACAGCACCGAGCCTCTCGTCTTCCTAAATCATTGCACTTGGCCAACAGTTCCTTGTAACTCCTGCATGGAGATATCAGATGTTGATCAGATGTGAGAACCAAAAAGATGATAAAAGATCACAAAAACCACTTGTAAAAAGCTCCAAATCTGTAAGATAAAGGGCATTGCTCCAAATATACTCTTACTTTTTATGAGTGTCCAAAGATTTTATCAGAAGATAATTTCCTTCTCTGCTGCCACCGTCATTTCCTAATGAAGCAAGTTTCATGGCATCATCTTCTCTTAAGTCCATATCATAGGCCATGTATAAAAATGACGAAAAGATTCAGTGAGCAACAAAAGGTTTTATTGTAATGGAACATGAATGTTATGAATGTAACACTAGCTTTCATACAGTCTAAATGTTGCAAGTTCCCTTGCCAAAGCCATATTCCTCTCTTTAAATCTCATACACTCCATAGTTGATTTGTCAAGCTCCTGCAAAATGATGCACAGGCTTAATGAATTCATGCTACACTGATAGTCCAGCATAATTAAAATCACGGTCAAGTTCCTAGACGCCCATAGCATTTCAATGATGCACAAACATATTGCTTACCTCAGATTTCGCACGAAGCAACCGCTTAGCGGTTGCTGTCTGAAGTACAGCTTCATGTTTCAGAGCCACCTCAGTTTTCAGTTGCTCACTGCATGTGAGGAGCTACAGAAAAGTAAACAAATGGTCAATAATTTCACTGTATATATCCTTGGCAGGATATTAGGGGGGAGTCCATATTCCATAAAAACTACCACTCGCTGGGTGTCATTTTCTTGTCTTTATCCTGTTGCAAAATAGGGAGTATTTCACAAAAGTATATTCTGTTGTGTCAGAATTTCAAATTTTGCTAAAGTTGTTGCAAATGTAGAAAATGGTGAATCCAAGCTGCTAAATAAACCCTGATTCTATCATCACTCCATCTATTTAGTACTAGAAGAGATAAGTTAAGTGAGCAACACACAAACTATAGAATGACCACAACTCCAAGCTTGAGTAAGATTTCCACAAAAAGAAAAGTTCAATGAATTACCTCATCTTTAACTTCCTGAAAGTCTTTCTGTTGCTTCTCCAAGGACGAAGAAAGAGCTGCAAATTTTCCCTCCAATCTATTGACCTCTCTCTGCAATTCCTCAGGATTTCCCTGGCAGTCGCGTGGCTTTTGAGAAGTATCACTTGAGTCACCAATCGACTGGAAATATAGGCGCCCGACATTTGCGTTTGTGCAGGCTTGTTTGCATATAGGACAACTCCTCTTCTTCGAATTGGGACAGTACTCAAACCATTGTTGTAAGCTATGATTTTCAGCAAATACAAAATGTCAGATTCACTACTATTTTAATTTGAGGATACAATTCTCATTTACTGGAATGCCTTCATTAACCATCAATATATCCCAACATACACAGACATAATTCATGGCTCTCCTGATCAGGAAAAGAGAAGAGATTCTTCCAAACTTAAAAGTGCGCGTGAAACTAATCGAAAACTACATATTTAAATCGAGCCAAGAAGCATAACACCATAAATGAGTTTTTAAGCTTCTATTTTCACACACTCAAATGGCACTCTTTGCGTAAGTTCCTTGAACCAAAGACTTAACATTCATCATTTCAAGTAAAATATCTTCATAATACACAAGGATAACTTCGCATATAGTGAACTAAGAATGCAAAAAAAGTTCTCAATCACAATTGAATAAACTGCAACAAGAAAAGTAAAAACACAGCAATTACGTGGTTCGGCTCTAGGCCTACGTCCACGGGCAGAAAACTAGTGTATGTGTTTATTGATCACTCAAAAGGATTTACAAGAACACTCAATTCTCTCGGAGATTTACAAGTAAAGAACTCTCTCAACTCGCTCGAAGACTTGCTTCGAGAGCACAAATGCACAATTGGAAAAACTTCTCCTCTCTACTCTATCTCTCTTGAATTCTATTGTTGTTGAATGAGTGGAAGCATCGTCGCTACTTAAAGGACTTAGGCTCGATCAATTCAGCTCAACCGCCTTCCAAATTCTGTTATAACCGCTAATTCAACGGTCACTCTCGTTTTTAGCACAACGGCTAGTTTCTGGAAACTGCTTTCTCTTTTCCTTGGTCAAGCTGTATCTATACTCCTTGATCAAGTCGCATCTCCCTTTTTTTCTTGATCAGCTTGCCTCCTTGATCAAGATGTAGCTTCACCGCGATGTCTCCTTGATCAGCTCAATAAACTAACAAATCCTCCACCTTGAGCGATCCAAGGATCCCATACATCTAGCTCCACCTTTCTCCTTTCACTTACAAATTCTGAACCACCCCAACCAAATCTAAGCAATGTCGAAACTTAGACTTTGGCAAGGCCTTTGTAAGTACATCAACTGCATTGTGTTCGGTGCTTACCTTCTCAACTCTGACTGAACCTTTCTCAACCTCATCTCGAATGAAGTGTAACCTCACGTCGATGTGTTTGCTCTTCTCATGAAAAGTCTGATGCTTTGCGAGGCAAATTGCGCTATTACTGTCGCACTTGATAGCAACATTTTCTTACTTTACTCCAAAATCAGCAACCATTCCTTTGAGCCAGAAACTCTCCTTCACGGCCTCAGTCAACGCTATATACTCGGCCTCCGTTGTTGACAAAGCCACTACAGACTGAAGATTGGACTTCCAGCTCACCGCAGATCCAAATAAGGTAAAAAATATATCCAGACTGCGAGCGCCTATTGTCAAGGTTAGCTGCATAATCTGAGTCGCAAAACCCCATAAGAGCATCCCCATTATCTTCATTTTCTACTTTGAACATAATTCCCAGATCAGAGGTTCCCTTGAGATATTTGAGAATTCCCTTCAATGCTAACCAATGTTCTTTCCCTGGACAAGACATGTATCTACTGACTACACTCACTGCATGAGAAATGTCAGGCCCCGTGCATATCATCATGTACATTACACTGCCCACTATGTTGGAGTAAGGTATTCGGCTCATCTCTCTCTCCTCTTGCTGATTTCTGGGACACTGCTCCTTAGATAATTTTATTTGCTGAGATATTGGAACTGTTGCTGTTTTGCTCCCTTCAATCTGATACTTCTGTATGACCTTTTTGATGTAGTCTTCTTGAGACAACCACAAAATTACCTTGTCCCTGTCTCTGAATATGTCCATACCCAGTATCTTCCTCGCACTTCCTAGATCTTATACTTCAAAGCCTTCTTTCAGCAATCGTTTCACTCTATCCAGCTCTTGCCTATCTGGTCCAGCAAGTAATATGTCATCCACATACAACAATAGATACACCGCTGGCCCCTCAGAATCAGATTAAAAGTAAACACAGCTATCATACTTGGAATTTACAAATCCCATTTTCTGCATGTGCTCATCAAATTTGATGTGCCATTGTCTGCTTGCTTGTTTTAAACCGTAAAGGCTCTTTTTCAACAGACACACTTTATCCTCATTGCTATGTATCACAAATCCCTCTGGCTGATCCATATATATAGTCTCTTCAAGATCTCCATGAAGAAAAGTTGTCTTCACATCAAGTTGATCTAGAAGCCAGTTTCTTTGTGTAACTATGGCCAGTAGAATTCGAATTGAGGCATGCTTCACCACTGAAGAAAACACCTCATTGTAGTCTATTCCCTCCTCCTGTGTGAAGCCTCTAGCCACAAGTCTTGCTTTAAATCTGATTTTGTTCCCAGCATCCACCTTTTTCTTGTATATCCATTTACAGCTTACTGGCCTTTGTGTGGATGATCTATTCACAAGTATCCAAGTCTTATTCTTGAGTAAAGACTGTATTTCCTCTATCATAGCTTCCATCCACTACTTACTCTCATTTGACCTCATAGCCTCCTTGAAGCTTGCAGGCTCTGCATATTCAATATTCTCTGCAATACAAAGTGCATAGAGCAAATACTCTGCCTCACTGTATCTGGTTGATGGTTTAGGGACTCTTCTGATCCTGTCTCTAGCTAGGACATAATCATTTAGGTCTTGCTGATCCTCCCCAGGATGCAGAGCATCAGTGCTTGGCTCCTCTTGTTCATCATGAGCCTCTGATTGTTGTTCAGCCTCAGCAACTCTGTCAGTTCCAGAAGCCTCCACCTGAGCTGACTCCTCAGGTTCTAAAATCTCCATCTCCATCATTCTTTCATGCTCTGGCTCCTTCCTTTGGTGAGATGACCTCCCACTGTCCTGAGTCTTTTCTAGAAATGGCATTCTATTTTCTTCAAACTGCACATCTCTAGATACAAGAACCTTCTGATTCCCTGGTTCTATACACCATAGCCTATAGCCCTTCACTCCCTTCTGGTATCCAATCATTACACATCTCAAAGCTCTTGGCTCCAGCTTGCTTTGCCTGATGTGAGCATAAGCCATGCAACCAAAAACTCTCATATTTGAGTAGTTCACGGCCCTTCCATACCACTTTTGATCTGGAGTATCAAATGCTATTACCGAAGATGGACTTCTATTAATAAGGACTGCAGCCATACTGACAGCCTCACCCCAGAACCTCTTAGGCATTCCAGAGCTAAACAACATGCACCTAACCCGCTCTAGGATGGTTCTATTCATGCGTTCAACAACTCCATTTTGCTGGGGATTGCCTGGAGCTGTCGTGTGCCTTCTCATCCCTTTCTCTCTGCAGAAAGAGTCAAACTCATTGCTAATGAACTCTAACCCATTGTCAGTTCTCAAGCACTTCAGTGAACAACCCTTTTCCACTTCAACTTCTCTACACCATTCTTTAAACCTCACAAAGGTTTCTGACTTTTCTTTCAAAATAAACACCCACAGCTTCCTTGAAAAATCATCAATGATGGATAGAAAATATTTACCTCCACCCAATGTGATTGGTGTAGCTGGCCCCCACAAATCACTGTGGGCATAGTCAAGTGGAGCTGTTGAACTGTGGATGCCCCTTGCAAAGGGCAATTTCTTGTTTTTCCTGAGCACACATTGCTCACATAATCCCAGCTGCTCACTGGGATTTTCCAGCTTGATCAGACCCTTTTTAGCTCACTCTTTGATTCCTGCCTCCCCTAGGTGCCCAAGTCTCAGATGCTAAGTCCTCTGATCCATTGTTTGCACCAGATTTACTGATCCAGAAATCACATTTGCCTTTAGATAGTACAAACTTCTTCTTCTTTCAGCCATCATGACAATTTCACCATCCTTGACGATGTTCATGACTCCATCAGATAATATGCAAGCATATCCCGCAGCATCCAAGACTCCAATGGAGATCAAGTTTCTCTTAATTTCTGAAATGAATCTCACACCAGTGAGTAACCTTATAGATCCATGATGAAGCCCGAGTCTGATGTTCCATCTTCCTCTGATTCTGCATATCTGATTATTTCCTAACAAGACTGATCCAGCTACATCTTTGATTTTATCAAAACAGCTTCTGGATGGACACATATGGAAACTGCAACCGGAGTCCATGATCCAAGGAAGCTCTTCCACTTCTTCAGATACACACAGAGCCTTTGGGATTTCCAACTCTTCTGGAAGATCAGTATTGTTCTTCCCTACTTCTTCCTCGACCTGCTTCTTCTTTCAAGACCAACAATTCTTTTTTAAGTGGCCAGGTTTCTTGCAATAGTGACATGATCTTGTCTCCTTTGCATCAGTTGCTTTATTCTTCCAAGTCTTCTTTTGGAACTTCTTCTTTCCATTCTTCTTGAAATCAGCAACATTCAGGCTCTCAGCACTGTATCAACAGATTTAGAGTTGGATTTCTGGATCTCCTTGAGCTTCAAGGCAGAATAGACTTCCTCATACTTGATCTTGGATTCTCTCCCAAGAAGCATAGCATCCTTAAAGTGTTAATAACTCGGTGGCAAAGAGTTCAACAACATCAGAGCCTTATCTTCATCGTTGATCTCCTCATCAATGTTCTCAAGATCATCAACACATTTTCCAAAATCTTCAAGTTTCTCCAACACACCTTTTCCATCAGTAATCTTGAATGTCAGCAGTTTTTGCTTCAAATGTAGCCGGTTGACCAGTGACTTAGCCATGTACAATGACTCCAATTTGGACCAGACTCCAGCCGCTGTATCTTCCTTTGAGACTTCTCTCAAGACTCTATCAGTGAGATTGAGGATCAAGGTACTATATGCCTTGTACTCCATTTCTTGAGCCCTCACCTTATCCTTTTCTTCTAGCTCGGGCTTCTTCTCCTCACTGCCGCCTCCACCATTCAAGATTTCCCATAAGCCCTGCTGCATTAGGATTGCCTTCATTTTAAGCCTCCACAGGCCGAAATCATTTCGACCAGTGAACTTTTCAACATCAAATCTCGCTGTAGCCATTCCTCAAACGGATGGGGTGCCTTCCTCGAATGACAGAGAATGAATACCAAGAAAGAATTCCAAAGAAACCCCTTATGCCTTCACGACTACTCAAGACTTCCCACAGACGGCGCCACGTTGTGAATGTGGATCGAATAGTTGTGAGACACCAGTTGTACGATTGAATAAACTGCAACAAGAAAAGTAAAAACACAGCAATTACGTGGTTCGACTCTAGGCCTACGTCCACGGGCAGAAAACTAGTGTATGTGTTTATTGATCACTCAAAAGGATTTACAAGAACACTCAATTCTCTCGGAGATTTACAAGTAAAGAACTCTCTCAACTCGCTCGAAGTCGACTTGCTTCGAGAGCACAAATGCACAATTGGAAAAACTTCTCCTCTCTACTCTATCTCTCTTGAATTCTGTTGTTGTTGTATGAGTGGAAGCATTGTCGCTACTTAAAGGAATTAGGCTCGATCAATTCAGCTCAACCGCCTTCCAAATTCTGTTGTAACCGCTAATTCAACGGTCACTCTCGTTTTTAGCACAACGGCTAGTTTCTGGAAACTGCTTTCTCTTTTCCTTGGTCAAGTTGTATCTATACTCCTTGATCAAGTCGCATCTCCCTTTTTTTTCTTGATCAGCTTGCCTCCTTGATCAAGGCGTAGCTTCACCGCGATGTCTCCTTAATCAGCTCAATAAACTAACAACTTTGGACAAAAATTGTGAACTTTTGAGAAAATGGGAATTTGGCGCCTGGAAAAGAATGGCTCGCGGAAAATATTTTCACAAACTCCGTTGATAAGATCAATGGGCTTCAAATGTTAGCCCCATTTAAGTTGGGCTCAATTGGAACCTTTTACATGACTAGTGTCTTTTTGCTCATTTTAGTCCACTTTTTAAATTAATTAAATTTCCTTCTAAATTATCGGAAACTTTTGATTTGTAACCGCCTAATGAAAGTAAAATTTGATGATTCAAATTTAGAATTTGATTCCATTTACACTTTGTAATAATTTAATTAAATTCTAATTGGGTTTAGTATTTGGACGTCTCTATTTATGCCACCTTCCAACCATACATGTTAACATTTGGGGGATATTTTTCACAGTGGGTATTGCCGAAAGCAACCATAGCACTGATGGTCGAGTTATGCGAGAGAGATAGTCAAATAGGTAATGAGAGAAATATGATTAGATAATGAGTAGTAATAAAAACTAGAGATATATACAGTAGTTATCGAAAGAATCGACATTGTCTAAACAATAGCAATGGCGAATAATAGTAATATATTTTCTTTTAGAATAAAGAAAAAGTACTCCATCCAGTCCCCATAAATGTCTCATATTTTCTTATTTGGACGGTCCCTAATAAATGTCTCATTTCACTTTTACTACTTTTAATAAATGGACTTCACATTTCACTAACTTATTCTACTCACAATTATTATAAAATATATATATATATATATATATATATATATATATATATATGAAAATGATCAATACAAAACTTGATCTCAATACAAAATCCAGACCAAATCCTGACCATGAGATTTGACAATCCAATGGTCAATAATTAAACAAAAACACGGAGGGTCATTGTAAAGCAGTTTTAGGTCATATTATAAACTTTGGGTTTGAGGTCATGTTAAGATCTATTCATGTCATCCTTACTATAATGACGTAAAAATAAGCTTACAATGACCTAAAAATGACTTTTGTATGCTTGGTTCTGCATTTTTGTATTAAGAATGGTTTTGCATATATATATATATACATATATATATATATATATATATATATAGAATTATATTCAACGTCGAACCAATTTTAATGACCGAACTAGAGAACAAATCATGTCCACCCATTTTGTTAATCTTATGGTCATAATTAATTCTCTCAAATATTATTAAATATTGTCTACATTGAACATGATATTATAAAATAGCGTGTGGGTCCATTTTGTAATTTTAACTTTGGCAATCATTTCCTTGATTTCAGACCAGTTAATTTGGAAATGCATTTCACATGATTTTAAATTGTCCTCTTCATTTGCAATTCAATCTTGAAATATATTCATAACTGATTTAATATGATTGCATAATATTCACACGATTCTAATACTCCTCTTCATTTGCAACGTGAAGTTATTATAAGTTATTTCCAGTTCTCGAGTGAAGTTATTCTATTATAAGATGAAGCAACATGATTATAAGATGAAGATATTATATCACAAGATGAAGTTATTTGTTTTGGACTGTTCAAATTTTGTTTATTTTAATCGAAATATTTTCATTTCTCGGGTGAAGTTATTTCATTATAAGATGAAACAATGTGAGTATAAAATGAAGTGAGTGGATAATTAATTTCTAATTTCGATTCATTTTTAGTGTATTTTGTGGCGAGTTCTGATTTCTCAATGGTTTTCAAGATATGAGTTTCGATTTGTTTGATAGTTCAAATTTGGTTCATTTTAGCTATATACCGTGAATTAATTACATTATAAGATGAAGTTATTTCGTTAAAAGATGAAGAAATTTTATCATAAGATGAAGCTATTTGTTTTGGACTATTCATAATTGGTTCAATTAACCAAAATATTTCCATTTCTCGGGTGAAGTTATTTCATAACGAGATGAAGTACAGTGATTATAAGATGAAGTAGTATTATATTTTCCATTGTATACAATTTTCAGATCTGGAACTTGTGGATTTCCTGACATTGACATGAAGCTTCCCATCCTCGCCAACTTCAACCTGCGTCTCCAGCGGCTCTTTCCCGTCTAGCGAAATGACATCCGTGTCGATGCGGAAGGAGATGATCGAAGCAGTGGTGTCGGGGAACTGCTCGGAGATTAAGGATCGGGCGCCGCGGTACTCGAAGAGGAAGAGCATGAGCGTGTATCAGATGATGCACTAGAGGACGACGATCTGGACCATGAAGCTGCCGGAGTCGGCGCCGTACATGCCTTTGAGCAAGGGGATGCCCATGACGAGGGTGTTGGGGAGGGTGGAGAGGTAGAAGACTAGTGTTGATGAGAGGAAAAGCGCTACGGTTGAGAAATGGTGTAGTGAAACGACGGAGAAGAGAGTGGTGGTAAAGCTGAAGCGGCGGAGAATAGAGTGGGAAGTGAAATGGGTGCGATTTTTTACCCTAATTCATAATACCATCATTAACGCCACCCTCATTTTTACCATATTTAACCACATTAAGAAATGACTAACATGCCCTTTGGATGAACAATTTAATTCACAAGATGAAATTCGAATTTATGATGTAGGCTCTCTAATCTCAGCCACTAGATTAAAATCCATTGGCTAATATTTAGTCTCTAGTTCTACACTAAGAAGGTGTTGTGGGAATAAGGGGACCCTATATATATATATATATATATATATATATATATATATATATGTATATATATGGTCATGATAAACTACAAACTACAAACTACAAACTCTAATCCTATAGGCCCAATATAATTCATCAACGGTTTAAAATAGGTGATTAAATAATGTCAACATTCCCTATAAAATGTGTCACCAAGGGGTAGAATCGGGTCTCACAATTGGACGCTGATTTTGTTGAGATTATCAAATCCCGTATATTGCGTCGTTCGGCTTCACTACACTATTCACGTTACCAAATCCCCTTAATTGCGTCCCTCCTACTTCCCACCACATTCTACCTTTTCCTCTTCCCTCCGAAATCGTCCGTGGTTGCGTTCGGCGGAAACATCAAATTGGATTTAGTGTTGAAGTCTACCTTTCTCGCCGGCCTCATGAGCTCTGTAAGACGACGTGGCCAAGTTTCCGCTGATTCGATCGATGGTGAGATTTTCCAGCAAAAAACCTAGTTGTCAAACGTGGTAACATTTAATTTTGGTAATTGTTCGTATTATTAGCCGAAAAACTAATGCTCGATTCAAAATCACACGCCCACCACTGATTTTGCACACTCTGTTGTACCCAGTTTTTTATCTGTTTTTTCCAGCAAGACCCTAGTTTAATCTGTTTTTCAGCTATTTGGGTAATTTGGAGTTGTTGTATACATTGTTGCAATATGTTGACATTTTGTGGTGACATTAGTGGAAATTGTATGATTTCAGGATTGGTGATGGTGGTTTATAGCTTTTGTTGACATTGTTGTTGACATTGGGAATTATTGTCTAAGAGTGGGTTGAATACCTGGTTGTTGAGTTTGGTGGAAAATGTATGATTCTGGGAAAGGTGTTGACATTTTTTTATAAATGTCATCATTGTCAACATGTATTCTATGGTGAAAACTAGTGAATGAAAATTAAGATCCTTACTTTTGAGCAACTAACAAGATGTCTCTAACTTGGAATCTCAAATAATACTGGACCCCGGGGTTGTTAAATATAGGCCTCTTTTCACAATCACGTGAGGAATTCCTTCTATCTTCGTTTGGAAAGATCTATTAGTTGAAGGGGTTAATGAAATTTGTATAGTGTAATACTTGTAATTTTAAAGGATTTGAAGATACTGTTTAGCTTTCCCATACCTTATTTTCTGTCCTTCCTTTCTTTAACTCTTATCATATCATCTTTGTATCCTGAAGTAGTTGGTGTTGACATTTTTTTATAAATGTCATCAATGTCAACAATTTTGTTGAAATTCCAGCTTGCCTGGAATTAAATCTGGAAAGTACAGCAACATCTTGGCTGTGACGTTGATAATGTGTGTTGAAAGTTTCTGTTGACATTGTTCTAAGCCTCTGATTTGTTGCAATTTTGTTTACATTGACATTCCGGCTTGCCATTAGATTTTTTTCTTTTCATCAAACATAGGGATGAAAAGGGACTCCACGAGCTGATTTGTTTACATTGACATTCCGGCTTGCCATTGTTCTAAGGCTGGAATAGTAGAGCTTGCATTACCCCTGAACCTTTTTTGCAGAGAGATTTTCTTGATTTTTATATCAATTAAAAGGGACTCCACGAGCTGTCTAGAGTCGATCATCAGGGAGAATAGAACGCGCCTTGTGTTGACTTTCAGTTGCTGTTGATATTGTTGCGTCTGCTCTCATTGATCTTTTGAAACTTTCAGTTGTTGTTGACATTGTTCTTGACATTGGTAATTATTATGTAAGAGTTTGTTGAAGACGTCGTTGTTGATATTGGTTGAAAATTTATGATTTTGGCAATGGTGTGCTGACATTTCAGGTCGAAACATGTTGTATACATTCTCTAATAATATCTTGTTGTTGAAATATGTTGTCACCACAGAATGGAATACTGTTGCGTCTGCTCTCATTGATCTTTTGAAACTTGCAGTGGTTCAATAAACATGCTACATTGATATTTTTTTTTACATATGACAAGTTGATATTTTTTAATAAATATGAACAATGACTAGTTGAAAGGCACACTGACATTTCTTGTTGGTGGAATGTGTTGTTGACATTTTTATTTTGTTTGTTTCTTTTGGACATTGGCTTAACTTATTGATGTTTGCTACTTGATCAGCGAGACGTCTAGCAAAAGGAAAATCTTTAGACGATGGTGAGTCAAGTGGGAAGCGGAAATCTCAGGGGGGCGTCCCTGCACAAGCCAAGAGACCTCAGTTAAGGATCAAGAGAACAACTCGTTTTTTCATCCGCATCCTGAAGTCGCTGAACGAAAGACAATCCAACCAATGCTGGAGAGGCATGTATATATTATTGGAAACTATGTTTAAAATCCGTTGACATACTTAATGAAAGTGCGAGTTTTGCTATATTGTAGGACGGTGACGCTTGTCACCGTGATTCAGAGCGTCGAGAGGAAACAGACATGCTAGTCTATCCAACCAATGCTGAAGAGGTATGTATATATTATACGTTCCTAGGTTAAAATGCCGTTGACATACTTAATGAAAATGTGACTTTTGTTATATTGTAGGACGGTGACGCTTGTCACCGTGACTCAGAGCGTCGAGAGAAAACTGACATGCTAGACAATCCAACCAATTCTGAAGAGGTATATAGGCCACAGTTGTTTTTGGTTTAAAGTGATTATTCACTCAATCGTCATAGCTTACTTTGCGTGAAGGCTGACGTGTCGGAGAACGAGCTAAGGGAGCCAGCTGACCTATGTTTAAGTGGGGATGGAGGTGTTTCCCAGGAAGGGGAAACAAAGACCGCTGCCGAATTAGGAGGAGATTGTTTGGATTTTATGACTGGTAGTGAGATTCGGAAAGAGCATGTGTGTGTGGCGAAAGCAGGAACGGTAGTGAATGAGGAGAATGCACTCGACGTGGCGAGGGCTATAGCGCATGATGTTGAGGCGGAGGTATGTAAAACAACTGAACTTAGTACTGTTGTCTTTAAGTAGGGGTGTTGACATTTACTGCTGGATGTTGTATTTGGTTTGGTTGTAGACGTTTGGCTTAATTTGTTGACATTGTGTACTTTTACTGTTTTTCTGATGCAGCACGACGCAGTAGATATTGCCATATGTTCTGCTGTGGAAGCAGTGTATGAGCTAGGTGATGCAGCCTTTGAGACCCAAATAGTTACGAGGGGCGTTAACAAGGGTAAATTACCTGTCCGTGAAGATGCTGAGAGTTATCGTGAAGAGAGCACGTTTGCTGACATACAACCTGCTCCAGTGAAGAAAATGAGATTGCCTACGGGGAGAAGACAGGGATCGATGTCAACGCGCATCAGCCCTTTGTGGACTAGAGAAGAGAGGGATTGTTATCAATTCCTGCTTGCAACTCCCTACATGTGGATGTAAGCAAAAAATTGTATGATTATTGGGTTATTTTAACAACAGTTGGTGACTTGAATAACTTATTGTTGAAACCTAGGGATCATGTTGTCTACGATGATGATATGGTGGAACTTAGTAAACAAAAATTCAGCACGTTGAAGCCCCATGAAGCTGTTGATGTTGGAGTTGTGGATGCTTGGGCTTGGTATCTGAATCGCATGGAAGAGAAAAAATCAACACAGAATCCCAGGAGATTGTTTGCCACAACATCTCCTACAGTAAGTGTACTGTTGATATGATGTAATTTGTATTATTTTATTTCTAATGACATTGTGTTACGATTGCAGACATTCAATGTGGTTGAAAGGAGAACTAGTTGGGTTGAATCTGAAGCTGTACAATTATTCTGTGAGGAGATGGATGGTCAATTCAACATGGATGGAAACTTTGATTTCACAAAATATGATTTGGTAATTCTTCTAGTTTAACTAAAAACGACGTCCTCGAAAATGAATATTGAAGCAAGTGTCAATAAAAAAATCCGGCCTCCATGTTGTAAGGGTCTGATTTCACAAAATATGATTTGGGTTGTCTTCGAAATTGAATATTGAAGCAAGTGACATTTGATACTGTTTTTGCTATAATTGGTCTGCACATTGACATTCTGTGTTGTGGGTCTGATTATAATAAAAAAAATCATTTGTTAACCTTGTTGACATTTGATGTTGTTGTTGACATTGCTTGACTTCTTTCACATATTGACATTCTGTACAGATATTTTTCCCACTCTTTTCAAATAGGCAGTACTATTTGGTATGCTTTTCCTTTAAGACTGGGGTTGCGGACATACTAGACATTGTCGTGCCAGAGAACGGTATTCCAGATGCGACCAAATATGGGCGAGACCTTGGTCTACTTGTAAGTGCACTGTTGATGATTGGATGCATTGAAATAATGAATTGGATGCACTGAAAGAGCTTACATTAACACTTGCATTTTTTTGCAGAGGAATTTCCTCGGTTTTTATCTCGAGTCGAAGGGTCTCAACACAATTTGTAACGTAATAATGACTGAGCAAATAACCCGACTGCTGGACTTGCCCTGGAAGACAACTCAGACCACTAATGACTCGGCAATATTCCTGATGAGGCACATGGAGGCCTACAAGGGTAACCCTAACAATTTAAAGGCTATTGGTCTTCAAGGAGCTAGTGTGAGAATTCTGCAGATTTTGAGGGGGAGGTATTGCAGAAACATGCTCCTTGCACCGTTTAACACTGCCAAAGAAAAGTTCTTGTCCTACATGAGTAATTACATCAACGTGACGCCTACTTTCAGAACAGATTATGCGCGACAAGTGAATAGCATGGTGAACAATGCTCCCAGCAGCGAGCAATGCAATCAGCCTGCAAGGAAGAGAAGTAAGATGAAATGAGTTGATCTGGGGATGATGACACTTTTCTTCTAATGTTAATGGTAGTTTTTGGATATTGATATTGAGAACTTTTGGCTTGATAACCTGTCGTTTTGTTAAATTAGCATTATGACTTTGATTCAATTTAGTTAACTTGGTATTGCTATTCTCTCCGATTTGATTCTGGCAATGTACTTCTTTTTTAACAAGTTTCATTATGACATGGTGTTGATATTGCTATAAACATTAGGTAACCTTGTTGACATTTGATACTGTTATTGCTATAATTGGTCTGCACATTGACATTCTGTGTTGGGGGTCTGATTATAATAAAAAATCATTTGTTAACCTTGTTGACATTTGATGTTGTTGTTGACATTTGATGTTGTTGTTGACATTGCTTGACTTCTTTCACATATTGACATTTTGTGTAGAGGGGCTGATGGTAGGAAAAAATCATTGTCGACTTACATTCCAGAGATGTAAACAGAATTGGATAAGATATTGACATTGGTTGTTTACAAACATTTTGAAAAAAAGACATTGCATAAGTTGTTGACATTGTAGACTTCTACATTCTATCACAACATGCTTTGTATTCTTATAATCATATGAGCAGTAAGCATAAATCTGGTAAATGACTGACAAGTACAACATTTAAGTAAAATATATTGTAATTGGGAAAAATGTTTAAACTAATGCAAAATTAGCATGACAACAATAACTCTTTAACTCTATGTTCTTTAAAACAGTATGGAAATTGAAATCACAAATCCTACATTTTGGATTTTCCTTTCTCCCTACCACAATTCCTTGCATCGTGATGGCCCAATTCTCGACACTTTGCACATCGCCTCTTAGGTTTGTTCTGCAGTATAATAGCCTTTTCAATTGCTGATGCAATTCTCTTTCCAGATCTGCTGCCAGATCCCTTTGTACTCACTACATTGGGAGGGTGCACGTTAACAACACTCGGTCGAGATACCCCGTACAGATTCTCAATCCTCTGTGCTTTATCAGTGGAAGACACTGACGGTACTGTATCCCCAAAGAGTTTTTGACTTAGTTCTTCCATTCCATCGAATAATGCAACAATGTCATCGTGATTGCTCTGTGCTCGTTGAAATAAGCGAAAGTATAATGAATGGAGTTTGGCGGTTACAACTCGTTTACGATCAACCTGTGAAACTGCAACAAAAATATTTCAGTACAGTGTCAACAGAGTTACATAATATATGAACGCATAATGGCAAAAAAAAAAAATCATTTTAAATACAAACCTTCGGATGAGGATGCTTCCTCACTAGAATCACAGTGGACTGATTTCAAGAATGGCGTCTTTAGCCACCTTGAAACTATATATATCTGGTATTTCCTTCACGTCATGGTTTTTGAACACCCAAAAAATGTGGCAGCATAAAATTCCACGCCGCAAAAATAACTTACAATCACAGTTGTACGATTCTGTGCCAACTTCGTGGCGGACAACAACTTTGTTTCGATGGCTGTCCGTTATTGTGTAAATCTCGGTATTGTCTTCCATCTCAAAGTGAGTCATTCTGCAGCGTCGATGAGCCTCGACAATCTCATCTTGAACTTGCTGAAAGATGCGATCTGTGTACATATCCGCTGCGTGTTTCTCAAATAAAAACTCCGTTGACAGGATGGGTACTTTTGTAGCATCAGAGAAATCGAGCCTTTCTGATATGTTACGTTGAGCATCCAACGCGCTGTTGTAGTGCATCACAAAGTCAGCAAGGTTGAAGTGTGGTTTTGTGTACCTTTTGAAAAAGCTGTTCTCGGACTCAGAGAATGATGTTGTCTTCAACAACGACCCCATTTGGAAATCCCTAAAATATGCTGGAATCCAATACTCTCGTTGTGTGAACATAGTTGTGAACCAAGATTCATTTTGTAAACCATATTGGTCCATAATGGTCAACCAAGTTTCTTCAAATTCCTCTGGCTCCAACAATTCAGACCATATACAAGAGTCCAAATCCTTCTTCAACTGTTCGTTGGCAAGTATTCTTTTGGGTACCTTTTCAGGAAGCTTCATCATAATGTGCCACATGCACCAACGATGCCTAGTACTTGGCAGTACATGTTCAATGGCAAGTTTCATCCCCCAATCCTGGTCAGTTATTATCAACTTAGGCGCAAAACCCATACATTCTACAAACTCACTGAGCAACCAAGAGAATGAGTCGGCGCCCTCATTTGAAACGAATCCAGCACCAAACGTAACAGGGCATCCGTGGTTGTCTTTTCCAGTGAATGGACCAAACACCATGCAATACCTATTGAACGAGTATAGTAAGCAATGAGAGTGAGTAAAATGTCAACAAGAGCTCAACACATCACCGGAAATGAGAGCATAATAAGCAAATAATGAAACTGTCAGACACAATCTACACGTGTGATTACCTGTTTGTTGAGTACGTAGTATCAAAGGATACAATGTCACCGAACATCTTGTAGTTCTTTCGCGACACAGCGTCACACCAAAAAAGACTAAGTAACTTTCCATCACTACCTTGCTGGAATTTGTAATGGAAACCGTCAATGGTGTTCTTCTTCTCATCCATTTGATTTAAAATCATCTGGACATCAGCGCCTTTCATTTCTTGCAATATGTCGCGCTTGCCGTTCCGTAAATCAGTAACTGTGCAACCCACAGCATCATAGCCACCCAGGAACTCCTTCAATAAATTGAAAGTCTGTGTAGGTCCAATGTTGGCCTTTGTGCAGTCCTGTAGGAATTTATAATGGATATCCCCAAGGTTACGGTTGGATTTCATGTATCGGACGTGCTTTGTATCGACCATATCATGATTGTGTTGGTCTACAAAGTTGCTGACAGCATATCGAGGACTTTTGGAATCGGTTATATACTTCAACGTAATTCTCGCATTGCATTGACAC